>NC_137663.1:15317058-15801738 GCF_963422515.1 Blennius ocellaris
TTTGATTTTCAGATGTTGGTGCATCGGAAACATTTCGGAAGGCTCCCTCAGAGAAGGCAACGACATCAGGGAATCCACAGATCTGCGGGGGGCGTGGTCGGGTGGCTCAGCTGATGAAAACCTTCAGCGTGGAAACCACTACATCCTCAGCACAGACCCCTTCTCGTGGCATCAAGCCACCTCTTCCCAACAAGCCCAGCCACTTGCATGTCACGACCACGCCGACCGTCAGGTAATGCCTGCACGCTGATGGACGGCCACTCACCCAACACCGTATGTCCCTGTGATTCAAATAAAGCCCCACGGGACAGGCACAGTGTGTGGGGAGTCAGTCGGTGGGTTCATGGACGGAGAGCTCCAAAACGTGGCTCAAAAATGGTAATTGTTGCAATCACTCCCAAAGCACAGTGATGGAAATGCTTGAATGTAATAGTTTAGTTTTATTTTCGGTTGCTGTATTACTGTAAACACTCATTGGGAAAGAAACTCCAAAGCGGCGCATTGCATTTAGTATCCTGTTAGTATGATCAGCAGTTTTTCTACCTTTTGCCAGAAAATTGCTGACTATCACATGAATGAGTGTTGTTCATGCTTTCCACTCTGTAGAACGTGGAAAATACACCCGTTATTGTAATGCACACACAGTTTGTAGTCCGACACACAAAGCCTGGGCACACAATATTTACTCACCAATTATAGACTTTTTTTTTTTTTTTTCCTCTCTTATGAGGCAGTTTACATTAGCGGAATTTCACGCGCGTGTGGCTTTGTGTGCTTTCACCTCCTGATTTCTGTATTGTTGAACGCGAGGAGCACAGACAGGCATAATGGGGTGAAAGAAGGTACAGTAGGGTCCTCCTTCATCTTGCTGTTTCCTTCCAGGGAATAGTGTAGGGTTGTTTATTTGTCACAATGCAATGTATGTCTTCCTCTGCCACCTGGCAGGAGTCTCGCTGCGACCTGTTGTGTGGACCAATGACAGTGCCAAATGCACTCATCTGTCACTCCCAGTGGATCAAATCCTGGCAAGTTAGACAGTCGCTGCCAAATAACTCAACTCTGTGTTACCGTTCTTTATTTTTTTTTCAGTGCTTTTTTCTTGTTTTTAGACATGTGGTTTGGAGTTGTTGTTATTTTTGTTATTGTTTTTGCATTTTCTATGCCGAGTTTGACATTTTGTAATGGGATATTTAAAGAAAATTCTCAATTCTAAAATGAGATAAAACTTTGTCCTTGACATCAAGGTTGTATGGCGCAATCAAAGAAACAATAAAACTTTGTCACTTGTGTCTTCTTTAAAGTCCACATTTCTTGTGTATTTTCTTGAATGTTTATTATTCTCACACTCTCTGTCCGTATGAGGATCTTCATAATCCCATATTATCATGGAAAACAATTATAGTGCTTTCAACTGCTATAACATGCATGACTTGTAGTTTTCTGCTTGTTTATTATGAATACTGTATACAGTAATGTATTTGTTTTAAACGTCTAGCCTCAGCAAATATCCTGCATGCCTCACCACGGTGAGTGTAAAATTTTAATTTTAAGCATTGCTAGAGCATTGTACTTCCACACTTGGTATTACTGCACTCAGACATTTCTTTTTTTTTTTGCTTGATTTTCAGTAATGCACTCCAAGACTGCAAATGAAATCCTTGCCGATGCTAAGATTGAGGCATAATTTTACATTTGGACGTGTAATTTTCATTGCAGATTGCAGTTACCTGGGCTAATGTTTGGCAGCTGGTTAATTTGTTTAAAGAAAATCTCCACTGTAACAAATCAGCTCACCAGCGTGAATAAAAACAACATCCCGAACATTTTTATTAGTTAATGCACCACTCAATGATTAATGATGAAGTGAGAAATGCCCTCTGTTACTTTACAGTAGCGTCATTAACACAATTCAGACAGAAAGCGGTAATCTTTGCCAGTCTTTTTTACAACACAATAAAGTCCATTTTATCAAATCTGGCAGTCGGTGTTAAAACAAAGGCAGCATCTGTGTAATCTGCTGGAGGATTGGAGATGGACGTGAGATCTTTTGGTAGTCAGAGGTAAGACCTTGTGTCAAATAGTACAACATTTTGTATATGCAGTTCCTTTTTTCTGTGCACATAAATACACATGTATACAGAGATGTGCAGAAAGACACGGAGCATGGTGACACTTCATTGAACTACAATGGCAACAGTAGATCTGTAATGCAATACAGTGATAGAGTATAATAGGGTGCAGAAGTGGCTGCATTCTCCACAGGGGACACTATGTAAGTGAATGTGTAATTCATTTTATGTTTTCCACAGTGTATGTTCCAGAGCTGTTGTTGCTGTTGTATTGCTATTTCAAAAGGGTTCAGAAAGCAGTGATTCATCAAGACTCTTCTGCTCTCAAGGGACTCCATTCACAAACACAGAAATGCACAATCCATTCTATTTTTCTTTCAAGCAAACTCTTACGAGTATCATTAGCAGTTATTGTTTTCATTGAGCTGAATGGATAAGTGTTTTACATCTGGAACTAGATGTTCTTCAACCAGACCGTTTTATCTTGTCCCTTTTGAGTGTTTCCTTATTGGGATTTCAAGGTGATGTTGGAAACAACTTTAAGCGGTACACTTCTGATTTGTTAACTTGAACTAATTGCATGTTTTAGTGTCATTAAACTTGAATATAGAAGTTAAATTGAGGAAAATGTCAAAAAGTATTTCTACTTTGTCATACCTGAAAAAGAATGTCACAAAGAGGCAAGATGTGAAATGAATGCCAGAAACAGCAATAATTGTGGTAAAGTCAGTGTCCACGGGTCATGCATCAGATCAATAAGGGGGATTAAGATGGCAGACTGTCTTGAGGATTTTGGGGGGGTGAGTGAGAGAGAGAGAGAAAGAGCAAGCTCAAAGTCAAACCAAAAATGCAATTGAAGAACTTGGTTACATTCTTTACAGTCTTTACAAAATTTCAATGCCACTGCAAGTGTTTTATTCAGTAAAGTGTTGTCTACATGCTGGGACAATATTTCATTCTCTCAAAGAAGCATGTCAAAGACTCTTTTGATAGAGCTTGAAAAAAGCCCAGCGAAGTTGCTCTTGACCTAATCTTTGTGTCATTTCAGGGCCCAAGTGATAAGACCCTGGTGGCAAAGCATGCCTAGTAAACAAAGCACTGCTGTCCAGATATACATGGATTTTGAGTCAATGCAGGCCCACACAGGGTTAAGCACCATTGTTACCATTATTTTCTCAAAACGAAAAAAGAAAAAAAAAATGTTTGCAGTTAAACTCACAGCTAATTTACAGAAGCCAGCTCATCTGTTAAGATTTCCAGTTGAAAACACATTATGGGACGTATAGGGCTCTATTGTTCGCGCTGTAGGTGCTTGTGCAACACGCTGAAAATGCTGAAGCACGCAACTGTGCTGTGCCGCCTAGATCGCCATCTCCCAAACGAGCCCAACAATGGCTGTGGCTGTTCTCTGATGCGCAGAGACATCGTCGAGCAGTTTCCAGGAGATATCTGTGGCGAGTCCCTTGGTATGCCCCCCCCCCCCCCCCCCCTCACCCCCCACCCCTCCGCCCCACACACTTCTCCTCTTCATCCACCGCGCCTGGCCACTGCTGTCGTCAGGGCCCTCCGACGGGAGATAAAAAGGAGGCTGTTGTTGTCTCCTTGCAGGAGAGATGGACGCCTGTTTCCCTCTTCTTTTTTTTCTTTTTTTTTGTCCCACACTCGCTTCACACTCACAGAAGGGGAAGTGAAGGGAGAAGAGAGAAAAAAAACAACAATGTGGAGGAAAGAAAGGAAGCTATACTGCACGCTGTGGCGTTCCACCACACCACCAAACCCCCCCCCTTCCTCCTCCTCCTCTTCCAACACCAGCCCCATACACAACACCCCCAGTAGAGAGAGAAAAAGTGAGAGAGGAGAGAAGAGAGAGGGGGGGGGTGAGGGCCATGTGATACGACGAGCATGCGGGCACAGCTTCACCCCCAGGCAGAATGAACGGGGGCCTGCTGTGTCTCTCCTGCATGATTAATCTGGCTGAGGGGCAGGAGGACTGCCACAGCCCTGCCTGCATTAACTCCCTACTCTCCAGGTCCACACACACACGTACACGCACACGCGCACACACACACACACACACACACACACACACACACACACACACACACACACACACACACACACACACACACACACACACACACACACACACACACACACACACACACACACACACACACACACACACACACACACACACACACACACACACACACACACACACACACACAAAGCAGCAGCAGTGGACCGGTGATCAGACACAGGTTGATATACACGGAATGCTGCCTGTGTGTGTGTGTGTGTGTGTGTGAATAAAAAGTGGTGAGTGGCACTGAAGTGGATTCCTACTGAGGGATCCGATTCTGAAAGTTTGACTGATATTCGTCTTTTGCCAAGGGCAGCGCTCACGCCGTCATTTATGCGCCGGCACGACACTAATCCCCCCGCACGTCGCCAAACTGTAAGGAACACCATGATCACCATGACGTGAAGCCGTTCAATAGTGTGGGTTTCGAAGTCGTTCTGGGTTTCTGTGACTCATCCTCTCATGTGACCTCTGTCTCCCAGGCAACATTGTGGATGTTTCCTGGTGCCGGTCTCGTCTTTTGTGTAATTCATATGAGGCAGATGGTCCAGGAAGTGTGGCTTACCCCCTCAAAATTCACCCAGACAAAGAGTACCTGGCATGCAATGTTCAAATATCTAAATAGGCATGACAGGCACTGAGGATTGCACAGCGGGCCTGTCATATTGTCTCACAGCATTACAGGCGAACTAATGTAGACATGATACCAAAAAATAACAAACATAGTAACCGTCCTTCAGGCAGGACAGATTTCTAACAGAAACTGTCCTGGAACGTTTAAGCACGGATCTGCTGTGAAGCAGGAAGCGTTGCGAGGACTGGGTATTGTGCAACACTGGAGACCAAGAATCAAAAGGCAGGCAGAGGGTTAACATCCTGCAGTCCGCTCCACATTAACTGGAAAGGAATGAAGTGTCAAGCATGTTTTCACCACAGCGAGACGGTCAAAACCCTACCCCCTCCTCCTCCCGCCAACGAGTCACCCCTCAAACCTTCTCCCCCTCATCACCCACACGCCTCCCACTCCCAACTACCTCCCACAGCCATGACCAAATTATTTTCCAGCCTCCCGAGATTTGCCTTGCCAGACAAAAATCTGCAGCACAGCCCTGATTCAGTGCACGAGCACACTCAGTCTTCCTTGTTTCCTGCCACCAATGAAATAGGTCTCTATCTTTTTCTTTTTTTTTTCTTTCTTTTTTTTTTCTTTTTTACGAACTTGGACAACATCTGTGTTTACTTCCAAGTTTTTGGAAAGCTGAAGAAGTTGTCTCTCTGCCTTCTGACATCCAGAATTTTAACAGTGACTTGTGAGGTCTCGAAGCATTTAGCCAGAATTAATCAGACATGTCTGCCCAGGTATTGCGCTATCACAGCCGCTCTAACTTGACCAGGTAGAATGAAGGAAGTGAAGGAGCAACAGAGACAACGGGAGGGAGGAAGCGCAAGACGGAGAAAGAGGACAGACGCTCAATGATTGAGAGAATAAGCGTAAGGGGGAGTAGAATGAGAGTGAAGAGAGACAGAACGAGGGAGAGAGAAAATAAGCCCCACCAGTGAGCAGGCCACACAGCCCTGCCAAACTGCTTGAAAAAAAGCCCCCTCTGTTTTATTTATAGTGCACTGTATCCATGGCAACCAGAGAGGTCAGGCAAGCTGGGCCTGCGCTTCACCCCGCTCTGGGGATTAGGATTTCACAGAGGTTCTCAGATGTGAGGAAGGTGGGCTAGAGCAGCTTGCTGCTCGCCAACGCAGCCCTCCTGCCTTTTGGTGAAGTCTGGGCCCGTGGAGGGAAGAGAGAGGGGGAGCAGCAGAGAGTCATGGGAATACTGTGGGAACGGTGGTTTGTGGCAGTGGGGCTGGGAAGGAGAAGACTAGCATGAAGGGGAAAATACGCTCGTGCTAGCAGTTGCATGCACAGCCTGTTTTGACTGAGAGCTTTCTGTTACACCAAAACTCACTGGAGTTTGCCATTCTGAGGTTTGTGTCTTATAAGTTGTTGGTTTTTTTTTAAAAAAAAGGTCATACAAGGTCATGAGAAATTTTTCTTTTGGCAATATCTGTCAAAATGTAAATGAGTGAGTCTGTAGGGTTCACTTCTCCGGGTTGGGGGGGGGGGGCAGTAAAATTCATTGATCTTTAGTTTGTACAGCTTCATGATTATAAATCATCAATAAAATGTTAATATTCCAAGGTGTTCTGAGAAGTTAAACTGAGTTACGGTAACAGAATAAAGTTAATTCATTATCATAATAATTATAATTTTTAATTTAAGACAACCACAAAACATTGTCTTGTGTCCCTGCTGCTAAAGAAATATATCAGGTATCTGTGTAAATTCCAAGCTAAACTAAACCGCACTGTTTGACGACATCATCCAATGCTGCGTCTCACACATGACATCTGTGTGGCATTCATGACAATAAGACTTCAAGGCTTTGGATAGTTTCATTCAGAAAAGCGCATTGACTGACAGGGAAGGAAAGAGGGGGCAGCTATGTATCTCATGATCTCTGAGGAGGGCTCAAACTCCTACACTTTGAAAATCTCCATTGTACATAATCCTGTTTCTTGTATTGAGCTATAGTAAGTCAACAAACTGAGAGAATGACTGCCAAAAATACGAAATGACTGAAATCCAAAGGGAATAGTGGGGGAAAAAAAGTTTGTTTTTGGTATTATTTGTTGTCTGTTTGCTGATACTTTAACTTAGCCAAGCTTTTTCTAAGGATTGAGTCTAATTTACTTCCCCCTCTCCTTTCGTTGTAAAAAAAAAAAAATGTACTTGTTATTTTCATCCCAAGAAAGACTCCTTCCAAAACAGCTAAGCCAGTTGGAATGAAGTATTGGGACGAGAGAAGCACAAAGAGGTTGGGCGAGAGCGAGGGAGTCACAGAAGAGATGAGGAAAAAGCTGATTGCCCTGCAGGAAATGCATGGTGTGACTACAGCGGAGACCTCCAGATTCCTCCTGGGGCAGAGGACCTACGTTGCTAGGAGATGGTTGTTGGGCTGGTGTTGCCATGCGTGGATGCTGTTGCCTGCCGTGTTTCGATGTGCGGGAGGACAAGGATTCAATACACTTTAAGGGAGCATGTGCAGAGAGACTTTAAGACCTGGGCAAATAAACAATAAAGAAAAAGAATATGTGGCTTATCCTCATCATCATCAAGGGTGTGTAATGACTTACCCTGTCTCTAGGGGGCACCATCACCACCTGAGTCAGAGGATCAACCCAGGCCATTTTTTTTTCTGATTGGAAATGTGACCATTCCAACATTTGTGGTTGCCAAGAATAGAAGTCACAGGCACATGATCTTTGGAGCCTCCTCGGATGTGGCCGGTTTATCCTCCAGAGAGCAGACGGGATCATGATGAGGATGGAGGATGTGGCGCAGAAGGGCAAGGGAAGTTTGAATTCAAATCACTTTGATTTGCCTGATTGTGATGGCGTGCTTGGTTGCAAGAGAAGGGCAGATGACATGACAGAGGTAAAGGTAGCCAGATTTGTGCAAAACTGGCTCCAGAAGCATTGGTCTAGATCAAGGATGGGAAATTCATTTTCCAGAGAGGCCACATGAAAAACTAGAACTGATGTGGAGGGCTGAGCCATGAGTCTAATTTTATTCTTCTAACATTCCACATCTCCCAACCCGAGAACACGAACTTCTGGGGATTTTCACCCCAGTGATTGTGATACAATGAAATGCATTGCATGGGTTATTGGGTAACTTCAGTCTGCTTATTTAAAGCCGGTGTCATTCCCTGCTCCCAACTTGGTTTTTACATTAGCAAGTGTCTGGTTGATTTCCACATGTGTGTTCGGGGGTTTATCCATTTTTTTTTTACATGGTTTTAATAATCTACTGTTACCACTTTGCATTAAAAAAATTTTTTTTTTTTATTGTTTTGCATGTTTTGTCTGGTAGAATTGCAATTGTAATCCTTTAGCTTCGAACTCTGTTCTTCATGAACTAACACACAGTTTACATCTGACTTTATGAAAAAAGATGATATTTTTGTCGTCTCTGCTACATGAAAAAAATAAATCGTCCACCTTCAAAAAAAAAAAAATAGACGAACATATGTAGGTATATTAAACTATGCTAAGCTGTCCATGGATTGTAGAGTGATCAGATGCAATTTAGATGATTAGAGTTTACATTAGAGTAAAATACATGGAAGAACAATACATTTATATAAGAAATCTAGCACATTACAAAGCTATGTCATAGAAGTGTTACAATTCATCGAGTTTACAGATCAAGAATCGACGAATGGGCTTCTCCAGGCAGCCATACAGGGCTTTAATGCATACCTGTGCATGATTGTTCACACAGTGAACGTGTGATGTCATTAAATGCATCTTCTATGGTACATATGTTCATGGGTCATTGAGCGTGAAACATCATTTAGTGAAGACTATACTGACTTTTAAATAAGTGAAATATAAAGCAGATAAACAATAAATAGGAGTAAATAATTAATACCTTTGGGAATCAAAAATAAATCTATTAACCTATAACTGTTATAAACTGAGAGAATACAACGTTTCTAAAATCTGTCATGTCCTGTGTTTGAAATCCTGCAAGAACATTTATCACCCTACTACTATTACGAAAACTAAACTTCACAATTTCAAGTAAAAGGCAGAGGCTCTTATGTTTATACCATCAAACAACTTCAAAGTATGCCAATCTGTGTCAGTCATGCTTAGTCATCATTTCGGGACCAAATTTCTAGTGTCGCCATATCAAATCCAAACTGTAGGTAAATAGGACAGAGGGGGTTTATTAAGATCGTTTTAGATCATAGTACATCAGCAAACAAACTCCTGTGCGGATCAATCAAATTCAACGGTAGTGAAATCACGATGCAAATACAAACACAGGACATAACAGATTTTAGAAAATGACAATTCTCACAGTTTATTTTGCTACATTGGTATATTTTAGAGGCCGGTGGTGAATTCCTAACTGGTAAACGTACCAGTACAATAATCCAACAAGCTTGATGTTTAGTGTAGCTTGACAGTTGTCCAGCATGGGCTTTGTTGACATTTTTTTAGTCCGATGATAAAAATGCCAGCGTGAGCTTAAAGTAAACGAGACCCCAGGATGGATTTTTCTCCTTTTTTCAACTTTTGGCAAGACAAGGGAACTGTAATGCAAATGTCAAGACTTCCTCAGTGGTTCAGAAGCAACCCGGCAGATAGTAGGCGTGCTGACATTCCTGTCTGCACTGGCAGTACAACTAATAATCCACCATAATGTTTTACCCCATTAGTATTAGCTTGCTTGGTTAAGTTATGCTAATGCAATGCAGTTATGCAAACTGAGATAAACAGAGGCCGAGTGTGGCAATGCCAAAATCACAATATTCACCTTGTCAATCAGTCTCTTCTCTACCAATCACTGGTACACCAACTGCAGCCGCGCATGGCAACACATTGCAATTCAGTTGTAACACAATGCCCTCTGATTATTCAGAGTAAATGTAATGATAGCTACCTTCACTCATATTCACAGGAACTAATATTCAACAGTGCTGTGAATAGGTTATTCAGGGAGTAGGTTCACTGCAGTTGGTCAAGAGAAAAATCTGTCAACTAAAATGAGTTAACTTGACTCACAGCATATCTGATCCATGCTGCTGCATCACTTATCTGCAGCTTTTAAAGAAACTACTTGAAATCAATAAAGACCGACTCAAGAAAGCTTGAGCAGGTGTTGCTTTCTCTTATTCTAAACAGCTGGCAGTAGGTTTACAGTAGATGTTTATGCCTGGGAATAATCCCCGCTGGTGGACAGGAACTGATACATTACCAGAAGAAAACACAGCAGAAGCCTGTTTGAAATCAATACGAGGCCTCAGCATGTGCTTCCATAGCCACCTTGGCTGACCAAATTAACAGACTGGTTACCTGCAGAAATCTAAGTATCATCAACAAAACGAGGTCAGTATGGGTCATCGAAGTGTTTATAAAACACTCAGCAGCAAGAAAGAACCTTGAAAGGCGTCAAAGCACAGGACGGTCCTGGCTGTCCAAACTTTTATGGAATGCTTTTCAGTGATTGCTCAAGTGGCAGGGTGACATTTTTATGTATGTGCTTAGAAGTATAGGTGGATGAAGGATGGGTGTCCGAGGGGCACTGGGGTGACGCAGGTCCAATAAATAGAAAATGCGTAAGATACTTTGTGCGACTCTAATTGATCACACTTAACCATAGAAGCCACCTGATGCAGACGCAGCAACCAGATCTGAAGAGATTATCCGGTGTTCTTCACTTGTTTATCACATCTTTGTGAGTGGTTCAACTCAGACAGACTACACTCAAATCCACTCTTTGAATATTTGAATATTGGCCTCTTCATTTCATTTTTTTGCTTAATTTTTTTTGTTTTTGTTTTTTTAGATTTCCAGCCCTGAAAAGACTGGCAACCTGTCCAACATGTACTCGGCGCCAATTGGGATATTTTCGAACAACTCTGACCCTCAGCAGATTAAAACAGATACTGGATGGATTTCTATCTTACCTGGTTAGTTATTTCAAGCAAAAAATATCGGAGATGAATATGATGAAATAGCACACATTACATTTGTTACTTTAGTACAATTCATTACTTAAAATGTATGTCCGAGGTTCACACTTTTTGTTTCATGATACATCTTTACGTTATTGTTTGTTGAACACACACTACAACCTTGGCCATTAATAAAAGACGAGAAAGGAGAAACAAATACTTGTTTACTTAAGCATATTTTTTTCAGTCAAAATGAGACATCATCTGGCTGCACTGCTTTGAGTGAAAAGCGTTGTTTTTCCTGTTATGGTTTTGGCTGCACTTTTGTCTGTGTTTTTTTTCTTTGTCCATCTCTCTCATTGGTATTGTCCAACCATTCTGTTGATGTCTCTCTCTGTTTAGCTCATTTTAATTTTTCTTCTCCCAGCACAGGCTGACTGGGGACTTGGTTTGGTCTGTGGAGGCGGGCTTTAGCCAGAGCTGCGAGGGGCTCAACTTGGTTCTCCTCTGGTTCTGGTGCTGGCTGACCGGCGGGGCCCCGCGGCTCGGGCCCAGCTCCAGGACAGGCAGTAGTGGAACGGACAAAGGACTTCATTCTCTGTGGGGGGGAATGGGGTGGCGGTGGTGATAGGATGATGGGGGCGTTAGGCGACGAGGAAAGTGAGAGAGGAGGGAGGCTGGCAAGCCCAGCGCAAGGGGTCTTATCCTCCCGGCTCAAACACATGCCACCAGCTGCTGCCCCCTTCCTGTGCTTTCATTAAAAAGCCTCCCTGTGCTTCGCTGGGTAATCCACATGCTTTACTGAAATAGTGTGAGGTAAATACAGTATGTCTATCCATTTCTTTGCCTCAAACTCCACTATTTTGCCATCTTTTTTCCCTACGTTTCCTTCTCTTTCTTTCTGTGATGTGCTCTGCTGGCCAGTGGAGAGCAGTCCATTCTCTGCATGCATGCGTGTGTGTGTGTGTGTGTGTGTGTGTGTGTGTGTGTGTGTGTGTGTGTGTGTGTGTGTGTGTGTGTGTGTGTGTGTGTGTGTGTGTGTGTGTGTGTGTGTGTGTGTGTGTGTGTGTGTGTGTGTGTGTGTGTGTGTGTGTGTGTGTGTGTGTGTGTGTGTGTGTGTGTGTGTGTGTGTACCTGTATGTGCGCCCATGGAGTCTGTCAGACTCTCAGCATTTCCAGCACTCAGCCCAGAGCCAAGGCAAGCATTGCCAGAGGGAGTGCCTGCAATGTAGGGCGCCCAGCGAGCTGGACGCAGGCAGAATATCAACGCCACACGGCAGACACTCCTCCCAGCAGCCCACCTGCTGACTTACGTGATCCAAATTTGAGGAGGAGGGGGGGTGCTTAGGTGGTGAGAAGGTAGTGGGGGAGGATAGGCTGTAGGAAATTGCCAGGTAGTTTCCAGACCCACTTCCCTGCGTTGCGCCCAATTAATCAGGGCTACATCTGTGTTGGATGGACCTCTACCCCAAGGGGAGGGGGTGGAACACAGACGCTTGTGTTTTTGTCTCTCGATGCACGCGCATTTTGTGTTTCTGTGAGTGTCTGTGTGTGCAAGCTACCTGTGAGAGTGTACAGTGTTACGCTAGACGGTGAAGGGGGGAGGTGTTGGGGAGATTTTGTGTTTTGTGCGAATTTGCCAGCAATGATGGGAGGAGGTTGTTGGTGCTGGGCTTAGTCCAGTTTTGCAGTCAAAACTACAGTCATGGACCTCCTTCTCTAATCCACTGTCCCTCACTCTTTGTCTTTGCCAGTATTGTGAATCAACTACACCCCTAACGCCCACCTCCCCCATCACGCATGTGCATAAACACGCATGCCTCTCTGCTTGGCTGGGCCTCACCAGGAAAAGGATCATTTTTCAGCACCTGTGCGGCTCAGTGCCCGCAGTGTTTACTTCCTGAAGCTTCTTGCACACCTGCACCCAAACTACCCCTCCTCTGTTCATATCAGCTCCTTCATTCAAGGCTCAAACCTCATTCCAGGTATATCATCTCCCAAACAAGTGAAAAAACATAGGGATATTCAGTGTGTATGTTTAGATAGGCACACAAATGTTTCCATGGTACATCTTCAATTCAATAATCTGTAAAGCTAAACAACCCTTGATGTCTAAAGAGCCCTCACTCCCCTGATATTCTAACATTTGAGTGCAAGGCCTTGAGCGGAGAGGAGGATCAGTTTAACAGGAAGGATGTGCAAACATGCCTTGCAGTCAACGGGGGTTGTTTATATTTTTTGAGAAATGCCAAATGAACTAAATTTAATGAGCCCTAAATTTGACAAGTGCATTTTATTTAACTGTAGCATTCGCAGTTCCCATGAATCATAGGTCCAAATGAACCATTTAAATCTTTTGTGAAAACATTTTACCAAACGTGACAAAACTATGAAGACGTGTCTTAATGTGTATTAATGCAAGGGTGTGCGAGTGTAGCTCACGATCCTGTTCGGAGGCCTGGCATAGTGTGGTGCAGTGCAGAGTGGTGAGAAGAGACAGCTGCCCTGACAGATGCCGGGAGGCAGGACCCCACTGGGAAGCAGAGGGAGGGAGCTGGCACTGTCTCACCCCAGCGGAAACACCATAGGCTGCAGAGGAAGTGGGCAGGGGGACAAACCAGGGGCTCAGCGTGCCTGTGTGTGTGTGTGTGTGTGTCTGTGCGTGTGCATATCTGATCTACTTTAAGAGGACCTTGGCGGTTGGTCATGTTTACATCCGAGGCACCAAAACAGTAAAGCAACTTATATGGTGCGGTATATAAAGTCTATTAGCCAAGTAATGCATTCAATGAGGTGAGCATACTGTTCCAGATGTATTTAAGAAAAATATGTCCGAAATAAATCTATAGCTTTGTGACACTCAAAATCTAAAGGATATATTATTTTGACCTTATTATTTTGAATGTTTTAATATAGTCTGGATTTTGGGATAATTTGAACAAAACCCTATCAATTACTTGAATTTGCCATAACACAGGAAAGTGATGTCACCATTGTCGAACGTGTGCAATTCAGGGTTCAACTGCAGTTTCTTTTACGATAGTCTTCACACCTGTTCAAAACTCCAATCTAGAATTATCTGAATAAACTGTGCAGCAGTATTTGAAGATGCTTTCCTGGTTCTCGTCCCTAAATGCCTCCATGAACTAAAAGTGAAAGTTCAACACTTTTGTGAAATACTGCACACCTGATATTTGAAGCGGCAGTCTTTGAATTTACATTTCACCGCTGTGATGGGGGATGTTAGATCATGCTTTCTCTGGAGTGCCATAAAAAACAAAAACATTCACCGTGTCTTGATTCATAGTCTGCTTACATTGGAGAATACTAGCACAGCATACAGTTTTGTTCAGATACACCAATGATTCTTGTTTGTAAATCAGACATCACTTTATGTTTCAAATATGCTCTTTGAATACAAGTAATGCAAAAGGAATAGCCGCTAGTTTTCAATACTTTGCCATGCCTTGAAGTTCCATTATTATTGTTTGTATGTTCCATAGTAAATAACAATGTCGAGATACAATAGTTAGTATATTTTTGCAGTTGCTGTGGAATCAAATACATGATGATCTGGTTTATGCTAATATGGTATGTTAAGACTCAATAAACTGTGAAGGCAAATCTTAAACAACTTTGACTTTTGACCACTGTAGTACAGACACATTCCTTAGTAGTCTCAGCTAAACAGCTAAAACTATTGTTCATCAATTTTCAAGATGACATATATATAAGAGGTTTGCTTGAATATCCCAAAAAATTCAGCACTGGATAATCCAGACAGCTGCAAAGTTTGATCATTTGCTTTGTTTTCGGATAATTTTTTTTAATGTCCGTGATCAGTTTGCTTTTGCCAATTTTTCGGTTGGAATTGGCCTTAAAGAAAAGTAAGGAAGATGGATAAATGACAGCTGGATCAAAGTAAGACCGGTCACCTGTGAGCGTGCATCCACTTTTACTGTGATGCTAAAGGAGTGGATGCACGTACTGTACGTCTTGGAGTATTGGACACTTTTGTTTATCACACAAAGGAATCACCAATAGCGGCACTGTAAGCTCAATTAAAAGTGTTGCCTCCGTAGTAAAGCGATGGTTCAGTGACTGTGCCAACCACTTCCTGTAAAGCTGTTTGTGTAGTTAGCCAAATTTAAAAAAAAAAAAAGACAGTTTGAAACAGGCTGAAAGTACAGATGGGGAGAGTAGAGTTGGAGCACTTTGAAGATTTTCAATACCTGCAACTGCAGCTTGAGTGAATACATGTTGTGGCCCTGCAAAAGCGTGATGACATTTTTGATCTCATGATTTCCTGCATTACTCATAAATATCATACTAAACAATTTTTAGTCTTGAAATGAAATATAACATAAACTATTTCATTTTTAAAAGTAGTCATATCTGATGTAGGCTTTTCTAATGCCAGCAGGATAGCCATTGCAAAAGTTTTTCCCCATGGTTACTAAATCCCAAAAAACCACCAAACTGTTTTCAGCATGACTAGACACCCAGGCCTGATTACTACCGAGTCTTTTCAATCAAATCATCACTTTAATAGACCATTTTTCAGGACCATGAAGTTGGATAAAAGGTCTCACCAGTAGCACACTAGAAATTCCTGATGAGAAGAGAAAAAAAAAAAAAACAGAGCTGAATTACATCAGTCTGGGAAGAGTTACAAAGCTATTTCCAAGGCTCTGACAATCCACAGATTCACAGACACAGGCATTTTCTACAGATGGAGAAGACTTGGAACAATAGTGAACCTTCCCAGAAGTGGCAAAGCTTATGAAATTCCTCCATGAGCATGGCAAACACTCATCCAGGAAGTCACAGAAGATCTGAGGAAAACATCCAAGGAGCCGCAGACTTGTTTAATCTCAGAAAATCTTCACGAGTCTACAATCCAACAAAAGGTAAAAAAAAAAATAAAAAAAATGCATAAATGAAGAAATTTGAACCCAGAAATATTCAATTTTATCCAAATTTTCTCACAATGCACTTTGTTGACCCTCGGATATTACAGGGGAGTCACTTGTGGACTGAAGAGCGCAAGTAGGATGTTAAATCACGAGTTAAAGTAAATTAATATTCCTTTCAAATGACATGACTGCAGTCAAGCACAGAGGCAATAGCATTATGTTGCGGGAATGTTTTGCTGCTTCTGAATCAGAACAACTTGCCCCATCGCTGAGGGAAACATTAATTCTCTCTCTTTGAAAAAAAGCCATTAAACAGTGAGCTGCAGCTCAAACATATCTGGCCTCTGCAAAAGAAAGATCCCAAGCATATGAGAAACTTTACCTCCGACTAGTTCAAAAGGAATAAAACTGAAGGAGTTACTAGTTCCCCTTTATGTGTGCAGCTGAAAACATATAAAGTTGTTTTGTTCTGAAAAGATTTTCATCCACTGTGATGTGAAATATCAGCAAAATGAAAAGGAATCAGTGCCGGACGATGACTACTTCTTGATTAAAAAAATCTGAACACCAATAATACCATCAATTCATCATTTATCCTCATGAAAAACTGGATTAAGTCGGCTAAAATGGAAAGAAATGTGTAAGTATCTCTGTCTGCAGCATGTTCACGCAATCAGACTGAGTCACTGATGTTGAGATAAGGGCTCGGTGGGGGCCGCTCCATCTGTTGTAGGACTCCTGATTCTTCTTGTTGCTGAAGATAGTTCTCAACATGCACAAGCTCTCTTCAGTTTGAGGGACGATAGAAGACCTCATGCAAACTTCTAATCAAACACTGGCCTCACCGCTTTTGTGAATCAGTACAAGCAGCTACCACGTCTGAAATCTTGACTTGTCACTGGATCGAAACAACCAGCGAGTCACTTCTAGAAAGTAATGCTAACACCCCTCAATGTGTCATGGCTATATCTACATTAAAAAAAAGCACAAGTGTCATGTTTGATTGCTGGTGCTGACCCTTGACCCTGAGTACTATGATAAATGAAGAAAACACTTAACCAACTTTTTTTTTTTGCATACAGTGCATTTATCCACAACTCAAAAGTATGTTTGTTGTTGTCTTTTGTTTTTTAATGAAACGATTTCCAAACCAGAGCTGCATTTTTCTCACGTTCACTGCGAACAGTTGTAATGTGATTAGTTTCAGATTTTGAGGATCTAAAAGAACTAGGATCTGTTTAATTGAGATTATGTATGTTTACATGTCTTTGAAGGGGCGTGTGTGTGTGTGTATGTGGGTGTATATGTACTCTGCAGGGGGTGTGCATGTGTTCAGGATGCTGGGATCCTGGTTTGCATGCAGCGTGCAGAAGACTGATGCAGCTGCAGGGCCTGCACAGTGGGAAGTGTTGCCATGGTGAACTGAGCTTTCTGGCCTGGAGAAAGCATCCTAACAGTCCACATGGTCAGTGCAGCTGGCTTTGCTGGTAACGCAAATCCCGTTGTACATATGTCCGTGATACAAAACCGTAAATATGGACCAGGAAGATAGATTGAAATTCTCGACAGAGAAACAGCTTCCACTGCGGTACTGCACAACCCAATGGCTACCTCATGCTTTGCCTCCTCCTTCTCCCTTTCTTCAGACACAGCGGCTGACAGAGTACAACGTCCTCAGAGATCATGTCCACTGGGGCCCTTACTGCAGAGGCAGAACCCACGGAGAGCAGCAGTGACAGTGTCCAAGCACAATGTGTCTGCTGTAGTCATCCATGTGTGACGGGCTGAGGAAGGGGGATCTTACGAGGTGTTTGTTTCTCAGAGGGGTGTCAAAGCAGGCAGGGCGCTGCTGGGAAATATGTGTAAATACTTCGAGGCACGGTTTTTGGGAATATGCGCTTATTCACCCTGTGACTGAAATAAAGTGATCAATATCACTCGCGTGTTTGCGAATTTAGCAAGAAGCAAGACATTTGGCATAGCACAGAGGCTGAAACCAGCACCTTACCTTTTTCTGATATGTACAACCGTTTTGGCCCTTTTAATAATCATGATTCATTTCATCAGTTAACGACTGATATTGATATAGTATGAATTGGATCATTACATGAATATGGCTAATAGTATTACTTTAAATAGTTTCCCTAAATACATTTCTAATAAAAAATAGATGATTTAATAGTTCACTAATATTGAAAAAGTTGGAAAAACTGCTCATATGTAATATGTAGATGGTTATTGTCAGATACGTTGTATCTAATAGGATGTGTCTGATGCTCAGCAGCCAAGTGAAAGGGCCAGATTGTGTCCTGCTCAAGTTTGGTGATCCAGATCCTGTTGTTATATATCCATCTCATTTCAGTAAATATACAAAAAAAAAGTGTACTTTTGATTGTAATAATGGAACAGAAAAGGTGACCAACTTCCCACTAAAAGACAGTACCTAAATTGTTGTTGGATGACTTTCTGTCCTTAAGTGACACTAAGGATATAAACATCCATTATTAAGGATTTACATTTAAAATATTGATAAAGAGCATAGGCCATGTTAATGATCGTCTTTGTGTGACGTCTAACCTCCGTATCATGTTGGCACTGTAGTTTCACAGCATGTGAAATCAGATTTGTTAAAGCAGACTCTGATGAACATCCCCAGTATCGTGTGCGTCAGACTCTGGCATGCTATGAGAAAATGCTGAGAACTCAGTACATCACATTATCACAATTCCAGGTGAGATTTGTCAAACCTGGCAAGATTTCAAAACATGACTCATTCCTTTGTGTCTTCATTCAGTCACAACCCTATCAGAAATGGAAATATCTGCTCTTTACATATTTATTGTAGCTTGTTGTTGTACACTGTAGAAGATTTGTCACAGGTTTGACATTACATCCCTCTAAGTGTTTCTATGACCCTGACCTGAATCGTATTTGAAACAAACTTGTTTTTAGGGCAGTCAACATTGACAGGTTTAATATGGATTGAACCATCGTAATGATAAATCTAAAACACATTTTAATGCAATTAACTCATCTGCCATGCAGGATTCATCAATTTCTCACATCCCATTCATTGTCTATGTGAAACGCATCGTGGTGTGGACTGAGTGCGTGCACCACCCCGGAGCTGCTCTCTGCTCATTTGCATAAAGTGTCAACTTTTTGCAAATGAGGCACAGGGAGCGAAGGTCCGACGCATCGCAAAACTTTCACAAAACGTCTAAACCAGATATAGTGGAACCAAAATGAGAGCAGATTCAGCAACTGCACAGTTTTTTTCTTGCCTCAAATGTTTTCAGAAAGACATTTTTGCAAAACTGTTTCAGTAACAAAAGAGAAAGTTGGTCCGTTTTGAACTCCAAGAGTGAGTTTTATGTCAAACGTGAACTGTTAAAAGTGTTTAATAAACATGTTAAGTACAGATATATGCCCTTCTTTTTTGAGTCTTTGCGAATGCAAAATGAAATGTGATTTATATTAAAAATAAATTAGATTTGATCGAGATTAATCCAAATTAATGCACAGCACCCATGTAATTAATCTAGTTAAACATTTGTAATATTTGACAGTTCCACTTGTCGTATTAATTAACCATCAAACCATTGAAAGAGTCTTTATTTCTTTGGTTTGGGTTGTTAAACTGAGGGAACAGCTTACTTCCAGTTAGACCTTTTACATACGTTTGTCTCTAAAATGCTTCTTTTCATCATAAAATATCAATTCATAGCAAATGTATGAATTACATGTTATCAACAGAATAGCTTTAGTTTAGGTTCAGGGGCTGTTTGTCTCATTCTAAACATATAGGGTTAGGGTACAAAACAGAGTTGACTTTAGGAGAAATACCATAATTTACATAATGAGCAAATGTATACGGAAGATTTTTAAATGATTAAAAGTGTCATTATAACAAAGGGGATTCCTTAATCTCAATCTTCTTACAATATTGGCCAACATGAAACTTACATCAGCCTCTTTCTTAAATTAGATAAACCCAGACTTGATCTCACACGTGCAGTCAGAGGCTTTTGAATAACAGCATGAAGCACGTTAAAGTCAGGGGAAAAGGATAGCAGGTATGTTGTTAATATATTTATGCAGCCACACACCAGCTCAAGCACATACACATATGCATACTTTAGTGTCCACACAAATTCACTCTAACACACTATTTCCGTTTCTCAGACCAAATATACCAAATAACCACTTTTCCAGGTGTTGTTCATTTCTATTTTAAACAACGTGCAGTCACTCCACACCTTTGTGTCTCATTTATTGCTAAGATGCTTCATCTCTGGATCCCTTTAGCTCGAGCGATGCTGTGAAGCTCCGAGGTGATGTGAAGCTCCTGAGCAACTGGCCACCACCCAAGTTTTCTGAGGCGTAAAAGTCGACGTGGCATTACTGCTACCATTGGCAAAAATCGCTCAGTGCAGTGCTGTACGAGCAGGAACAGTTAATGGCTGTCTCATCTTCACTGAGGGAACACCTTTCACATACAGGAAACTAAAAAAAAAAAAGAAAAAAGATTCAGACAGAGATCAAGCATGATTATATTTCTTTTTTTACACAATTCTGATGCAATAGCTTGCAGGCTGGTGCTTGCTGTTGCTGACCAATTAATCCTTGTGCAATCATTTGCATACTTTAACCAACAACAGAGTTCTCACATTTTGTATCAAGTGTTAATTTTGTAATGTTATCTCACAACTCCACGATATAATCTGTATTATCCATTACTGTGCACATTAGTATCTCAAGGCTCCTGGATAAGTGACAACCAGATGTACACATTAGTGTGTACATTGGCATTGTCAACTGCCATAGATAGTAATATTTATCTTATTGCTATGTTGCTGGTTAATACAGTTGATGTTAAGAAGTTGTAATTTGTATTTTAGTCAATGCTGTGTTTTGTTCAAAATTAACCAATCGCTATATCATATGCTGGCCTCTGTCAAAGCAAATGGACAAACGGAAATGGAAGATTTATATGACACAGAGCATGAACCTTTGTGTTGAACAAGCACCTGTCCCTATAAACACATAGAACCACCAGATGTCATTTAGAAATGCAATGACTTAATTTTCTCAACCGTTTTTCTTATATGATAAATTACTACTACTGGTGTCAAAGCCAACCAGCCTCCACGATGAGATGAAGCTTTGTCTTTTGTGAAGCGCTGAGTTGATATGGAACTCAATGTTAGTAGCGATCCTTCTGCCTCTGCAGCGATCACTTCATGCAAGATACTTTTAATTACTTTAAGAACAGTGTCATAACAGAATCTGAGTATCTTTGCGACAATAAATAGTCACCTTCAAAATGTTGCTGTGTGTGAATAAGTTTTAAATTTAGGTTCTATAATTTTAATAAATAAAATTTTTATGTTCAGTTTGCCTTTATACCCACCATCATTTGAGGGCAAAGAAACATCAGAGATCACAAACATTAAAAACTTACTTTTATTTACTTTTACATTTTTTTAACTGATCAAATTGTGACTATGAATAGTGTGCTTTAATAATATTTTTTCTTTAAAGTATGAAAAACCAAGAATGCCACTTTATTGTGTTTTATAAATATTTTCACGCTTTCTTGAGGAAATTTTATTTCAAGATTAGCCTAAAGGCCAAACTGATTAAAATCCCTCACTAAAGAGTAAAATCCGCTATGAACATGTGTGCATATGTGTGAACTATCCTTTCAGACTAAGCTAAAGGAAGAAAAAAAAAAAGCATATTTTGTGGGATGCAATCTAATAATTTCTCACATAAAATAATGTTTCCTATGAGTATTCATTTGCCCTAACCCTAACCCTAACACACACACGCACTTCACAAAATGACCCTTAAACTTCTGACATATCATTGAAAATATATGGAGGCACAGGTAAAACTCAATGCAGGCTCTTCAAATATTGATGCATCATCTAATATTCAAAATCTGAATTGCACACTATGACTCCCGGTAGTAGCCGAGAATCTCAGAGTAGTATTTATGCTAATCTCAACTGGAAACACAATTGTTTGTCCCCCTAAAAAAAAAAAAAATCAAAGAAATGTCATACACCCTGCTGTAAGCACTAAGGTGCTCATTGTAACTCAATGGTGCCCACTGTGATGTAAAGTTGGCTATTGTGCTATTATGGTGCATACAGTGATGTATAGCTATTTGTTTCGGTATTAGCATATTGGCCATTTCATAAAAACGTGTGAAGTTTTCCTTGTTTTTGTCTTGAGAGCGAGCCCAGCTATAATGCATCTGCACAACAGAAGGAAACAAAGCTAATGTGAATCAATTCTTGATTGTCCTAACTATGCAAAGATTCCTGATTAATTCACATTGAAACAGTTCAGTTTTGCTTTCTGAAATGCCGCTGTTTGATTCATTTGACAGCTTGTTCGTGACAACTTAAAATCACAAAGTTGTACGGAAATTAAAGGACAGAGCACATACCATTAGTGGGAAGCATGAAAACATAGTAGTTTGGAGAGAAACAAAAACCTCTTTGTATAAATGATACCACTCTTATCTTTTATACCAATGCCAGGTTAGTGAAAGTGCCCCTCATATGAGGTTTTAGTGACTGAAGAATGTTTAAAGCATATGATCCAAACAAAAAACTGTAGTGCTTGTTAAGGATGTAGCCAACTTTTGATATAACATCAGATTTAGGTTTTTTTTCCTAAAAGACAACTCCACCAAGTGTGTACATCAAAGTCTTGGGGACTGCATGTGTGTGTGTGTGTGTGTGTGGGGGGGGGGGGGGGGGGTAAAAAAGTTTTTGGTGTTTCCAGGGGGAACTGCACAAACTCTTACAAATTGCCTCACTGGAGTGTACGTCTGCAGGGGATGAGGGCTCCAAATTTGAAATGGAAAGAAGCAAAATCAGGGGTCTGCAGTTACAAAGAAGAGGGCTAACTAGACCTCTGTAGCCTGCTCCTCTTCTCTGCTTGAGGCTTGAGCTCAAGGCAACACTGGCTGCTATGAGGATTACACACCTGAACCGAGCAGTTGGTGGTCAGCTTGCGATGAGGGAAACGCAGGGGTTGGGTTTTGATGAAGGAGATTGCATTGAATAAAATCTCAAATCTGTGGTTCTGCCGCAATGATTTAAAAAAAAACAAAAAAAAACAACCCACGATCATGATACCCATAAATCAGCCAAATACCATAGAATAACTAATGAAAGAATTCTGTATTATAACGTTACATATGCATTGACAACTGATGATTCTTTGGTTGGTTACATGATCCAAAATTGTCAGCCTTGGCCTTTTTTTCCCCCTGATGCTTACGCTCCTGGAAGCCCAACCGTTGAGAGCGAGGACAGACTGCAGCAAAAGTATTGTAGGGACATTCACACGCATCTCCTCCCTGCACTCCTGGGGGAGGATCCATTCCCTTCCAAACACACACCATCGCCTGAGGGGCAGAGTGACCGCTCAAGCAGCGCCTGCCTCAACTCACACACACACACACACACACACACACACACACACACACACACACACACACACACACACACACACACACACACACACACACACACACACACACACACACACACACACACACACACACACACACACACACACACACACACACACACACACACACACACACACACACTGCTCTAACACTCTAAGCCAATTGATTAGAGAATACTGAATACCAAATGGACTTACCACCTATTAATGATTAGCAGCAAACAGACGTGAGAAAGATTTGCAGATAAAAGGGTGAATTTTGCTCAACCGCTGTAATGTTTTAATGCATCCTTCTTCTCGATCCCTCATTTGTCTCGTTCAAAGTCACTCCACGTGTTTTTGCTGTTCATATCTCTTTGGTTAGTAAACTCATCACCTCTTAAAAACAAAGATTTCCCCCTCACTCTTACTTCAGGAACAAATGTTTCATCCTCCTTCCCTGCAGTTTTTTTTGTTGCTTTGCTGTTTAGAAGTGTGAGGCTCATTTAGTAGTTCCCTCTTTCTTCTGCCTCTCACTGCTTTTTTTTTATCTTGTATCTTCCCCATCCTTTTTGTGCTTTATGTTATCCTCACTGTCGTCTTTTCCTCCGTTTCCCAGTTACTGCAGGCCTTATGCCTGACACTTTCCCCGGCCCTTTGACATGCTCCACTTCATGTTATGAGCGTCACATGGCACTTCGCCGGCTTTCTGTTTGCGTGTACGTGCTTGCACATACACATCTACGGCCGGGCCGTTTTCCGCAGGAGGTGAATGTGACGAAAGGAGAGGAGAGAATCAACGCAGAGGGAGAGTTTACGCATTTAGCCCGAGTTTGTTAATAATTCATGTGTCACAGGTTTGTAAAATTGCCTCACGCTCCCTCCGCTCAATCCTCCCTGCTTCCTCTCACTCCCTCTGGCTTTCCTTTCTCCCGTGCACTCTGTCTTCTTCCTCCACCTCCCTCGTGGCGTGGGCTACCTCACCCTCTCCATCTCAATCTCAGCCCAAACACAATGCTCACTCTGGTGGTGCTGTGTGCGTCAAAGGAAGATGAAATGCTAATGCGCAAGTGTGGGGGGGTGGGGGGGGTGTGGGGGGTGTACGGGCGATGAGCATCCAGCGAGGAAGCCCGCCACGACTCAGTCTTCCTGACCAGCACTGTGGGCAGCCCGGGTGACTGTGTGCTGCTGTAACAACAGGAACACGTCAAGCTCACAGTGAAATTTCGTAGCGCTGTCAGTGAGAATTTAGTTGCTTTTACTGCCTCATATATCAGCCTGTGGACCCTGCTGATGAGCTGCTTGTAGCCTTCCGGTTAAATTTGGGCATGAAATAAGCCACTAATTTGTGTGATATTTAAAAGCCTATCAACACAACTAAATGAAAGACTTTATGACCATGCTCCCCTCGCTTAGTCTCTCTCTCTCTCCTTCCTCTCTCACTGCAGTGCCCGTCACTATGCCAGCCGTCTAATGCTTCAGGGTGCTGGACTGCGCAGGCGGCAGGTGACACGGATTTCAATAAAAGGGATTATAGATGTGGGGACTGCAGAGAGGAAAAACAACACATTCACGTCCACATTTGGGGCAAAAACATGGACAGAAAGAGGTAGCGAGCGTATAAAAGGCAACTTCCTGGGGTTAGACTTTGGGTATTATGTTTTACTGCAAAACACCAAAAGCAAAGAAAATGATGGAGAACCAGTCATAGTTTTTACTCATATCTTGTCACACAGCAATATGAACGTCACTTAGAACAGAAGATAATTGTAATCACCTGTAAGACAATGAGTCGAGTTGCTGAACAAACTCATTTCTGTGGACAATATACATGTTTACCATAGTTTTTCTGTAATTAGTTAACAAACATAATGATGCTATTGTAAATCCTCAATAAAGTAGATCCCATCATAAGTTCACCATATTAAGAAAATTGTTTTGTTATGTGATACAGCAATGCTTGTGCACAAGGAGCCCAAGTGACAGCAATTTAGAGAAGTGCCTCTCAAGCCTCTCTCATATTTGAGGCCTTTTATGGTGGGTCCATTGTCAGGTGCTGGACTCGTATGTTTCGGTAGGTGGACAGAGGACCACAGAGTGACCTGCTCAGGACAGCTGCTGACATAATGAGGCCAGTAAACAAGCATCTGTCTCCCCCAGTGAAAGGCAGTCCCACTCAGCGCAGGCCATTTCTCCTTCCCTACTCCCTCATTGTCACTGGAAGCCAGGGTGCTACAAATGGTCAAACTGGTAGCCATAAAAATAAAGAAACTTTGATGAGTTTATGAACATTTTGAGTGGCACCAGTCCTGACCCCAGTATTTGAACCTCTCCCATCATGTTGATGTTAGTGCAGACCTTCCAGATAGTTTAACTAACTATTTTATAAGTTATTAAAGGTTTTGTTCATTTCCACCTGGAGGCACCATTTACGGAAAGCGGCTAGCTCTCTCGTTTAATAACAAGAATATTTGCCGTCCGAATCCAGACTTGGGGCTTTTGTGTGCCGAGTTCGAATCACTATGCAAGCAGGATGTTTTTTTATTTTTTTATTTCTCAAGTCTCTGGTTTCTCTCCAAGGTCCAAAACATGCTTTTGAAGTGAATTGTTGCTAATATTGCCCTGAGGTATGAATGTGAGTTTATATGACTGTCAGTCCTTCTCCATGTTTGCCATGTGATGGTCTTATGAGCTGCCCAGGATGAACAATGCCATCACCTATGGTCAGCTATGATCAGCTATTGGCCAAACCGGCATGGCCGCTATATATCATCTTTAGAACAGAAGGTGAAGGCTCGTACTAATCAGGCCCTCAGAGCCACTGCATCTAATGCAGACATAATGTGACCTGGAAACCACTGCATGGACCAAGGAAAATTTCCAGAAAGACTGCAGCTAAATCCATGCAGTTAAACTCTGACACAAAGACATAAGTCATATGTGAGAGCCATCGAAAATCACTGCCATCTCCACATTTAAACTGATCTCTGGTCAGATTAATGCAAATTCATTTCATTTTAGAAATTACAGTTGTGTCCGAGAGAGGGAACATCCAGCTTGTTATCTTGCTCAGTTTAGAAGCTAACATCTCTGACTATATGGGGTTGCACTAGTGCCTATGGCGTGGGCAGCCTGAACATATGGAAAGGCACTATCAAAGCTGAAATGTATACTGATGTTTTAGAGAAACATCTGCTCCCAGTCAGACAACATCTCTTTCAGAGAAAGTCTTGCATATTTTAGTGGGACAATGTGTGTCCACATACTGCATCCATCACTCCAGGGTGGCTTCACAGCGGAAGAGTCCGGAAGCTGAACTGGCCCAACAGCAATCCTGACCTTTCAATCACATAATAAATCAACAATATACTCAGAGAAAATCCAGGACTGTTGAGCTGTTAGAATCCTACTTTATAGAAGAATCCAAAAACATTTCTCTCCTTAAACCCCAACAACTATCTCCTCACTTTCTAAACCTTTACAGACAGTAGTCACAAAAAAAATATTCTATGGAGTGGTAAACATGCCCCACTTTTCTGCTCCCATCAAATTCAAAATGGGTTCTTTATCACTTATATTGTGATTGACTATCTGTATTCAACCTGCAATTTATGGCTTCCTGCATTTAATGACTATTTTCACCTCATCTTGAAGTTTTGAGAATTTGGGTTACATTGCTGCTGATGGTAGTGTAAAAACAAATGGTTTTATAGAAAATACTAATCAAGTATAAGATCAATTACACTCCAAATCAGAAGTACGATAAAACTTTTACATCTTTGTTATTTGTCATTATCTGTCAGCCATACTCATACTCACAACTGCAGGCCAATTTAGAGTCAAGTGTTGCCACAAATGTATTTTTTGGACTGTGGAAAGAAGTATCACAGAAAAAAAACCCATACATGCACAGGGAGAACATGGTGACTGCACAATGAGTCCAGGCTCAAACAGGGATATTATTACCGTTACGTGAGAGAACTAACCACAATATCATCATGCATCCAACCTTCAATTCATCTTACTAAAAGCTGAAAAGCTTGTTCTGTGCGTTTCTACTAAATCGCATTCACTATAAAGTGAACGTTTAAAGAAAACCATGCAGAAACAGGGTAACTCAGATAAAACAGCATATCCTACTTATACCTACTGCATACTCTCAGCAGGTGTTGTCATTGCCAGTGTCAGAATGCAGCCTGCTGATCAATCTGCACAGCTGTTTGTTTTCCTTAAAAAAAAAAGAAGCTTCTTTTAGCTGCACCTGGATGCTTTTGCATCCCAGTGGCACCGCCCTTTACTACAGAAGTGAATCAGTGGGCGGGTTTCTTAAACTTCGACATGTGTTCCTGAAAGTATTTGAATAAAAAAAATTTTAAAAAGGCAATTTCATTTGCATGCACACACACAGAGACACACACACACAGGGTGTAAACTACAAGTGTCAGTGATGACACAAATTACATCATCTGGTATATAAAAAAAAAAAAAAGAAAGAGGATTACTGCAAGGAGGCTGAATGGTGGAGATTTATTGCTCCATAAGACAATAAAGGCTGCTGAGGTTGTTGGAGAGTGCGGCTAAGGAGAACTGTTGAGTCTTTTCCTGTAGTATGAGTCATTGTTGGCAACCTGACTCTCCAGTCTGATTGCCTTGTTGAGCTTGCTTTTGGCTTGGTGGTGTTCTGTCTATATCCTCTCCTGAGCGCCTGCTCCATGATATTCATGAGGTTTCTAAGCTCCCGACTAATCCTCGTTGCGGCAATGGCGAGAGTCACATTTGTCAGCTCTGAAATATATCAATTGCTATCAAACGCTATGACAAAAAATATCTTGTTTCAGGAAATTCATGGTTAAATGTAACCTTCCAGTCCAGAACAAAAGATTTCCGAAGCTGTGTTGTTTGAGACATGATAGTTTTGCATAACCGCAATGCAACAATACACTTGGAGTTTTCTTTGGAAAGACCAGATGAATTGAACTATTATAACTATGGAGGCCATAATGGTTTGATGTATTTGAAATGTATAAAACAATATGTACATCCACTATATTAGCTTAACACCAACAAATCTCATAAAATAAATAAACTTGGTTCCAAACAAGTAGCGACTGTCATTAAGGGTAGACGGGGAAGGTCATTTGAGCGTTTTAGAGGTAGCGTAGAGGAGCTGGAGCTAGGTGGAGAACTGAACGGAGAAGGATGGGCTCAGCAAGAAAGGGAAGCAGAGCGTGGCGTACGAGTAGCATGCAGGGCTGGAGCATTGCCTGGAGGTATGGGGGTGCGGCTCCCTCGGCAGCGCTGTACGCCTGCACCAGGGTTTATAATCCATTACCAACAACCACAGGCAGCCAGTGGATGGAGTGATGCAGAGACATCGACAACGCAGCAAGCAGCAACGTTCACCAGTCTTTTTTCTCCTCCCTTTAAAAATGTGGTCATGCCTTTGCTGGGCGGAACGTTACTGCGTTTCACGTACAAAATAAAATAGTTATAACACAGAATTAGCATTATTATTATTATTGCTGGTGGCAACAATCACACTGAGTTCAATTTTTATTTTATTTTGAGGGTTTTTAATGAATGAATTCGATAGCATTCACCGGGTCTTTTTCTTTTGAATAAGCTTTAAACTGCTTGAAGCTCACAATCCAGCAAGTAAATGAAGGGCTCCTCTCTAAGTCGCATGTTTCTTGCTGGCTTTTCTTCAGCAGTAATCCACTTACTAATAGCTATAACAGCAAGAAGTACATGATTGCACAAGGAAGCCTCCATTCACTTGTTGGAAGTTCAGGACTCATGGTGTCCCACACAGTTTGAAACATAAGATTTGGTGTTCTTGGGATGCTTCCCCCCCTTACCACATTACATACTATTTTATTGGGACAAGGTTTTCAAAATTGTTTTGCACTTGACAATATGTGTAAAATCAATTGAAGGTGTACATTACTGCAACTACTTCCACACTGCACTGACTTTGCCGAGGCCATTTAGTGTCTGATCATTGTCATACCCATTAACAGATCACCCCAAGGCACTTTTTCCATTACTTCACAATGAGTCCAACTTTGCCCTGATATTGAGTCCAGTTATCTGAAAAGAGAGGCCTCCACTGTCTTTGCCAGCCCAAGCAGTAAAACGCTGCATGTTTGGCATTATCATGAAACTATTGATATCTACAATTGATTAAAAAAAACACCAAAAACCACAAGAAATGTTTATACCCTGTTCTTTTTTCAAAATATTTGTGAGGGAAGTTTTCAAATGACTTCACCTTCTTTACCATTTCTGTGGCACAGGTGTTAAAAATTAAGGCAAGCATATAAAGATTCCAAGTTGTCTATTGGCCACAAAATATTTATCAGAAATTATGCTTACACAAGTATGTCTTAAGTGAGAACTGGAAAACTCTCCACTTTCAAGCAATTTATGGAAAAACTTTTTTGTAGTGTTAAAATCTGCACATGCATAACTCTGACCTGGAAAGAGTGAACAAAATAGTGAAGTGCACCTATTCTTGACTGGAGAGCCTTTCCAAGAGAAAACTGGTATAATATCTGATCATGCCATCAAAAACAAATGTGAATGCATCCACCTCATCACATTTGTTGCAGCTTTCTCCAAACTGCCGCATAGCACCAGTGTTGCTGGCAAGTAACATATTAGCAAAATCCATACTTAAATTAAGTGATATGCCTCTTCTTCTATATTAGTTTAGGCACTGTAAATGATTGAGTCAATTACACATACGTATAAGGTGCTGCCAATTTAAATCGCCTAATCCAATAGCGAGCCTGTGCCTCGGTTAATGCACCATTTACAACACCACAGCACGAGCAACATTAACTCAAAGTTACAGACTGAGCCATTTCAAAAAGGAAACAGTATAGAGTATTTGTCATTTGATTTATGTTCCAGCAGAAACTAATGGGATCTATGTTGAGTGCCACTGGCTGATGATGTTGGAAAGTACCGCCAGTTAGGACGATGTGTTACTGGTTTTTGAAGAACTGTTGAAAGTCTCATTCTTAACTACTACTACAAAACTTTACTGACCCTCTGAATACCAACGTATGGCTACGTAGTAGAGATGGGGCGAGCCGATCCAGTATTGGTATCAGTGGACATATCATGAAAAGTTGGATAGCCGCAGTGCTACTATGCTAGCCTGCTCGCTGGCTGCAAAATGTGGATTGGATCAATGAGACGCGGAATAATGAGTCAGGAAATCCATTCCACAGTTTGCAGCCAGTGAGCAGGCTAGCATAGTAGCACTGCGGCTATCCAACTTTTCATGACATGTCCACTGTTTAGACGTATTTTACTCTCAAAACACTCAAAGCAACATGGATGTTTGCAAAGCTGGTGTACAGCGATATTAATAATAATAATAATAATAATAGAGCAAACAGAGCTCTGGTATCGGAATAATATCAGTATCGGCAGATTCAGGAATTGGGATCAGATCGGAAGTGAAAAAATGTGGATCAGTGCATCCCTACTACATAGGGAGATAATGAGGGTGTGTATTTCAATGCATCAGACTCTCAGAAAACAACGTATGGTCAAGGACATTGAGAAATTGTTTATTCAGAGAATTAATATTCTATTAACAGCAATGGCCGTGTGACCCGTGCATTTGTCAGTTGTTGGATAGTGGAACAATTTCACGGTTCTTTCTTCAGAAAGATCTCATTGTAGGATAACCCAGCAGGGGTGCATTTCCAAAAATGTATCAACAATTTTGTATATAGAGTGAGGGTTTAATTGTTTACCTAACCCACTGTTCAGGGAGACAGATTCATTACTAAATCAATGGTTTTCTGGTTCAGTTCAAAACCATTTGTCCTTGTACTTTCTCTACTACTAATTCTGCAACATTGAAGTACTGCATACCAGGTGAGGGTTAGATAATAGCTTGTCTGTGAAGACTTACAGGCAGCCACGTGTGATCAGACCACCTGTTCCCAACTTACAACGCTGTCCCATTCTCTCGCTCGAAAGAAAGTCCCAGACTCTCTCTCTGAATGTTTTGCAACTAAATTGGATTGAGCCATAAGAAAATATTTCAAACTGAAATGCACTATTTCTACACCTTTCATGCTCAAAACAACCCATTAAGCAGAATTTTGAAGCACGTTGGCATCTTCGACGGATCAACATTTGACATGCCTCACAGTAATGGGCTACCAAGGCAAAGTCTGTCTGCAGCACAAGTTGTGATGTCATCATATTGATGACATCATTATCAGGTCAGCAGAACACAGTGAAGTAGACAAAGGTCAAGACTCGCTCCCCGTGACTGATCTCTACTGAAAAATCTCACATGCACATATACACACTTCTCCAGCTAATTTAGAGTTGGTCAGTAACATTGAGAGCATTGTGTCATATCATTTTCAAAAAGTCAACTTCTTTAACTTTCACCAACATAATGCCCTAATCATCAAGTATCTCACTTTTGTAAAAATGTATTTCAGTGAGAGTTTCCCAAAAGACCAAAAGGTACAGAAAATAGAGGACATTTCCTAAAAACTATTCAGGTCAATATAGAATTTAGCTGTGCAATTTTCTGATTGACACTAAACTTTGCAAAACTAAAACATTTTCTATTCCCCAAACTGATATGACTTTCTTCCTTTGGTCTTATGTTGTTGTTGTTGTTGCTTTACACTATGGTATCTACCGAGGGCCATAAAGGTCTGTGTTAAATTTTATGGCAATCCATTCAATAAATATTTTATTCTAGACCAAAACAGTGGACAGACAGAGGGACCCAGCGATCCCCTGAGCTACACTATGAGCATGACTAAAAATGAATCTCCACCTGATCTCATTCTTCTTATCAAAATGAGAGAAACGGGCCTCTTAGCAAACAAGACACAGGAAGTCCCAATGGCCATGGCATGCCAGTTTTACACCTCAGCTACAATTACTGTTGCCATCGCCAAACAGAAACCTTGTTTGTCTTTCTTCATTCTTCAGAAAGGCTTAGTGAGAGTTGCACAGACACGAGGAGGAGGAGGCCAAAGATGCAACACTGAGTTTTCCCATTTGACCAAGACCTGGAAAAAAAAAAGTCAGACAGGGCAAGAGAGAAAGGAGTGGGAGCAGGATAAAACCAAGTGAAGAATAATAAAATGCGGGTGGAGACATGAAGAGAACAAGATCGGGAGTCGGGGAGCTTGGGGGACGGAGGTATTTCATTGGGGCATAATTGGCAGTCAAGTCAAAAGGGGACTTCTGATTTAACAGGCAAGTCAGGTGACTAAACCACTGGAGTGCAAACAGTGGAAAAAAAAAAAGCTGTAGTAGATCGAGAGTTTTCACTCCAGCCTACCCTACTCTCTCTCTCTCTCTCTCTCTCTCTCTCTCTCTCTCTGTAGACAACCAGGCAGTTGGCTCATAGCCTGTTTGCCTGACTACTTGCCCCCAAGCTATGCTGCATACTTCGCACCACCATGGACAGAGCAGAACTCCTACACACATTCGTGGCGGAGCAGCATTATCAATTCCTAAGCATATTAAGAGGTCATCTATTCCATTGACAACGGGGAAAAGCGCCGAATAAAATTTGTGTTGATGCACAACAGCAGGTGCTACAGCTCCGTATGGTCCCAGTGTGTGATGGAAAAGTACAGCGTGTATATTTATCTAAGCTATGACTTCCTCATCCCCTGGTGGCATACACTGGGCTTAACACGGCACAGATGAGGGAGTGTCAATAAATTCTTCCCAAAACCACATCAGATACAGACCATGATACCAGCTGTTACCTACTATTTGTGGGCCAGGCACATACAGCGGCATTGGTCATTCCCCATCAAACAACCTCTAACCTTTGAGAATATACAAGCAAGAAAACCACCTGATGTGCAGCAAGAGGATGAAGCTGGATTTGACTGTGTGTGTCCAGGGGTTATGGGGTAGTCTTTGCATGTAGCTGCAGTTGGCTAGGTTAAGAGGGCTAAATGTGCCAACTCAGATATTGTTGGTTTATAATTTGAAGGAACTTGCCAAGCTGGTCTAGAACGCTCGAGAAGTACATGCAATAAATGAGCGATGGGCGGTTTCCAGGAGCTGCACAGTGTGTAGTTGTTAGCGCCATCACTCCTCTCAGCATGGCGACCTTGGACTGATTCTGGCAGGGCTATTTTTAAGGATATTTGTAAGGGAATTAATTAAGTCTGATTTGCGCAAAAGTTTCAACAGGCAACTTAATACGGGGCTGCAGCAATTCAAGGGCACTGTTGCACAAACACCAACCCATTTCATGCAACTCCAGTCCAAAAGAACAGATATACAGCTAACTGTTGGAGTGGAGACGTATAAATAAACACAAATCATTACTGATGTCCGCTCACGTTAAACGCACGGCTCATTTGTATCCAAACAAAAAAAGTTGTCCGTACCTGATGTTTCCTGTAACAAGTCTAGACCGCATCGAGGGGGGCTAAGAATGTATGTCTGTAGATTACATCACCTCACTGTCTAAAACTGAGAAAGATTAAAAAAAAAATATATATATATATATAAAATCCCCTGCTTCACTGTCTAGTGTCTTTTTTTGTGTGTGTGTCAGTACATCTTGTGTTCAAAACTGCTGATCATACATCATTCATTACACAGTGAGGCTTATCTGGGAGGAAGTTTTGAAACCACCCAGAACTTAAAGAGTTGAGTCCAATGAATAATAGCATAAGGAATCAAGGGAAATGATAGGAGCACCTGAACTGACCTAGTAAAGTTTTAAAAAAGGGTTTTGGTTTATTCAATCTTTTGCCCTCAGTCATCACTTTTGTTTTAACTACACCTTGAACAACTACAATTTTCCAATAATCTGCCTTGTGTGAAATGATGCAGCGCTATATGCATATTATATGCATCAGTTGTTGATAATCATGTGTAAAGGGTATTTAAAAGCAACATTATTGCAAGCCTGGCTGCTCTCTATATTCGCCCTGGATGGTATTTTCTGCTCGCACTAAGCTGTGCATCTTCACATTTAAACCCATTTTACCATTCAGTACTGGAAGGGAATAAGGGAGCGAAAAGGTGGAACAGAGGAAGGTTGGAGGGGATGTGTGGTGATGGGGGGTGGCAGGGCGTGAGGCTGCGTCAAAGCTATGATTAGCGCCGACCAAGCTACGTTCTTATTGATTGGCACAGTGGAGACACTGGGCTGCCTTCCACCACACTCTAATGAGAAGCCCTGACCTCCACTAGTCAGCAAGGTCACCAAAGCCTACTGTAATTGCACTTTCTCTAATGGCGTCAGTCACGCACGCACTCCAACCCCAGTAATGACAATTACCATAATGTCACTGGGCTCCACAGGGGCCTTCCAATCATCCGTCATTTTGGGAGAGGGGATGTTAGTCAACTGCTGCCAGACTCAAAGCTTGCAACACCGTATTTGATTATGATACCTTCTCACACCCAAACCTGGTTCTTAATCATCGTGCTGCCACAAAATTTTTAACAACCACATTACCCCCCCACACACACACACACACACACACACACACACACACACACACACACACACACACACACACACACACACACACACACACACACACACACACAGAGACACAGACACAGACACAGACACAGACACAGACACGCCATGTATTCATTACGTTCTGGAGACACAGCATTGGGTTACAATCAGTTTTTGCAGACTTACTCCAACCTTAACCATACCGACGATGTACAGGCCAGACCCTGGCAGAACCTCTACTCCGCACGTCTTCATCCAAGAAAGAATCATTCTACCTTGTGGAGACTTGATTTTTGCCTTCACAACATCCTCATAATCTAATTTACACAAATAGTATCAACTTAAGATTGAATGACTTCGATTTTTGTCCCATTATAGTTATGTGTTAACATTTTCAGGTACCCACAATGTTGGCAAAACACTCATACACATTGTGTTTTAATACCTGCATTGACTTACATTAGTTTCCTACACACCGACGCGCAGCTTGGAAGAAAGTAATACCTGATTAGCTCTAACCTGAACCCTCAATTTAATGTAATCATCAAATTCAGTGGTTTTTCAATTCAGGAATTGATCAATACACAATAAAGGTAAGCTCAGACACACACACACACACACACTATACGAAAGAAACAAATGAAAATGCACCCACAACATCAACTTCATCTGTCATCATTACACCAAACATTTTTGTCTTTCAATGGTTTGACTGTTTAATTTTCCATCAGACACCCAAATGACTTCCTTAGTTTTAGTCTTTGACGCTAAACTGACAGACGTTTAAACTTTGTGGGGTTTGGTATGTGTTGATGAGTCTTTAAGGTAAGATGAACATGAGATTGAGTGCTAAACAAATACAGACATTTTTATTCAGAAGCACATATGTAACATAATGGTCAGAAGATTATAATTCTAGTCCTCAAACTGTTAGAAATGCAACGTGATATGTACAATTTGAAGCTCTTTTATAAAGCTAGGGACTGAGCAGCTGCCGCTCTGACACCTGTATTCCAACACTATGGTGAGTTTACTCGGTGCATCAGAGACAAAGGTGAGGTCAGGAGAGGAGGAGAAGGCGGTGAGGTGCAGATAAGTAGGGGCAGTCTGATGTGATAATGACTGATTTCCTTTAATGGGTCACTATCTGCAGGCTATTCAGAATACAGAAAAGTGGAGGGCGGAAGATATGACCGACCGTAAAGCCTATTTATTTCTGTGCTGCTGGCTACGCTGCCTAAAGAACCTGAACTGTGACTATTCAAAAGAAATTGTGAGGATTTCTGATGTATGCTCGTGATTTTTCTAAAGCAAACCGGTCTTACTTTTCATGATGCTACTGGCTTTGTTTGTGTCAATACAAACTTCAGTGAGTGTTTTGTTTCATTTTTCGAGGGGAGCCAGTCAGAAAGCAGAAAGCAGAAAGGTTGAGAACTTTGCTCTGATCTTCACACCAGCCACCACGTCACATCATATTTGACTGCGAGTTATCAGCCTTCCAGCTTTCATACCTTATATAATAAAATATCACACTTTACTAAGAAGCCTGCAAACTTCATGTTTCGTTGGAACATTAACAAGTTCTCCACTGGGGGCCGTACATTGATGTCATGGTGAGCACCCTCACCACAGCAAGCAGATAAATGGCGTAAGTCCGAGTTTGAGGTCTTCCTGTGTGGAGTTTGCATATTATCCCTGTGTGTGTCTGTTTTCTCAGCGTTCTCCAGCGACCTCCCACTGTCCACAAATGTGTTAAGAGCTGATTAGTGACTTTAAATTTGCCTACAACTGTGAATGTACGTGACTGTCTGTCTCTTTGTATTTGGACATGGAAGATAGAATATGGATGGACTTCTGAATTAATAACATTGCATGGATGTAGATCTATTCTGTGTAGACCATCGCTTGATTATGATGTGCATTATTTGTCTTGTGTATGTAGCTTCAGCCTCGGTTGTTTCAAGGCAGTCAGAACTGCATGATGCTTGCCGAGTCCGAGCGTGAGCTATATGGATTTTTCCAACCATAAATATATCCATAGATCTAAAGGACACCATAGTGCCGGCGGCACACATACTAGACCTTTCTTGTCACAGTCTCAAGCACAAACATGCTAGTTGTGTTGATAATTGTTTGCACTTGGGTTAAATTTACCCAAAGACAATAAGCAACTGGACTTTGAGCCATCTTTATTTTTATATAGCGACGGTTATTTCGAGATGCAGTTAGCAATTGAAGTTTCAATAATCATGAGAAGATGCTTTTATATTTTCATCTTTCCATTTGAGAGACATCTGAGCTGCAACAAATCCACCCTCAGTGCCACGTTAATGGCCCGGCGTTCACATTTCATATAAAAACATAAAGATGGGCTGTTGCTGACAACAGCACATCAGTTTTTCCTGAACTGTGCAGATTGTATGACTGATATTGCAGACCATTAATGTTTTTACAGCAGCGTTTAGATATCTGCATGTGCCTGGAAGACAGGAAGGTGATTGGCATCAGATGCATTCAAGATTATGGAGTATAACTACATTTTCACACTCACCTGACAAAGCTCCCAGATTATTCCACACTGTTGTGTCGGGTCTCATGCTGTTTTTTAGTTATTTATTTATTGTTGTTGTTAATTACTCATCGGGCCTTCATGCCTAAAGCTGATCAATGTGTTTATGCATTTCGGAGCTTCAGATAGTTACTTTCAGGGGAGTTTATCATTGAAGGGTCAACATGTGGTCAAAATACAGTTTTTAATACAGTTTGTTTGTTTATTCCCACTTGGTATTTTGTTGGAGAATATTGGGTATCCGATAGAACATTGCCAAATGGCTCTGTGGGTGTTTTTAATAGCCTACTGAGTTTGGCTGTGGTGTTGCTGTTCAGTGTTGAAAAATCAATGTTTCCTCTTCGCTTTTTGTTAAATGAACTCCACTGCCCGTCTTTGTCATTCGGTTTGTTTTAATTAGGAATGTTAATTTTTTAAGAATAAAAAAAAACTAACTAAAACAATTTATTTACATCACTGCATTTGAAATGTGATGCTATTATTTGAGTTTTTATTCATTTTCATTTGAACCAAAGAGGTTGAGGTGGTCCGATCAGCCTGTCGTGTCTCACCAAAATTTTTCATTTCCGTCCTCTGGTGGTAAAAAGAGTTGTTATTTGGGGAGGAAAGAATGGTTGCCCATTTAATGGAATAACAACAGATGTCACACAATGATTTTAGTGAAGCCATTTTAATATAATAGCAGCTGCACCACTGGCGGTAACGTTTTTTTTTTTTTGAGAAATCCCTCAGACAAATTTCTTTAAATAACTTGCTAAAAGTATTATGACTGCAGCAAAGATGTCATAATAGCAGGACTGTTAAGTAAACACTTTGTATTTGTAAGTACTTCTGCTCACTCTTAGGAGAAATTAATCCTCTCTCAGATGCTGATAGACAACAATATTTAATAGTTATTGCAGTTACAGTTTTTCTACTGATGCAATAACTCACATTGTACATTTTTGTGGTTATTATGGCAGAGTAATTTACAACACCATGACTTTTTTTTTTTTTTTGTTAATTAAAAAATCTAATCTGGTTGTTTGCAAAAGCATCTTATACGTCTAACAGAGGACTCTGAAAGGTTAAAAAGTTTATCTAATGTTTGGAATAAATAGCACTCCTAATGAATAAAGAAAAAAGATATATAAAAGAAACAATTTTTAAAAAAAGGAAACTTTTTTAGCTTTCTAGGTTAAACACTTAAAATGTCTCAATAGACTTTATCACTATCATTTCATTCAATCTGTGTCTATAGATCTCTTTATTAGTCAATATCAATATTGCAAACTGTTCTAGTCTTATTCCATCTAATCAGGTAATTTTTGAGCAATCCCTTTAGAAACGGGAAGTTTAAACTAAGTATGGGGTGTTAATGAAAGGTCAGAAAGGTCACTGGATAACACAACTTGTTTGAATGCATGAAACTTGGGCAAGGGGAGGAATGGTTTACAACAAAAAACAACAATCATCATCAGCAGCAGAGTTAAGCTGAAGGACTGAGTGTGAGCCACTTGGGCTTAAACAGACCAACTTATTGTCAGTCTGATTGTAACTTGCCTTCTCATGGGTCAGCTGATACCATGCATGACTGCCTGTCTTGTATGAACTGCTGCAAGCTCCTTTTTGAAGATTTTCAGAGATTTGGACTCATGGAAATGTATTCTCGCCCCAACTACAGGTGATTCACACCGGTCCAAAATAGTTAATAATCACTCAGACATTTAGCACAATTAGTCTTTTAAACTGGCACGTATCACGTCTTTTTCAGTATTTTTCCTTCTGCTGATAGCAGACGTGTGTGCAGACAATACGCCACTACTGTCATGTGCATACCTAATGAAGGACTATGGTTTATGCCATTTGGCAGAAAAACCTGCTCGGTGCCCCTCAGATTTACCGCAGTGTCTCTCCAGTTTCAGGAGGTTCATGTATTTAAGTGAGAACTCGGGTCATAAAAAAACAGGGAGCGAGAAAGAAAAAGTAAAAGAAAAAAAAAAGAAAAGGGAAAAAAAGGCCTGGGTAGGTGGTAGCTAAATCAGTGAGAGCACAAAGAGGCAGGCGTCTGAGAGGTATTGACCCTCCATTGATCGTCAGAAGCTGCGTGGTGGTATTGACCAGATAGAGGAGAGACCCGGGGAGGCAGCACACAGCTCCACCGCTGAGAGAGAGGGAAAAAAAAAAAAAAAAACGGAGAAAAACAACCATATACACTGCCTACTCTGACCTTGTGGGCCGTCGCCGTCCTACAGCCCACACCACTCTACCCCCACCTCACTCTCGGAGATATATGTATGTGTTTGCGTGTGTGCGCGCAAGGCAGAGACCCCTGCAGAGAACCATGCAGAAAGCTCAGCTTTATCTTATTGAGGCCATTTCCTATCGTGTCTCTTACGCAGCTCCACTGTGGTAAACACTGCAGCAGTTAACCGTCCAGAGGGCCTCAATCTGCCTCTGCTATACTCGCACAGCCTCTAACTGCAGAGCTCAACCTCAAAAATCGTTACAATATGTTAATATATTTGTTATAATCTTGATGTGATGATTCATAAGTGAGTAGATGAGGGGAGGAAAAAAAAAAGAAAGAAACAGAATTTTCTAAGCTTTGATACTTCTGGTGCGTTACAGTCTAATGGAAGGGCTAATTTGAACATCCCTTGGCTTGACAACAGGTGTAGCAGCCATTTTCCCAGAAAAAAGGTGGTACTCACAGTAATTGGCAAGCAAACACAGGTAGCAGAAAGTTGACGCCAGCAGTGGTCGATTGTGGCGGCGGAGGAGGGTGTTGTTGTCTGGTGACAAAGAGGAAGCAACGAAATGAGACAAAAAGGTACATACTGTGTTTTGTCACCAACAGCCTTGATGTCAGTCAACAACTGCATTACTAATTTGAGGATATGCATGTAATAAGATGAGTCTCACTGTGCAGCCATATAGGACATGAAGCTTGCAGCTCCAAACCTAGGAAAGTCATGGGGTGAAAAACAAGAAGGGGGGGGGGGGGTCATTAAAGTGAAAACCAGGAGCCACATGGGAGGCAGAATTTTAAATGACTCCCCTTGTAGCAAGACCAGCCCAACAGAAGGACTAAACCTCTCTCCCTCGCTCTATCCATCTCACTCTCTCCCTCGCAGAGATGCAATTAATTCGGATAGAGCGTGCCAAGTGTGCAGAGATAGAGCGAGCAGGATGCGCCCTCGCACATGCCGGAGGGAGGACAGTTTCACATTCCCCAGAACAAATACAGATTTGGGGCTTTCGGTCCAGCACGTCGTGACCAAACTTCATCTCATCATTTCCACCTTGTCTCTCGGAGTTTTTCAGCGAGCACTCAATCCTTCAGCAGTCCTCACGGAGGAAAGGCAAGGGAAAAATAAATAAATAAATAAAAAAATAAATAAAAAAAATCTCCCTTCCTCTTTCCTGCTGCAGTAACACCACCCAAACTTTTTACACCTATCACACTCACAAGCCAGTCAGTTAAAAATACTGCATTAACCCAGATTTTAAAGCAACACCAAGAACACAGAGTGGAAACATTTGTGAATTTCAAACGCCTGTTTATATGCCTCCTCCGGAACACGGTTACCCAGCTGTTGATATTCCTCAAGGCCAGGATCGGAGGACTGCAGGTGGTGGAGCCGGGGGTTGGTGGAGGGAGATATGGTGGAGCGTGAGTCACGTCATGGTACACAAAGCACGTACCATGCAAAGTGCAGGAGGGAGTGTAGCTCAGGGCCAGGGAGGCCATCGATACCAGGGAAATTGATCGTAATCAACCAAGTTACAGAGACTGAGCACGGATTGGCCGACGACCATCTTTCTCTTCTTCTCCTCCTGGTCCCTCCTCCTCCTCCTCCTGCCTCTTCTTCCTCCATCTTACAACGGGTTTCCTAAATCTGCTTGTAACCAAACCGAATACGAAATGTTACTTTGCAGATTAAAACTGATCTTTGAGAATATAAATGTACTGATACGTCACTACCTTCTGTTTATCCAGCAAAACAATATATTTCAGAAATTGCTATTTCTTAGCTGTGTTACTGCAGTATTTTAACTTGTTTGGAGAAACGTGTATTTATCTGGACTACTCTCTGTGTTTAATCATACGAATTAAAAACCAAAAAGGACGAGCAAAAAAAAAAAAAAAAAGTACTTGTTGAAAATCAGTTACATCGTCTCCGCTGTGGCTCCACTATAATTTCTCGTTTGAAGACAGTGGCATACCTGGCAGTGCAGCTGCACTGTTAAAAACGCTGCCCCAATTATAGCATAACACCTAGCCTTATGGTTTCCATGGCTGCACGATGCATTTTCCCGCAGGACGCACCGTGGAGAAACGAGTGTCTTATCAACCATCACCCTGGTAATAACACTCCCCCGAGCCTTTGCCGCATGTGTCAGACCTTAACGAGAACCCTGGGTGAAATCTCTCTCCCAGTCCAGCCACAGCCATTGATTTGGACTTAATCTGTTCCTACGTGTCCTCGTGTGTGTGTGTGTGTGTGTGTGTGTGTGTGTGTGTGTGTGTGTTAGGAAGCAGTGGGCTTGCATGTGGGGTTGGGTGGGGGGGTGGGCAAGAGAAAGGAATAAAGAGTGTGTAAGTGTACATGTTTGTGTGTATATGTTAAGCTTCTATGTGATATAGATGGTTATTCTTTGAACTCATTTCTTTCTAACCCACAACCCATTCCACACATATATTAAAAAAATTAAAGATTAAAAACCTGGCCAAACTCCATCATGAAAACAAATGTATGAAACCAGTATATTGATTCTTTTATATTTTCCTGTCTCTTCATCTCTTACATCAGGTGTAAAACCTGAGTTCACCCCATTATCTCACTATGATGCTGGATTATTGCCATGTTGGGAGAATAAATGTGATTTGAACATACAAGTTGGAGTTTAACCCTAAAAATGCCAAGATACATCCTGTTTCTCATATTCCTGCTTCTTTAATGTGGCTCTTACACATCGTGGTATTTTTCAGTGATATCAGTGACATGTAACGAGTAAAGGGAAAATAGAGATTACCGTAATATAAAGAGGAAGCAAATTTATCAATGAACCGAACCAGTACAGTTTTGGGTTTTTTTTTCTTCCAGTGTGTGTGCACCACTCATCGGTGCGGTGGTAGCCTTTATTCTGAGTAATAATACCTGTCCTCCATCATTATGACATGTTGATATTATTTAAGAATGAATGGACTGGAGACCTGAGCAGTGTGTGAGGTGGATGGATGGATGGATGGATGGATGGATGGATGGATGGATTTACTAGAATATTCTACCACTGGATCCAGTTCTAAAGATTTATTTGTTAAAAAAAAAAAAAAAAAAAAAGGCCATTAATCTTTTTAATTGCACAAGCTGGTTATTTTTGTGGTCATTTTCAATGTTGATTACATTTTAAGAGTAAGTAATTTGTACAATCAGAACTTTAAATATAGTCTAAACGACCCTATTTTTTCTTAGATATATGACAAGTTTTAAAAACTTTAATTGGTTTTAGATTTTTCCTTGAAGCAAGGTCAGCTGTAAATTATGCTGCTCTTCTATAATTTTCTTTATGATGAACATGCCCTTAGACATCCCTGTGGTCATTAATAATGTATTTGGATACTCGAATCTGATGGGGAAAGTTTAATTTCATCCATGGACATTTGTCATGTCGGAAGCAACTCGTTCTGAATCATTTGGCTTCGCAACCGAACTTGTTAAGCTGTGTAATGCGGTTGTTTGTCCACAGACAAAGAGTCTGTGGATGAAGGGTGATTACAAATTATATCTAGGAATCAAGGATGAACGCAACCAGCTTTTATTGCCAGAATATCAATAGCACAGCCGGCATTCAGAGTTCAACACTTTGTTTTTTTTTTATATTTAATAGTCACCACTCAGAAATGGAAGTTAAAAATACTGAAAGTGAACAGCTCTCCACTAAATGCAGACCATCAGCAGCTCAAATCTGAACTGTATTTGAGCAAAAGAAAAAAAGAAAAAACACCCACAAACAGATTTTCCGTGATTCCATCTGTTTAGTGTTGCAGGTTAAAAGGATACAACAGATCTTCAAACAAGAGCTCAATCTGACTCCGACAACCGAGACACTTGAACCTCTGCCGTGGTTTTGAGTAGAATTTGTATTGTGAAAGCATTGTTCAGACACAATCGTTGGCTTTGGGATTATTTATTTACACTGTCGTAGAAAACACATTAATAATCTCCTGGAGCTTGGATTTCAATAAGAAGTGTCCATTTGGGTTATTGAGTAGATCTGAAATTACTTAAAAAGCGGGATAGTTTCAGAAACTATGAAACAATTTAGAGCTTGACAGAAACATTTGGTGACAATGCTACGTTTCCCTCCTGTATGACTGACTTGAGAACGCTGGTCGTGACGCACCAGAGGAACTTCGTCATAACCAAACATGCGCGGGGAGGTGTGTGGGTGGACCGTGGCAGCGGTTTAGAGAGTAAACAAACATTTCATTCAAATCATGCAAAAAGTGATCGTTTTTTTCCTTTGCTATTCGGCACGTTAACCTGGAAATGAGGACAGGCGTCAGTCTTTGTTGAAGTTGTTAAAACAAATTAAGTGTAAGTTATCCCACAACCGGGGCTCTGAGCTGAAACATCACAACGAACCATCGAATTGAACTTTCTATGAAGTCTCTTTAAGGTGAATTTTAAAGTGGTATACCGTTCATTTCATTGATCAGCGAGTTGATCATACTTATAATTTATCACTCAAAGATTAAATGTTAAGGTACCCCTGTAATTTGAGTCCCGCATTATGGATTAGTCTAACATGGGGGTTAAATCAGTGAAACTAAAGCTTGTAGTACTTTGGCTATCATAATGTTTTGTGACTCTAAATCCATTTATTATTAGACCCGATTAGTGAAAAGTACTTTAATCTCATGGATATAAAAATAGATTCATTTAATTATTGAGGCTTTTTCTTCCCATATGAGTGACAAGTCAAAAGATTTTCAAATACTTGATGGGTCTTACCGTTATTGACACGTTTAATCAGCTTGTTGTTGGCAGTATTGTACTGATCACCTATGACCATTATGAAACTACAAACATGGTGACGCTACTCTATTTTTGGTAAATGTGTTACTTGTGTTGTAAATTAAATAAAGCAGTGGAGCACTCGCACAATGCTGAAAGCTCAACATATCACTGCAGAATAACTATGACACAGATGTTTAAAAAAAAAACAATTAAAAGTCACACAAAAGTTGCTTTTCCAAGCCGCTTGTTACTTATATTTCCAATGACCATTAAAGTAACTCAACTACTTTTGAGAGTGGTAACTCTGATTAAGTATTCATTTTCAGTAACTTGTACAACACTCACCATACCAAATACCTTATCATTGTCAAACACGGAAGAAAAAAAAAAAACCTGTATTAGTTGAATACGTCTCTCAACAAACCGGGTGTCTCAAACTCCAACAGTGGGAGCTTTAGTAGATGTTTGGTGAGGATCAGCTCCGATCAGTGCAAGGCTGCAAAAATGAGCAAGTTGGTGGGGGGTGCAACAAAACCAAAAGATATAATATAAGTTTGGCTATCAGTAGCTACAGTTCCCTTTATTTCACTGGTGTCCAGCTGCTGTTTGACACACAAGAGGGATGTGACATAAACAACTCTTCAAACATCAGTCCGACATCAATCGTTATACTTACATGAGTGTGTTGACTGGATCACTTAAGCACAAACATTTAAGGTTTCCCAAGCTGAACTCTAAACCATGTTTTCATATCATGTTATCAAACAATGTGAATAAACATGTGCAAGGCAGCAGCAGTTTTAATACGGGCCTGCACACTGAAATATGACTGAAGTGAGGTTGTTTTAAAGACTTTTTGTTATTTCTGCGATTATGGAATCTTCCAAAACATCATTTGTAAACAGAAACGACCTTGTTTTCTCAACATTTTCACCTAAAAACACAACACACTCACCAGCGAGCAGAGTCACGTCCAAAGTCAAGCCAGCGAGCTGACGTTACTGTTTCCGGTATTTGCCATAATAAAAGATTGCACTACAAATTAAAAATCAATCTTATTTAAAATTCTCCTTTCTTTTCACATTTCAAAGTGGTGTGGGTCAGTATAGCTCGTCAAATCAATAAGGTGAAAAGTTTAACAAAGTACTTAAGAGACCATATGGCCGCCAGGTTTTGCTGTGTTCAGTTGTGCAGTTGAAAAAAAAATGAAACTACAATACATAGTAGTCTCAAAGTAATACAAAACTACACATGTATCTTTAGAGCTATACATTTTGTGATAAAAGTTAATTTTAGAAGTGATCATAGTCATCCATCAATCTTGTTCCTGTTCAGGGTTGCGGGTTGCTGAAGCCAATCCCTGCTGACTATGGACGAAGGCAGACTACACCCTGGACAGGTTGCCAGTCCATCGCAGAGCAAACAAACACAGAGACAGAGGGCAAACACAGAGACACACACAACCACACACACTCCTTACACACATGAATGTTTTTGGACTGTGGAAGGAAACTGGAGTGCACACGTGGGGAGAATATGCAAACTCCACACAGAAAGGCCCACTCAGTATTTAAACGTATGACCTTCTCAGTATTAGGTGACTGCACGGTACAAACCCTGAGGCATGGCCCCTGGCCATAATCATTAAACAAAAGGAAAGTGCGATACCTTTTTAAATTGCACCATACAGAATAGGCTTTTCACAACTATAGTTAATTATGAGGTGACTCATAATGCAGAAAAGGGAGAACAATATGTATTAATTGACAAGTCCATAATGAACCAAGAACTCACACAAAAACGTTTTTTTTACAACCTTTCTGTCGTATTCATCAGTATAGCAACAATTACACACTATCTTTTCCTTATAGCATCAAACAGTTGGTGTAAGCAAATGAAAATTCTCTTTGAAATTGTGAGTGATAATGAAAGCATAAATGGTCAAGTGGAAATAGATATTGCATATCTATTGATTCAGTTGCATAAAATCCAAACAGGGTTTTGATATGATGCAATCTAGAATTGAATTGGAAATCCATAATAGTTTAACATCGAGTAATATAAAGACTAATCCATACAGTCTATCCGATCTTTGGTCAAGCGGTTTGGATAAGGCAGACAAATAAGTGAGCCTAAATTTTTGTTGGATCCATCTGCAACTTCTACGATTAGATTGTGATGGAGTATTTCACCCAAAACAACTTTTTTTTTTTTTTTGGTCAATATGTGTCACTTTGTCGTTCACACATGATACACAATGTACTGGACTTGGCTCACATTACCCAGTGGATTCAGGGTTACTACTGATTCCTCAGGTCTCTGCGACGTTCTCAGTTTCAGAGCTTGTTTTTCTTCCTGTGAGTCGCATTTTACAAGCAACATTCCTCCCTCTCCTCAACAATTGGACTGCATCAGTTCCTGCTATCTCCCCGTTCGAAGAAGGTGGCGGCTGAGCTGAGAAGGGGCCAGCCTGTGCAGGGGCATTTGGATGGGGGGAAGGGCATGTCTGCTGGCAACAAGGGTGAGTAGATCAGTGCAGCTCAGTGTCTGTGAGGCGGTGATAAGATTCCAGGATTTTCCCAGTGTGACAGGCCTGCTCACCAGCCGTATACTCCTGTGCATGGAGACAACCACCACCACCACCACCACCACCACCACCACCACATGACCCTCCCTCCCCAACCCCCTGGGCTGCTACGCCTCAGCAGGCAGGAGCCACAGTCACCTGCAACCACACCCAACAGAAGAAAAAAAAACCCACACTCCAACCGGAGATCTTAATCTGAGAAATTCCACATGCAGGGGAGAAGTGCGTTAATGAATTTCCACATTAAAGTCACATGCTTTGACGCGACGCACGAGTCGTGCTGTCTCTTTCTTTTTCTCTGGCTCACTTCTCTTTCTTTATCTTTGCCTCCTCAGTCCCCCCCCCCCTCCCCACTCCCTCTCCCTTGGATGGCAGGTCAGGCAGTGAGCTGTGCGGGCTCAGAGGAGGTAAGGACGCCGCGGTGCACATTAATAATGAAAGGCCTCAGCCACCACCCCCAGACACACACATACACACACACTCCCCCCATCGCCATGGCGATGGCACTAGCCCAGCACTGTCTCCGAGGGGGGGTGCCGGGAATATAGCTCCGCTCTCCAACTCTCCGCTCACCAAGCTGATCACAAGCTCGTACACAAGCCCACCATACTGGGCCTTCCGCTGTGGATATTCGCTAATTAAAAACACCCCACACTTTGGCTGTGGCAGAAATCTACATCTCCTTCCCCACCTGGATATGAAAAAAGTGACTATGGAGCTGTGAAAAAAGAAAATCACCAAGAATCATCACTTAGCAGGAAATGGAAATTCACTCTAGTGTCACAGACCTGAGGCATTAGAATCGGTAATTACACTAAGACCCATGTGAAATTGACCACAGTTTGGAGAAGGTTTTTAAATATGCACCGCTACCACTTATCCATGTCTTTATCCAAACTTTTCTTCCTCCTATTCAGTATTACACATTCAGCCCTAAACACTTTATCCAGGCTTCCTCGGGATAGCTTTTATTGCTCTGGAGACAGATCTTTCCATCAGTAATCCATGACTATTGGTGATTTTGTGCCTGTCTGCTTGGGTTTTTAGACTATAAATGTCGGCAAATGGGGCAACTGTCACAAAGATCTCAGAGAGCAAAAAGTTTTTGACAATAAATGACTTTTAGGAGGGTTTTTTTTGTTGTTCCACGGGGTGTCATGCACTTTGAAGAAACACTGCAATTACAATTGTTCTTATTCAAACATTTTTAAATCATTTTGGTTACATTTTAGCATAACAAAGCTCCATCATTCCACTGTAGGGAGATATAACATAAACAGTGAGGGAGAGATCTCAGACAAACCAAAAGACATCATGGTGATCCATATCGCCACCTGGTTTACTTTTAATGAGCTCTGTGAGAGTCAGAATTTTCTCATACCATCCAATTGTAAAACAAAGAGGAACAATTTTCATAATATCTTGGGTAAACCCATACTTAATATTTGTGTTTGTCAGTCAAACCAGCTGTTTTGGAGAAAAAAACCAAAATACACATGCAAATAGACAAGTAGACAAACATCGGGATCGTAAAGTTTGACACAAATACATGCATTCCTTTTTATTCACAAAACCAGTCCAATTTTCTAAACAAATACAAAGATTGGTTATTTTTAAAAGCGGTAGCTACCCAGCAACATAACAAAAACATGAAAATATAACAAATAAACAAACAATTTCTTAAAAAAAAAAAAAATGCAATCTTGTCTCAGTGCGTTCAGTAGGGTAGACTCAGAGCAAGTGCTGTCTCTTAGTGCTATTGCCCTGAGCAGTATTGGCACATGCTCAGTAGGGCCACAGTAACATAAGGCTGCCAGTTTCGCTAAAAGAAAAGTTTGCAAATGCAGAGGAGGGCTGATTGAGGAAATTACAGTAGTGACGGCTCTGGCGAACAGCATCCGCAACCCTGTGAAGAGTCACTGGAGATCTGCCCGATAGCGAGACTTTTTCAGTTTCAATTCAATCCAAAATTGACAGCAACACAATTTGGAACATTTTTCTTGTCTTTCAAAAGACAACCGCCGATCTGCCTGGAAACTCTAGTCTTCCGCGAAATGAATCAGAAAATAGACAAGGGTTTAAGTAACATAATGGTGAAGAATTACAATAATGTTTGCCATTAGCCACTAGTTTTAAAATATAGCTGTAAATTTACATTCTCTACACGAGTACTGTATCTTTCCACACATGAACAACATTAACACCAAACACAGAAATTAGTTGATTGTCCACACTCAGTCCGTCATTTCTGTTTCTGGCAATGAACAGTTCCATGTTTAAGCGACAGAAAAAACCTGCTGGGAAAAAGGACAAAAGGTACCAAAATGGAAACATAGAAAAGGGAATGAAAGTTGCCATAGATGCTTTTCTTTACGCTTCATTTTTGGTTCAAGGAATAAGTAGGTGCATCCATTATCCGATTGATTTTCTCTCCCCCCCCCCCCCCCCCCTTTTTTTTTTTGTCATTTAGTTTTTTTTTCTGTTATTTGTTTTTTTTTTCTTTTTTCTATAATTTTATTTGTTGCGAGTTTGTTTATAAGCCAGTGTCTGTTCCGGAGACAATCCAGGAGTTGGCATTGCACTTGATGGCAGAGCTTTGGGTAGGGATGTGGAGGAGGAGGTGGAGGAGGAGGAGTCCTACTGGAACCACCGGAACGCTGCTCCTGTAGGAAGCATCACCTTCTTGGAGAAACAGAAGACAGGAAGGGAGGAGAAGGGAGGGCAGGGGAGAGGAGACGAGAAGGAGGGGGGGGGGGGGGGGGGGGTGGAGTTGTTAATGAAATGCAGCACATTTTTAGTGAAGCTACAAATTGTTCACAAGTTGACATGGGGGCATGCATAATGTTCAACCTGTCCTATTTTCTGCTGTTCATTTTGAAGGTACAACAAATAATTACTGACACGCAGTAATGACGTGAAGTGATTGCTTCATGTATTAAATGAGTTTGGGTTTTTTTTTTTTAAAGAAAAAGAAAACTATAAGAGCTCAAAGTTAAAAGTAAATTTGACCAAGATCCTATAGTGAAGTGTTTTTATCGATAAATGGTTTCAACAGCTGATCAGTCCAACGCTACTTCTGCTCCGCTCTGTCCCCAGGTGAGTAGCACGTGTGAAATCTGTACAAAGCACCACCACAGGATCAGGCTTCAGTCACACCAAACCCAATATGCCACATGTATTATTTAGCCACCACACGCGTTGCTCTCCCACACCATCATCAATGACGATGATGGTGTGGGAGAGCAACGCGTGTGACCCCCCCCACACCCCACACCACCCACCCCCCTCCCATACGCACACATACACACACCCCACCCCCACTGTGGTTATCTGTGTGTCTGATTGCACTGGGCAGGAGCGCCATACATGCATGCAGCTGCAGGGCTCAGCAGCAGCCTGCCAGTCAGGAGATAGAGAGCGGCTCGGGGTCCCTGGAGCCGCAGCACGGTTTGGCGTCCTGCAAAGTGCAACTCGATTCTGCAGCAACAGATTCTTCCGTCAGCCAGCTCTGCCTGGAGCGAGGCAGGAGGAGCTCGGCAAACATTTATGCACCCACACACACTCTCGCACCGAACCAATATGTATTCAAGTACAGTCACACACCTCCACACACAGTGGCACGTTAACCGACACTCGCAGTACACCCCCGAAATCGCACCAAACAGTGAGACAGTTAAACTAAAAAATCTCATGCAAGCCGGATTCAGATTCACTTTTCCCTCAGTGCTCAACGACTGAGAATTTAAAAAGGAACCAGACACACAAACCTGAAAACACACACCAATACAATGACACCGAAACAGAGACAGATTCACGTATTTGTCTGCTCCAGAAAACACAAAACATTTTAATTCTATTTTTACTAAAATTTAATTCTGATAACTTTTGTGCACCCTGGACATGATCCAATTTTTTGGAGGTATATTGTTGAACAGCTCCTTTGCACAGCTGCAGTGGAATTATGAGTTTTTCAACAAAGGCAGCTCGGAGGTAAATGGCCCATTAGTTCAGAGAAGTTTGTTCAAAACCAAAAACAATACAAGTCCTAATTGCTTTTTAGGGCCCACTTAAGCCATTCCTCTACATTTCAATCAGCGGCGCAGTGTTCTTTTGACTGCTATTGTTCAAATCGGGACATGAAACTGAGTGACAGCAGGGTTCGTGCTCCACAGGTTTCATTTACTTTCATTCTGAAAGTTAACTCCCGCTGACAAAAATAAAACATTTTTGCTTCTGTAAAAAGACTTCAAACAAGGTAATTATTCCCTGATCTCAACTAAATATAGCCCACACTGTGCTGTATTTGTGAATTTGACTTAATCAGGAATAATCTGACAGCTGAGGCACTGAATACCCACATACATATTGTAGTGTATGTTCACATCAACTGTTAAATGTATGATAATTCCCCCAAAGTTGTTTGATGGATGCAGGGTCAGCCTGAAATGTTAATTAATGCTAATTTATCTAATTCACCTAAATCTGGATTATACATGTATACACTGTTGTATAGCATTTGCCCTAATGCATATATTCAGAAAACTGCTGTAGGCAAAAGTAAATGTTGATAAACTCCACAAACCCAGAGGCTACAGCCAACATATTGCCAAGACGATTTGATGGTTCGTGTGTTAAGTATCAGTAGCCTCTCATCCATCTCCGGGATGACCTTTCTACAGCCGTGCTCAGCTACTAAGAAGACGGTCAGAGGACAGCAACATCTGGCGCTGCCACAGATGTCAAAAACCCGGTAAGAGCTGTGCTGACCATGACGTAATGTGTACGGGGAAGAAAAACAACACATCCCTCCACGGATCTGTAAATGCTACTTTTCCTCATTATCAAACATGTGCAATCAATGGAAGAAAAAAAAATGGCAGCATTTCAGGAATAGAAAAACCCTTTTTCCTTCACAACACTGATTGCAAAGGGTTCAAACAGATGGGATCTGTGGGTGTGAAGTGGCCAATCACTAAAATCGATGGATGTGAGTTTTTTTGTTTTTTTTCCCTCTCTTTTTTTAAAGGGGTGCGCATTTGTGTAAGCATAGCACAAACAATTTCCCCGGAATAGACCACGTAAGTCAAACAATTATTTTTATTTTTATTTTTTTTAAAGGCTTACTGCTTCTTAAATGGGCTCAATCCACCACAACTTAATATAATGGCCTTTCAGAGCACAGTGCATGTTGTTTGGTGTTGCTGATGCAAATTCCTGTAAGCCAGTTTAAGCCATCATGAATTCAGTTGTTGCCCCAGGGCACCACTGAGCGTTCTGCCTATTGTTGTCATTGCTTTGTCATCAACAATTGTCAGTATTCTCTTATGGAATCCCACAATAATAAAGAAAGAAAAATAAAACACACATAAACTGACACAATGAACTCAAAGCATCTCCACATACAGTAGTGTATGTGGGATGCAACACCGTCTGCTTTTCACAAGGAGGAGAGCAGAAAAGAAACCTTAAAAACAAGTGAATGAAAACACCGGTGACCTCCAGCTGGCATGAACACTCACGGTTTGTCTGGCTGAGGGGGTGACGCATTTTGCTTCACTTGCTCTCCTTTCCAACAGTCAATTGTCGTGGATATGTAAATACGCCGATGGGATTTATCTTACTTGACCAGTAAACACATCTTGAAGCCAGGGCAGGAGCAGCAACACTCAACACCTGAGTCATTAGTTTAACACAAACTTTCTGCAGTCAGTTAAACGAACACGTTCGGCTCAGAACAATCACTACCCATGCAACTACTTTTGGTTTCTCATTTTGATTACTTTGCTGATTGCACATTTAATCTGGAAAGTTTTAAAATGGTTGATTTCTTAAAGGGCATTATGGACAATGTCCTCAATCTCAAAAACAGGCGGAAGCAACATATTTCAAATACTCAAATTATTTCAGTTAAGTTGTTTGGGGTACTTGAGTACTTTTAAAAGTACATACATTTACACATACAGATACATACATATAAATACTACAATATCCATGTGATCCACTTTGTCTGCACAATTCAAAATAACATTCAAACTGTCTGATATGTATCTGGATTTCTGATCATTGTTTAAATTTGTTTAACTAAATAAACTGCCATTTTTAGATATCCTATTGTTTAACTTGGAAATGTGCTTTTTACATATTGGTATTTCACACAGGTAAAATACATCAAATGGCTGTTATTGACCAAAACTAGTTTTTGAGGAAATTCACTCCCAGTAAGCACAGGAAAAGAATGTGGACATAATTCAAAATAAAATCATTAAAGTTTTGTTGGACAAGCTGTTAAACGGAGAAGTGAAGGCCTTAAAAATCACATCTCAATATATCTAATTCACCTTTGAGCAGCAACTCCAAAAACGTGCCTTTTCTTTTCTGCCTTTGTGAATAATACCCCCGTCTCTCTAAGAGTTATGGACTGTTAGCTTAATACAGATGTCAGGCTACAGTATGACACCTCAACTGCCTCAGTTCTCTCTCTCTCTCTCTCTCTCTCTCTCTCTCTCTCTCTCTCTCTCTCTCGCTCTCTCTCTCTCTCTCTGCCTTCTCTGTCCACTCCAACTTGTCCCTCTGTCTGCCCAGCAACTTGCCCACACATCCATGTGTCTCGGTGTCAGTCTGCATGCCTGTCAGTTTGTATGAGTTTCCTCTGTCCTGACAGTCTGGCGTACGGCGTCTGGAAGGCAGAAAAGGCCGTGAGGGAATACGCTGCTCCCGTATCAACGTCTGATACCAACAAAGTCGAACCTGCTGGGAAGGGCTAGTATGTTCAGGTTTTAGCTGTGTTTGATAACTACAAAGCACTTTATCCGCACACAAATTCCTTTTCTCACGGAATACTGCGAGTTGGCAAAGACCAAAACACGCTTTTTGTCTCGTTTTATGAATTTTTCGAATGTTGCCCACCCACCGGCGCAGTACATCCTGAACGTATAGTGACATTCACGCAAAACAAGGTACACTACAACTTCCTAACCCTGACTTTCCTTCGTCTTCAGTGGCGAACAGCATCGCTGAGACCGACACCACTGGAGGGTATTCAGACATACAGCAGAAAGAAACTGCCTTCCCACTTATTTCTCTCAAATGTAGCATTCCCAGAATAAATCCAGACATCTTCAGCCAGTGAGCTATGAGGTGGCAAAGGCCTCAGCATGCTAACTCCCCCTCACTTGCCAATTTTACGCTCCTCTTTGAGCTGCCATGAGATTTCAATGGAAACCGTCAACACCCTTAAAATAAGCACACTGCTGCTGGACTGCACTTGTGTACACGCTCACAGGCTCGTACAAACACACGAGGAAAACCTCTCAATGCAAATGCAGTAAAAACAAAGGCCAGCTATTGCTCTCAGTCTTTATTCACTTGTGGTGCAGGAAGATGCAACGGGTCCGAAGTATCTGCCAAACTGACCACGAGACAAATGTAAAAAGAGACATTGTGCCCCCACGGAAACCGCACGCCGGGCATAATCGCCACGGCAGACGGGGATGTGCCACACTATCTTTGATTGGAGGGGAATGTGACACTCAAGGGTTGTCTGAGCTACAGCTGAGGCTCACTGCTGATCACTGAGGGAGGACTCTGAAAGCCAGGAGGATCTTCTGTTCTGGCACAGGTGCTGCTCAAGTCGCCCTGAATATGCATTAAGGTCATTGACAGATAGCAGAGATTTCCCTTCAGTGAAGTCTTGTGTAACGACATTAGAAAATACACATGGTAAAACTGACAATCTTGCAAGCATCTAGTCAGTATCGACAGTTCCAATATATACTGCTGACTCAATGCGCTCTGGTTTCTCTTCTGACACAGCGCGTTTTCCATGAATCTCCCCCTCTGACATTTAGCTTGTACTGATGACATCACGCACACTGACAGTGCGGCCCAGGCTGTATCCTCTGATCTAATCACCTGCTGAACAAGAGCTGTTGACTTAATAACAAAGCCTTTTGAGACAGCTACTAGACTGCTAATGGATAATGTATGAGTGCATGAGGACAATGGAATAAAAAACAGCCAAAATTGAAAATGTTGGTCTTCTGTCAAAGCACTTTGAGAGAATAAATAGTTGATGCAGCCGCCTCGTATTGAATATTTGAGGTGAAAAAAAAAGTAACAGGTTGCAGACCTCTTTAATGGAGTTCTGCCTGAAGGTGAACACTTGTCTCAGTTTGCGTTACTATACATGGGAGATTTTATATTCTCTGATTCATGTCACACTTGATTCACGAAGAGGTGCTTCACGTCCTTAAAATACCCACTTTGTAATGTTGAGATTGGGAGTATCAGATGACAAAAGATACCAAAAATACACGACAGGGAACATGAATAAGACTATTAAGTTATAAAGCAACATCAGAGGAAAAGTACAGGGACTCCCCGACCAGGAAGATTTCATTTTTAGCTGTGGGCTGTCAGGTGACTGAGGACGAGTGTGGTTCATGTTGCCGGTGTGGTAAGATGTGCAGAAGTTGTACACTTCGGTACGAATATACTTCTCACCTTTCCTGTGGTGAGCTCGTGGCAAAATCCTTCAGCGTATCTATATTGCACCGCAGAAGCATTCACACCCCGTACAATTCATCAGTTGCAAAACAGAGCACATATAGACACCTGGGACACATTAAACGCAGCACTAATCCAATATTTAACACTGAAATATGTTTGTTTACTCCACAGCTTTTTGTGCAGAACATATCATGGGAAGTAGTATTAGTACTGAAAAATACTGGTCCCCTTAAGCAGAAACCCACTACTCTAATATTTATATAGTTTACTTCTCATGTAAAATTAGCGTTCCGGTGGCTGTTCTGAAAAAGAGGAAATTACTTGACAGATCCATTAAATAAATTAGCAAGGAGTCCATATTCTTAGATGGCAAGACAAAAAGCTATGTCAGGTAACTCAATTCAATAATCACACCGCTATTATACTTGGACAACTGTCAAGTTTCTCCATTAGTTTCTGGCTACTTGTAACGGCGGCACTGCAAGCAGCCTGATGACCTGCATCAACATAGACTGCCATGAATATTTAAGACCCCATGGGTCTCTGCGACCGACTGGTATTAAGCTAACTGCCATGACAACATCAATTGCAAATCATAAATTAAAATTAAATCCCTTTCTGTTGCAGACGTTGAGTCGTACCACCTACATAGCAAGCTGACACATTTCACCATTTTGGTGATTCATCAACAGAGACAAATGAATCGTCTCATCAATTTGCAACTGAACAATGCAACACTGAAAAACAAAAACGCTAACATTCGTGCGAATTTGTCTGATGCTCCGCGTGTGAGAAATTTCAGCTTTTTCAGTCAAATTGCCCAAAGATGACCTCTTTATTGAATCCTCCGGTTTCACACATTTATTTTTCAACCTTTGACACCTTGAAATCCTGATTCATCTCACAGTGAAGTCTGTGTAAATCAAACACACCTCTGCTTTACAGATTTCCCCACTCGCTTTACATTTGGTGTGAATCCTGTTGCTGTCAAATTTGAAATGCTCGTTGTTTAATAATGAATTCAAAGTATTCACATCAGGAATCTTTACACTCACACTACAATAGGCAGAACTAAAGAGAAATAAATAAAACATATATCTGACAACAATCCAACAGCTCAAAATGTTTACTTAAAATGACTGAACCATTCAAACTGAACAAAACGTAATTATCATTGTCTGTGAAAACAACACAATGAAGCAACATCTATTGCCTGGAAACTATTAATACAATATATCATGACAACACAGCCTCAGGTTTGGAAAGTGAGCAGTTTTATGAAGGTATCACAGTCTGGCTTTCAAAATGGTTCAAAAAGGCCCAGACAGCTTCTTCATCACAGTTATACTTAAAAAAAAAAAAAAAAAACTGAAGTGAAAAAGTGTCTTTCCCTGGCTTTAGACTTACACGAGTTGATATTCTCACCACTGGTGTACTTTGTCACGTTCTTTTACAGCAACTGCTGAAGTGAACTCAAATGTCATTTATATCGACACTGCTGCCTCAACAAGTAAATTCCTCGCACAAAGAAACAAAATAGAATTCAAATCTAAGAGGTTTAGAAAAAAAAAAAAACAGCTTAGAAATTAGAAACCAACCACTTTATGAATAAGAAATTGGCTAAAAGGTTATTGACATACCCTAGTTGAGTAAAAAAAAAAAAAAAAAATGCTAGTATGAATAAACAGTTATGTGCGTTATATTCTGTGTTATGATGTTTTATCAGGTTGGTTATTTAACCAACTGCAAAATGAAATGCTCACCCTGCTTAACCGAAGGAAAACGCTTCATCCTATTAAAACTATGCTGCATTTCATGTCTTTAAAGCGTACAGAAAGGCTTGAAAATGAAAGCAATGGTCAAAATTATTCAGTCTATGCAGCTGATGAGTTCCTCGCTGAGGATGGCCAAAGTCAGCACATGGGGGTTGAACAACCAACCTTTCAGCCTGCAAACAAGAGGCCAAGCTGTCACCCACAATCAGTATCAGAGAGAGAAAGAAGTAAAGCCATTAGCAGTTTGAAGCGCAGATCCAGTTTGTGTCAATTAGACCAGCAGCCTCTGCACTGGTTCACGTTCACACTGCACTGCATATCTATCTGTTTATTACGTAATGGCACAGTGACACTATTATCCATTGATCGCAAAAGATTATTTCCTTTGAGATGGAACATCTGCCGAGATTGATTTCATGATTGGTCGTTCTGTCGCCACAGCCGGGTTAGTTAGGCCAGCGAGTGTGACTGAGGTAACAGACAGGAAGTTTGGAGGGCTATTTAGATGAGCTGGGGTGTCACGGGAGAGAAGGACAGCGGCAGCAAAAAAAAAAAAAAAAAAAAAGGGGGGGGGGGGGGGGGGGGCGCATGTGCCACACTGACACCTGGTGCTCCAGATGACAGCTCCGGAGCCAGATGGACCTTGTTACATGCACACACATACAGACATACCCACACATGTGTAACTTGCACACAAACACATACTGTACACATATTCACAATTACTGCCACTCTGCCCACACACACACACACACACACACACACACACACACACACACACACACACACACACACACACACACACACACACACACACACACACACACACACACACACACACACACACACCTACATGTGATTCCTTTACAAAAGCAAATTGTAAAAATTCTTCAAATTAGCTTGAATGGAAACAGAGCAGTGTACTGTGTCGCAGCTCATTTTGAGAAAAAAAAAAAAAAAAAAGCAATCTCGTGGGGTTTTTTTGTTTGTTTGTTTTTTTTCCCAAAGAATTTACCCTCAGGTTGAAAGATGTGGGTGTGGTACTGATGCGGTTATGGTGGAGAGATTAAAGAGACCCCATGGCGCAAGCTTACTCGTCACATAGCTGCCACACTTTTCACCACCTGTCACCCCCCCCCACCCCCCACCCCCCATTCCAATTAAAGGGGAAGAACATTCAGGTATTGACCAAAAGACAATCTGATCTTTCAGTAGTCTCCAATTCTAAAAGCGTCTTTCCCGTCCTTTCGTGTGGATCGCCTCCAAATATCAGATTCCATGACTGCAACTGCATGGCTCCCTTGACTGGTTTCTCACTCTGTGGTATTGGCGAATGCATGCAAAACCAAAGCTCACTCTCAATAAACTTCAATGAATTACCCATGAAACAGTGACACATCGTACCCCGCACCCTCTTACCTCCAAAGCAGCAGAGGGCTTCTTCTTCAGTTCCTCACATTTGCGAAACTTGCAGATCTGGTGGCCCGTTTTCCGATTTCGGCAGCTGCTGCACTGCTCGCAGTTAATCCGCCGTCGGCAAGGTGGGCACATGCCGCAACGTTTTCGCTTCTTTTTACCGGAGTTGATAGCGGAGGCCAGCTCGCTCTGCGCCGGGTACTCGGCCAGGCCGGCCATGTGTAGTGCGCTGTCCGCCAGAAACACTCCAGCCGGCGTCATGATGAAAAGCCCCGGGTTGAAGGGGAAGCCACCCCCTACTCCATATGGGAAGTCAACAGGACCACCTACGGCGTCCGTGACAGACGTACCCTCCAAGTCGCTAGCCCCCGAGCCCGCGTCGCCTCCGCCAACTCCAACTCCCATGCCCCCGGGCAGGAGCATGTGCTCCATACCGGCTCGCTTTAACAGTGCCGCTGCCTGGGCAAAGTGCAGCAGGCCATTCTGTCCCTCCAGAACCTGTTCTAGGGTCCGGTCCAACTTGGCGGCAGTCAGTGCAGAGACGGTGGGCTGGGGCTGCGGGGGCGGCTGAGGCTTGGCCGTGTGGCTCTTCGCCTCATTTTTGTCCGTGTGTCCATTGGTGGTGGCAGATGAGACGGCTGTATATTGAGAGAGGGTGCGGGAGTTCTTAAGGCTCTTACTGAGGGGCTCACTGATGATGCCACTGCGGTTCCTGCGCTCTATAACAGGAGAGTCCTGCTTGCAGCTACTCCGCTCCAGGTCCTCTGTCCGGCTCCCCCCCGACAGCCCGCTAGACATGGTCCAGAGCGTTCGTGCCTGGGTTGGGGGTGAGGGTGGAAAGGGGGCAGGGGTGAGCAAGGTGGGACCTTCTCTCGGTCCGTTCTGTGCCCCAGTGAGAGTGGCACCTCACCTCGATGAACCGATCAGACAGCCGACGACAGGCAGGCCCCAGAGCCTTCTGCCCCCACTACAGGTCAGCCCTCATCGACGTTCTTCCACGGGCCATCTGGAAACTTCACACAGGGAGAGACAGAAAGAGAAGTGTTTACATTATTTACCAATACATATACAGACTATAATAATCATTTCCCCCAACAAATACATTGTCTACGTTGTTGCATTTTGTATTTGGTTGACCAAATAAGCTATTACTACTGCATCTTATAATTTTCTGGTCTCTTTTTAACACAAATAATGTCATAGCATCATATTTTAAAGTTAATACGGTAAACTTGTTGATCGGCCACAGCACAAAGTGTGAATTTCATGATGTTTCTAGCTGCCTGCTGACCATTAGCAACTTTCATTTTAGCGTTTTTTTCATTGTTTCTATTATTTGTTCAACTTCAGCAGATGAATACCTCTTTGTCCACCAGGCAGTGAATTGATGGACTACAAAAAAAAACAAAAAAACTGTAAAATCCATTCATGATTCTCAAATCTTTTAAACCTCTTTACATTGTTACAATGTAGTTGTTTTATGTGATGTCCGAACTGAAAGAATAACAATAGAAAAATGTTTTCTTTAGATCAGCAAGTATTTAAAGTTACCTTCCTAACATTTTGATACAATCAGGGTTACTGACGCTCTCTAAATAAAAAATACTAATCATTAATAATACAAATAATGCTTGTATGAATGACTTTAAAGACTTAAACATAAGGTTCATCACACATCAAACACTTGGCAAGATAAGCAGTACTCATTGACGTCAGGCTTCAGAAGTGCTGCTTTAATTCTGCGTCTAATTCTTTAACACATCATTTTTGAAAGTGGAAAATCTGAAAAGGAAAAACAATCACAAGGTCCATAAGCCAAGTCTTTCACCTTAGAACTGACACAAACAAATTAATTAGAGTTGTAGTGAAAAAAAGAAACTCCTTTGGTCAACAAAATAGTTTACAAAATATACAGTGCTCGAACTTGAAAGTGGTTGCTTGATATTCTCTTTAGAAGTATTATTATGACTTTTGGCAGAGTGCAGCTACAGAGGTTTATTTTCCCACTTCAGGATAACCCACTCGCAATATTCAAATTTAAAGAAGAAAAGAAAAAAAAATTCAATTTTTCTGTTACCGCACGAGTGTAAAGATAAAAGTTGATTCAACACTAAAAGCAGACCTGGATATTAAACAGCTGTTCCTGACTGGCCTGTGAGAGGTGAGTAAGAAATTATGAATCAAATGAAATGTTGTATCCATGAAGCAAGTAATATCACACCGCCTTGCTTTTATTCTGAATGAGGCAGCTTTATTTTCCCTCAGTGTTTGCTGCTGTGGTCTTTGTTGTCACCTGTTGTCTTTACTGTGTAAGCTTGCACAGCTCACAAAGGGTAACCCACAGAAACGTAGGCTTACAGAAAAAGTTTAAAGATTTATGTGACGTTTGTAAAAAAGATAGCGACGTCTATAAACGTAGGGAAGTCAGGGACAGTTTTGTGTGTAGTTTGTGGAGAACTAACAGCTGTATTCATGGAGCTGAATGGCCCTAAATTGCCCCTTACTGACTTTATTAAACAAAATGTATCACATTTTCAGATCATAATAATAACCACTGTTAAATCTTACAACTATGTGATGGTCCATTGTTAGAGTTGCCCATGAAGCAATCTGTGAAGTAAATGGCAATCTCAACTAAAGATTGGACTTCAGATTTAATTTAATTCTTCACATTTGGCTACATCAATCAGTTGTTATCTGTCTTTATTCAGGTTTCAAAGAAAAAGACCTGTAATGTGAATTTGGCAGGGGCTCTGAGAAAGGGTCTCACTGGGCTAATAGTGGGACACTCCTGAGAGAACATGCATTTTCATGTTTTTAGCGTACAATTTGTGTGACTGCTGACTAAACAAAACAAACAAACAAAAAAAACTATGCTTCTATTCTCCTGACCTGTCCACGCTCACAAACAAGGACACTACCTTCCCCAGAAATGCCGAGGAAATGGCCGGGCAAGTCCTTATAAGGGAAACAAAGGGAAAGGGAGGGGAAGAGGATGGAAGAGGGGGGGTGGTGGGGGTGTCTGTGCAGTGTGTGGAAATTGGAAGGCCAGAATTAGTGGGAGGTAAAGCTTCAAAGGCAAGAGCACAGCCCCCACATTCTCACCAGCTCAGGGGGATGTGGCGCCAGCGAACCAGAGCCAGCTCCGCAGCCCCTGAGCCCCATAGTTTCAGTTTCTCCCACTACAGCACTGACCAGGGTCCGGTTTCCCAAAAGCATCTCGACTCTTAACGGCGTCTCGGCTCAGTTGTGGCTGAAAGGCACTGAAAATCATCAGAGTGATACATGGGGGAGGTTTGCGGGTTTTTATAGAGTATTGAACCCCAAAAAATTGGCTGTTTAGTGACACATTACGAAAACGGATTTTTCTGTGAAAATTTTATGTTTTGACATGATCTCACATGAACTCTCGGGCGCGCACAAAACGAAATCCGAGTGGCTGCTTGTGCAACTAAATAATTTCTCGGTTAATCACGGCCAGTGAGAATATCCAGCTGATCCAACTGTTCCTCAATGCTCTGAATGCAGTAAATACGCTGAAAGAGTCGAGTATCCCACACAATTAATGAACTGGCTCATTTTCAATAGTTTGAATAAATGAGGTCTCGAGTCAGCTACAAAGTGACAAAGTTGGCAATCACAGCCCATGAAAACTGTTTCAAAAATATGACTGATCAGCTGCGACATGACAATTCAGCCAGAACACCACCCGCCTCCAACAGCTGATGATGACACCAGTGGTTTCTAAAAAAAGGAAATATGTTTCGGATAAAAATGACGTGTGCTTCAAGGATGATCTTCATGACAGATGTTGGACTTTTCATGAATACCTCCGTCCCACAAAACCTCCAGAAACAGTAATACAATAACACTCTGCTTCCTCAGCAAAATACTGATGACTTGACAAGTGATTGGAACTCTTGAATCTGCATTATATGTGATAAACATCTTGTGTGCGGAACTTTCTTACTTTTAAAGTACACTTTGCAGTCTTATAAAAAGGATAAACCGGGATAATGGAAAAGCTAATGGCACAGTTGACATCAGCTATTGTTAATATAATAATAACTAATTTCATTGATTAATGCTGAGCAGAGTACCCTGAGTGATGTTCAACAAAAAATGTTCTTCCCCGAAATAAAACTAACGACGACGACAGGATGAGAAAATGACAAAGACTCACATTACCCTGATTCAGTAGTATTTTAGACAATGGAAAGTGTTTTTTTGTGACTGATTTCCCCAATACTTACGTACAAGTTACCCCATGTAATTCACTATTTTTAAAAACATGTTTTTATTGAATATGTCAAAAAATTTGAATTATTCTTTAAACCTTTTATTTTGCATTTTTGTAGCCAATAAGTTGTTTTTGGGTTTTTTACAGAGAAAGGTTATGATTTGCATTTACTTACTTACTTACAGTTATGATTGTATACTTTCTATAAATGTTACGGTTTTTCTGGGAAATGTGCTTTCAACTAGATAGTGCTCAATACAATAATTCATAGGTAAATTTAATCAGATGGCTGTAATTGACTATCAATAATTAACTGTTCAAGAAAGATATGATTAACTCTATTTAAAGCAACATTTCTTTTTGGAGTCGAGTGCAATGTACTCCATATCACAGTAGTTGCATTTGAGTACAAAATCTGAGAAATGTGTTACATGTGAACAGGTTGTGTTTAAACTGTGCACTACACCAGGTCTGTTGTGTTGTTCTGCACCACATTGTGCTAGAAACGGAAGCATGGCCCCCCGTATTGCAGCCTCCCGCTCATCCCTCCTGCTCTTTGCGTACATCTGCCTTCAATCTCGCCGCTCTGTCAGTCACACGCTTTCCATCATCATAAACCCTGAGTATGGCATATAGTCTCAGGCTAATCACCCTCCTCCACTTTCAGCGTAAGGGCTCCTCAGATCCCTTCACCACATCATTTACAGAAAACGTTTATGGCCTCATGTGAACTGTCTCCTAAACCACAACTGCCACTGAAACCAGTTAATTGGCATTGTTTTGTCCTTTAAGCATGCTCATTCAATTTCCTGGGATGTTATAGGCCTAATGCTGTGCTTCATATTAAAGCTACTCGCCATAGGCTTCTGTGAATTCAGCTGACAGAAATGCTGCAATTAGTGGACTCACATTAAAGCCGACAATAAGCGACATTTCTTGCACCTCAATCTGTTTTAGCATGAGCATAGGTGTAAATATCAGCTGTCCATTATGTTTTCTAGAGTTTTTCTGGGTCTCTGTGCACACAAAAGGATTGGTGATTAAAGATAAAGATCTGGAACTAAATGGTCAACATGAACCAACAACTATATGTGTGAGGTTTATTCCTGATTAACAAAAAAGCTTCACTGGAGATTGCAAAGCACCTTTTAACTTTGGCCGGAAAACTATTTAACTATGTATCTTGGAATCCTGTCATTAATCATTTTTAGGCGTTTTAGATAAAGTGAATCTGAGTGAAGGGCTGTGACTTTCAATGTTATAGTCATTAATAACGTTCAATTAATGATTTGGTGCCGCCAACAAAGAAGTACACACAAATGGTGAAACAAGTCATTTCTGCCAGCAAGTTAAATAGCACGTTTAAGTTTTGTGTGACCTCGAATAACCACAGCAAATTATGTCAGGCGTAATAATGTATTTTAACTATGTTAGGGAACATCACGTAGCAGTCATTTCAGCACAAACTACAACATTTTCTTTTGGTCAAGTAGTTTTGTGAGTAAAACTGTTTCACATAATGAGCTTATTAATATAAGGATTAAAAATCTGATACTTCTACAGGTACTTTTCAGGGCTCATTATGTTATTTTGGAGTATGACAAAAATATATTGACAACTCTTCCATGGTAATTATAAATGCTTCTGTTCATTCTGGAAAGACACCTGGAGAAATTCACGACATTAATTGGATGGGTGGAGTGATGTCAGCTCAGAAACCTTGCCACTTTGACAACAGCAGCAGCTGATCTGAAATCTGATCTGGAGGATTTCATATTGTGAAAAAGATGACATGATGTCACATAAGTGGATGATATGTGGGAATAATCTATGTGGGAAGCTTAATTTTTGATTAATTAATGGCTGTGTTTACAAGCGCTGGAGCTACTTTCAGTGAGGATGTATCCACATTTATTTGCTCACAGCCTCAGGAAAAGAGAATAGTGTCAAATAAGCATGAAATGTGTTGTTTTCTTCCAAATATTCCTGCTCCATAGAGTCCTGAAGGTGAATTATGATTTTGCCGTTTTTGCGATTTGCAACATTTTTCAGACAGTGCTGATGTAGATTTGTTTTTATCTGATAATTTACATAAACATGTCAAAATAAGTGAACTAGGAGAGAAAAAGTCAATCCTAAATGAGAAAAGTACATTTTCTGTTTGGCTTAAGGTTAAATTAGAATATGGATACCTTTGTTTTGTCTGCACAAGAGGAGACGGTGAGCAGTAAGTGTAGGAAAACTGCTGGCTGGTCTCTGCGTACAAAATAACATAATTTACCTACTGGCATTTGAAAATGACTAATTAAGAGAATACAGTCATCAGTTAATTTGGAGAAAAAAAATAAACATTACATCAAATATGATAAGTGCAAAACAACAAGCTGTGGGAAAATATGAAACAACTCCTTTTTGGTAATGACCAGTTGCCAGGCAGCAACATGAGAAACTTATGGGCGACTTAACTTTTTATCCAGACACTCATGCTAGCTTCATATACAGTTCATGGTCCTGTGAGTCATATTAATCTCCTGGGAAGAAAAAATGAGGACATTTCAAGAAATGGCTTTTTTTTTTTTTTTTTTTTTTAATCGGCTTGAGATATGTTCAGTATATTAGAGGTTTTCTGGAACCTGAGGCAAAGCATTGAAAAATCCTCAATAAAAAGGTGAATTATAGTCCAATGTGTGGCTAGGTGTTCTTATGGCCACAAACCACAAGTCCTCAGATTGATTGAAACATAAATCAACGTATTTTATCAAGTGTTATTAGTCAAAAGTGAACAATCAAATCACAAAAAATTTGAAAATTTCCTCACAGATACTACTACTGTTGAATAAATGCTTCATTAAATATTAAAATCCCTCCCTTGGGGTATCAAATCTTGAACCCTGATTGACTTGACAAATTTAATATAAACGTTGACGTGTGCTTTTTTTTCTGGTTGTGTGATTAAAAGGATATAAAGAAGTCAGTGTGTACAAATGAAGAGGACTCCACCATGTAGTGACAGCTGACTGATGGATGAATGTCTGCTTAGTCCAGCCATTGACTAGTGATGTGGGGAATGAGGAAGACATTTAGGAAATGTGTGTCCATCAACGTTTCTGTTTTCAAGACTATATTTCAAAGTTACAATCAACCAAACACATGAATGATTGACAAAAAAAAGTGAATCCTTTTATGTGGACTTTGGTCCCACATGGTGACTTTAAGTGACAGGGAATTCTTTTTGTTCCACAAGGAGCTGGGTGTAAAAGTGTCATAATCATCAGAGACTTCTTTTTCTTCTTCTTCAATGGGCCTGCACACAACTGTCACGTGCTTCTGTCCATGAGTGAATCACAAGAGCGCACTCAAGTAACTCCTGAATAAGTTTCACCGACTGACGTCACTGCATGCGCAGGTGCCAGGTAATCTCATGCAGTGCTATAACTGAGGAGGTGGTAGGGGGGGGGGGGGGGTTGTCTGATTTCCTGCATGGTTATGAATCACTTGGTCCAGAGCAGCTGACTACACCTCTGGAGACGCGAGAATACTTAATGCATTAGTTCAGGCGATGCACCATGCAAATGCAGCCCCCCCCTCCTTCCTCTTCTTCCTCCTCCTCCTCTTCCTCCTCCTTCAGACGCGCTGTCTGCGGACTGTGTGCTTGTCTACGGTGAGCTACACATTCCCTATTCCTCCCACCTCCTATCGACTGAAGCGCGCACACCGACGGACACGCACAAAACGCAGAGGAAGTTAAGAGAGCCTGGTGACAATAATTAGACTCAAGGCTTCATCCATTGTCCAGAACCTGCTGCGTCTTATTCTCCCTAATTAGGCTATGCACACAAGAAGTTCAGGGGGAGAAAAACAACCACACAGCGCACACCGTGACTTCAAATTATCCGCGAACATATGGAGGGAGCGCTTGGAGCGGTGTTACCGGTGGCGGATTGCACAGGGAGGGGGGGGGGGGGGGGGGTGACTGTAAATCTGCGGGTAGCGCAGACGAAACCTACCCAGGAACTTTCTAATGATGCTCAAAGAAAAAGCAAAGACAAATTGCAATGATAACCCATGTTGTAATGATAGAGAATGGAATCCTTACCTTTTCGCGCGCGTTAATGCTCGAGGATGACAGGTAGATAAAAGTTTCAACAATAAAGGGAGAAGAAAGAGGCTGTTGTCAGAAGAAAGCATGTCCCAACACCGACACGCGTCGATTACTGCCCTCATTAGTTTAGCGCGCATTATTAAGAGCTGATTCATAATAACCAGCGGACGTTCTGGTCCGCCGGCGTGCTGATCCGTATCTGAGCAGGCGACGACTTATTAAATCAAGACAAATGACGCTTCTTTAAAATAGTGGCAAAAGACCTTTTTCACCCCGCGACGCTGAATCGTCAACACCTGTCGGGTCAATAGCAAAATATAAATTTGTAGAATCAAAATAGCCGTCTTTTGTCTGGACTATCTAAGCGCACAGGAGCCTATCTGCGGTACCAGCGTCTCGTCTGCAGTCGCACATTTCAGAGGCACCTCGCTTCACCCGGCTATAACTTGATCCTATATGAAGATGACATCCCAACTTTCAGCAGACTTCAACAAAGTATGATCCCCCCTACACACACACATACACACATCCAACCCCTCCTCCCTCCTCGTCCATGTATCTGCATATTTGCAAACACGGACCCATTTTTTTTTTATTCGCACCTACCAAAGCAGATCGGAGTGGAGGGGAGGGCTCCCACAGTCCGAGCGGTCCGTCTCTCAGCCTGCCGTGCAGAATGGTGACAAAAAAGAAAAGGGCAAGGGGAGGGGGGGGGGGTAAAAAAAGCTTCTTTCCCGGGAACACAATCCCACAGAGTGCCCGTCTGTTAATGACAAATGTGAAAAGAAAAAAAAAAAAAATTCGCCGTCAGTTGTTTTGGAAAAGCGTACTTTCTCAGAGGCTTGAACGCGTGGGTTCCCCGAGCTTTCTCGGTCCTTGCAATCCCACCTCTACATCCCCGCTTGCAGAGAGGAACATGCAAACACATTTCATAGATTTTTGGAGCTTCGCGGAAAAACCGAAGTGGACTTCTTGTGCGGCGGGGTGCGCTCCAGCCGAGGCGACAACAAGCCGTCCAGCCAGCCAGCAGGGATCAGTCTGCTTTCAGGACAGCTGCTGCTTCAACATAAACATGTGGTCACAAAAAAGGAATAAATAATGTATCTACTTTTTGTTACATTGACTCTTGCGTTTGCTTTTTTTTTTTTTTTTTTTTACTATTTCAATGTACCTCAATAGGTTGTGTAATTTCAGTTTTGAAACTGGAGGTTTTATACTAGAATGAAAAAAAATATGTTGTTGCGCAATATGGGGTTTGTTGTTTTAGGTGGGAAGTGAACACGGGTGAACTCAGCTCACCCATCAGAGTATGAGTAGGGCACAAGTTGTATACCATGCTGACAAGAAATCAGCCTCATCCGTGGTCGCTCCTCCTCTCGCTCAGCACTGGAGTCCACTCCACCTCTTTCGACTGCCCTGTCTGCTGGCAGGCGGCCAACCCAAGTGTGTGGAAATGACACCGCCAGGGCGGCAGAGATTTTCCTTCATTTCTCTCCTTCCCGATCGCAGACTGGCTGACATTGGCTAGAAAGTGGAGCAGCTCGTCAGGGACAATCAATGCGAATCGATCGAGCTGTGCGGTTGAGGCTCCAGTGCTGGAAAATATCGCGGCAGCCGAAGAGAGAGAGAGAGAGAGAGAGAGAAGCAGGGGGAGAGAGAGGAATAGAGAGAGGAGGGGGTGTTCGACTAACTCTGCCCGTAGCCAACCAACCTCCCTGCAAACAAATACGCTCTGGCTCTCATAAACATGACACTCACTTCGTAAATGCTGAAATCAAAAAGCCACCCAATGCGTAATTACGCACGGGATATGTTTTCCAAATGCTCTGTCAAAAAGGTGTCCAGCCAGACAAGTTAGACCATATTTTATGTGAGCAAAAGCTTTCAAAAATAACAACTTAAATTGTAATTAAAGGTTGATACAACCTGTTTAACGTTTCCACGTTTGCGTGTTTGTTATAATGACACAGTTAAAAAAGAAAAGTATGTTTACAAATAGAAATATTATCAAGATCAAATAATGTTTCATGTTATTTCTGTTTTGGCCTAAAATGTATTTGTTTGTTGTTTTTGCTTGTTTTTTAACTGAAGGTATTAAACACTGTTTTAAAATGTGTGAAAATACAGTTCAGTTCTCACAGTGCACCAAAACACAATCAATTCAGTCATATAATGTTACAAAAATGTGTTCTGGTGATTTTAATTCTAAATTTCAACCAGTGCAAACTTTCAAAACCAATTGTCACTATAGCCACTTCAAACCTGGATGCCATTTAGCTTCGAAACTCCATTGTTTTGTTGTTATTCTTTAAGATTGTAATTAAAGCCTCACCATGATGTGTTAAGTGAAACACGCGTGGCTGTGGGGTACTTTGACATGAAAGGGTCCTCCACTTGAGCAAAGACAACCATTATATTCGCCAAGGGTTTAATCCTCCTCCATTAGCCTTTTCTGCTCTAGCTGTAAAACACATGTTGTGGTGCCTGAAATCACCACCCAACTATGGTGACATCATCACATGCAGGAAGTGACTGGCACAAGTTACCAGCAACAAGAATCTGGGCGGAATGGTTGCAGTGCTGAAAAATGTTTTAAAGAGGAAGAGAATATTTGAAAAATAAAAAGCATAGATGTCAGTGAAGGTCAAATTCTACTGACTTAAAGCTCAGAGCCAAAATATCATACTGTATTACATACTAAATTGTCAGTAGACACACTTGAATGAAAAAAATATTGTTTTTTACAGCATTGGTCACAAAAAAAAAAAAACCTTAATATAAAAACATCCATCCACCTTCTGCACTGTTTCATCCAATTCAATGTCGTGGGGTACTGCAGAGAATCACATGTACACCTGGACATATCACCTGGTTAGGATGTGATGGTCACCAGTTTCTCATAAGAAATAGGCTTTTCAGTAATGAGGACGTTTCAAGGTGATCAGATGGACTCTGACCTTGTAAACAAAAGCAGTAGATATTATGCAGCAACACCTTGAGCAGAGAAAAGACAACAACAAGGCAACAACATCACAACATCCTATAAAAAGGTGTATTTCTTCCAATTCATCAAAGCCATTACAAAAAAAACCTAGAGCTAATTCTAAGTTCAATTATCACGATGAAGATTCTAGATTAAGAATCAACTCCTCTTATACAAGCTAATGTTCTACTGACATGATACAATTGTACATCTGATAAAAATTACACTTATTTTTCACAAACATATATTTAATGTATAATATTTAAAAGAGGTTGACAAAATAACCCCAAAAAGTCTTGAATTTCTGTGTGTTCAGATGTCTTTGATTCATAATTATTCTCATTTGTAAACTTGAGTAATCTGACTTTATTTTTGGCATTTTGCACATGTTTCATGTCAATGTTTAGATATGGCTGTAATTATAATTCCATATGGTGCAAATTAAACTGACCACGCTCACAGCTCTCAGTAACAAGTAATGTATGTGTCCCCCCCCGCCTCCCCTTTAACCTTCTAAAGTCCTCTATCGCTTTCTGCTAAAGCGGGAATATTACATGGCAATCTGCAATCATACGTGCCTTTCATCGGTTGAAAAGAAGGTCAAAGAGGGAAAGCATGAGAGAGAAGGAGATTCATGCATGGATAGATGGGTAGGAGGGAGCAGCAAGCTGTGACTCTTGGACACGTTCTAGTGGGTGCACTGAACCCCGGAGGCTGCAGCCACACTCAGCTCTTTGTTGTTTTCGTTCTGCACAGGGAGGCAGGGTACTTTCCTGAGCTGGGGAGGAGGATTAGCGTTGCATGGCCTCCATCCCCAGCTGCACACATGACCAGTATCGAAGGAAAGCCCCTGAAGATGGCCCAAAAAAGAGGTACGTAAGGGATGAAATGTCCAGGGAGAGGCGTGAACATCAGTTCGCTTCTCTAACGAAGGGATGTTTCAAAAAGCCTTCAAATTCTCCAAATAATCCCTGCAACACATTTCCAGTGCTTGTTTCTTGGAGGCTGGCTTTCTTTCAAGAGTGTCTCTCAGGTTTTTCTTTACCATTTTTCTTTCTTTCTCATTGCTCAACAACAACAGCAACAACCCAGATGCTCATATTCTAAACTGAATCTCATACACATCCACAAAACTCAATGAGATGGTCAATCAGACCATCTCAACGGTTCGTGCAATCATACTTTTTTCTATGGACTTCATGGTATGTGTCAAACACATAGGAAAAATGATACCTCACGTTTGTTGCCCGGTGAGGTTTCTCTCTGTGAATTACTAAAGATCATCTGTCACCAGAACTAACAAGCTGCTGGAGTGTTTCAGCAACAATTTCTCCACGCAGCTTTTCCGGGAACTGCAAATGTTCCCTTCAAATGAGCAAGCCTTCATAAAACAAAGCCACTGAGTGAATATCTTGGATAAGAACGCTTATGCATACATCTCCTATTATGTAGGATCAATAATGTTTAACTGTTTCCCAAACTCTAATCAACTGGCTGACGGTGGTCGGCCTGAGCGGAAGGGAAGCCACTACAAGCCAGCGAGGATAAGCTAAACCGTTAAATAAAAACACAGTGTTTTCACCTTTCACTTTTGTGTTAGCAGTTTTAATTAGAGAGTCGTATTTGGTATGACTGGGCTTATTTTTGAGCTTCGGAGTAAGTCATGCTGGTGGTTTCCCTGTTTCGTATTTTTCGTTGGATCACCATTCCATGTCTATTGTCTCCGGGCTCTGGATCCATTTTTTTTTTTTTTTAATTCTTGTTCTTAAAGAAAGCTGTAAGTAACAAACACAAAGTGAGTAAGTATGTTCTCACAAATGGATTGTGTTTGCTTTCTAAAATCTTTACATTTAATTTAATTAATAACATTCAAATGAAGTCTTAAGAGATATGTTTTTATTATATGAATTATATTTCTTCATTGATATATATAAAGATAATAAGAAACCCCTCATTAGATAGAAAACATGGCAAATCATCACCTTTCAGTCAGTTTACCAAATATTATTTTAGTACGTAGCATTTTGTCGCAAAATTAGTCCCAAAACTCGTAAAGACTCATGATATATACCAGGAAGTGTTGTGGGTGGGAGGATGTGATGAGTCTCAGTGCAGATGTTACTGCCTGATCTTCTGCAACACATCAGCTGAGTTGTCTGACTTCAGCTAGTTCATCAAGGTCTTTGATTCAACCAGTGCCCCCAGTTTCACCATTAGCTGTTAGCCAGACAGCCAGACAGGCTCACTCTGATAAATAAATCAGATTTTATGGTGAATCCATTTTAATGTAAATTTCACTGTTAAAGTTCATGAAGACATACACATAGTGTGAAATTTCTTTTGAAGGATATGCAGTGTGAGCTTCTTCAATCAACGAACAGTGTGTGAATGTGGGAATTATTGTGTCTGCAAATGGGTGAATCATGCGACGGATCACTTAAAGCACATGGAAACTACCGAAGCAGCATTAGATAATAACATTTTATTCTTTAATAATGTTTCTTTTGTAACAACATTTTGAGGACTGTGTACTTGTGAGACAATACATATTGTTTGTGGTTCAAACTGATCTCATGAAATGTGCCTTTTTGCTTATTTAACTGTCTATTCTTGTGAGGTGCTCAAAGCTATAAAAAAAAAACCCAAAACAAAACAAACAAATCTTTGGGCCGCTAATATGTGGGAACTTATGGCTGGATAAGCTATATAACACTGAAGTCGGTCATTTAGTGGTACCGTTTTCTCCAACGCTTGTGCCAGGACAGCATGCCAGCAAAAACAGCTTTACGGGAGGGGTCAGCACATGTGACTACCAACAGGTCATTGCGCTCTGTTTAAAAAACTAATGTTCTTTCACATTTCTTTTCCACATTTTTTTTAATGAACCTGTGACTTCAAGCACCTCCAAGAACATGTAATTTTAGGGTACTGCTATGTTTTGCATGCACTAAATCACAGCAAGCACTTTTTGTGTTTAATACAGGACAGGATATGGTTTGTAAGCAGTCTTGATTTTGCCCTCCTCACTGAACAAAGGACAAAAGCATGAGTGAAAGCTCCTCCATAGTTTCGCTTGACCTTAAATACAGCTCTCTATCTGTCCAGGCAATATTGGCAGCTCCAAGGACACACGCACGCAGCACCGGTATTGGACTTTCTGTTATCAATTGACTGTGAGAAGTGTTATAGATTTTGCGTGTGTTTGTCTGTCCAGCGGAACAAGCCCAAGTCAGTCACATCTTGCCGCCTGATCACCAACAGTGCTATATTTCAGGAGATTCATCCCTCACACTGCCTTTTAATCACATGCTCAGCCTCAATGTTGGGGTGAAAGTAAAACTGACAGTTTGAAGACAAGAAAATAAATAAATACCCAAAACATTACAAAATCAACAACTCACTAGCTTGTGCTGCTAAATAGGTGGTGTCACTGCTTTCTCAGATCATCATGTCTCATGATGTAGAGGCAAACAGAGCTCCTCATGCAGCAGGCCAGCTGTTGCGGCCGGTGCAGCTAAAATCGAGGTTAGGGCTCCACCTAGTGGCAGAACTCAACAGAGGGCGCCTGGAATGATTTACCCTCCAGGGCAGGGACGGAAAACTTTGATCACTGAGGGCTGCAAAAAAAACAAAAAAACAAATTGTATGTGATTCTGTAGAAATACTACAAGGACTAAAGAGAATTGTCACATTTAATTTAATGCAACTGACTAATTGTATGGCTCAGATATTAACCAGCATGCATGTATTTGGTGTTTTTACTTTGATATAGACTTTGTAATATAGTAGTTTAGAGCAAATTTACACCATAATATTACACATAGATGAATACAAACGACCTTAAAATGAATTATTTCCTGCCTTGGATGCTTATTTACAGATTTTTTTTTAAATGCATGTTTTTGCATAATGCACTTTTTGGACTGTAGGCAGAAACTACACAGAGGAAGAACATGTAAATTCCATCCAACTGTGACTCAACCCAGGACCTTTCTGCTTTGAGACAGTTACTTACTTACTGTAATTGCTTCCCCTGAAAGTAAAGTGATGCAAAGTGAACAACCTCTCAGAGGTATTTCACTGAAATCAGACATACCATCTAAACCCAAATTTACAGTCGGTACTTTTGTTGCTCAAGCAGAACCAATGTATAGCTAAACATCTTCTGGCCATTACTGAGAGTTGAGTAAATATATTAACCACTGATTTGTTTTGAGTCCATGAGATCTACCTATGTTTGATGGGTGCATGTAAATACATGATGAAACACCACAATATGAGGATTTGGCCCAATTTATATTTGATCTCTGACTTGTTTTTCAAAAGGCAAGTATGAATGCCCACTCAGGATGGTTTAAAACCTTTTAACAAGACAATTAAATGATGACAAAAAGTTGCATAAATGTTGGACATTTTGTAAAAAGCCAAAGAGAAGACGTCACATAAGAACAACAAGCAATCAGTGTTACCAACTTTTTTTTCCTTTTTTCAAAGTTTCCAAACAAGAGCAGCAGTGTCACTGAGAGGGTTTTTTTTGTTTTGTTTTTTTTGCTGTTGTTGCCAGGAGCAGCTGAAGAAGAAAAAAGCCACAAAGCATCACAAGCTCTGAAATGAATCATTGTCATGTCATGTTGCTGATAGTAATGACGGGATAGATAAGACTTCTCACAAAGACTCAGTGAACACAATGGAAGAAATACCTTTAATCCACTTGTACAAAGAATATATAGTAAGATACTATTGGACGTTTATATAATGGAATAAAATGATAATCAAAGTGACACAATACCAACATAATTGAGACCACACACTTCCACTAAAGTGAAATTTATTGATTGTTTTCCACTTTCTTTGCGACTATGTTTAGAATAAAGTGGTTCCATAATAATTCTCCTATTACAGGGACTTATATACTTTAATGCTAAAATATCAATCTATGTTTCTTAATACATTTTGTTTCCAGAAATAAAAAAATAAACCTGAGTTATATTTTTCCCCCCAAAAACACATATATGATTATAAACACTGAATTTTTTATGGATGATTATAAATATAAGCAGATGGCTGTGACATGAATGTAATATTGGAAATGTCATGAAAGTACTACCGGTAATTAAATAATAGAATTGTTAAGGTAAAGATTTTTTTTAAATCACTGCAAAATGGTTTCACTTTATTAATCACAGCGATAAAGTGCAGGGTTTGATTCTGGACTTGTGGGCCTTTCTGTTTGGAGTTTTCATGTTCTCATTGTGTATTATGATTGACTGATGACCTCCCCAGCATGTATTCTACTTTAACCCCTACTTTAATCATGACCCAGGGGTGGATGGGATAGGAGGTCAGAGCAGATGAAAGGATGGACGGCTAAATCAGTGAAATTAAAGAAAAATTATTGATTGTGCGTGCGAAAGTAGCTAAAGAAGAGGATACGCAATAAACCTTTCCAGAAACTTCATATTTCAATCAAGATGTGATTTATTGGGATGGATGGATTTGATGAACCACCTTTGATCCATCCTGCAATATTAACAAACTCTTGAACATGTCAATTTTCCATTATCGATAGGTTGAGACATGATGGCCGCACAGGGGAACAATGGTTTGCGCTCTCGCCTCACAATGAGAAGGTTGTGCATTAAAATACTGGAGTTTTGCATGTTCCCCTGCATGTGAGGTGAGTTAAAGTGGTTCAGAAGATATTTGTACATAATTATGTTATAATGACTAATTTTGACAAGGCAACTTTTCATCACAGAACAACAGTTTCACATAGGTGTCAGAGGTCCAACATCACTGACTAAAGATCCCTTGAGTGAGCTATACTGAAAATCGTCTGTTTCTGTGTCTGTACCTTTAAATGCTGATGAGCCGTGTACTCCATGTCTGTTTTCTGGTCGCATTTGCAAAGAGAAAAGAATAACATCTGCTTATAATTCCAGGCCCCATTTCCACACCAACATTCCAAGTGAAAACACATTGTTTGTTAAATAAAGATGTTGTGTTTACGCGACAGCAGCACACCCTGACAACAATGTAGTCATTATACCAGGTCACGAGTGAGCGCTATATACGAATGAATTGGTAATGATAATGAATTGGATGCTATTAGGGGTGAATCTAAACTTTAAAACTACAAATCTGAGCTATAAAACTAGAATTAGAACTATTTACCACTGTGCTGATGTGCATGCTCAGTAAGAGCAGTCGGTAGTCTCTGACTGTCTCTGCTGAGGCAGATTGCAGGTGTGAAAGAAACCTTCCACCTTGGAGCCCGTACCAAAAAGTGATGGTTGCAGAAACTCCCGAGCACCACTATCGTGTAAATGGTTCCCCCCTCCCAAATTCATCAACATTTTGGGAGTAACACTTGTTTTCATATAAACAAGGCCTTAGAGGGGACAGATCATCTACCTGCAGGAGGGTCAAAGTCAACATCCCAGAGGGAGTGGTTATTTCCCCCGTTGATGAAATGTAGGGAAAATCTCTGATGATGCTTTCTTCACTTCTCGGCCTCATACACAGGATATAGGGATACATAAAAAAAACTGTTATAAAGTTAATTTTGCTTATTATAGGACCTATAATCTCTAATTGTGAAGGGAAATGTTGTTCATTTTGTACACACACACACACACACATATATATATAGGTGTGTGCGTGCGGACGCGCGTGTGTATGTATGTACATATGTATGTATGTATGTAAAGAGAGAGAAAGATAGGAACTGTACAAACGTAGTACATTCGAAACTACACTGTATTCCATAAATGATTTATATTTGTTAAACGCCACGATCATTAGGAAGAGAATTTCTTCGAGAATGTTTTATTACTTTTACATTATGCGGTTGAAATCTCTGGTTCCGACTGTATATTGCTTTCGCAAATTTGATTTCGAATAGCTAAATGAAAACGTTGCTTCTTAGAAAATGAAGATAAACTTGTTTCAGCAATTTTGCAGAAAGAAAAAAAAAAGAGAAAAAGAAAGAAAAAGATTTGTCGCCACCAAGTGAAATTTCCCTGCCAACATGGCCATAAGCGGCCCGGCCGCCTTCAGTGTTGGCGCGCACGTAGGCACCGGTGGGAGCTGAAAAGCTTGATCGCAGAGACCTGCAAACATGTCTCAAACAAACCCCACATGTGAGGAATTATACATATGCCGTGGCCACATTTTGTGGGGGAAAAAAAAAAAAAAATGGATCATGGCGCACCGTGCATGCGTCAGGCGGGTGGGGTGGGGGTGCGTGTGGGGGGGACCCCGTCCCAGCCTCCATCTGATAGCAGCATCAGGCAGGCAGTCCCTGCCGTGGAACATTTGCGTGGGAGTTCCCTCCACCGCCATGTCGGCGTAGTGCACCTCTCTCTCTCTCTCTCTCTCTCTCTCTCTCCTCTCTCTCTCTCTCTCTCTCTCTCTCTCTCTCTCTCTCTGTATCTCTCTCTCTCTCTCTCTCTCTGCTCGCATCCTCCCCCACATGAACAGCTTAGCACAGCAGAAGAAGCTCCTCCAGCATCCAGCAGCAGCATCCATCCATCCATCCACCCCTGCCTCTTCCTCTGCCTCTTCCTCTGCCTCTGCCTCTGCCCGCCCGCCTGCCTGGGGAGCAGCAGTCCGACCCGCCCGGCGCTGCAGCGACGCACGGAGGGGGCGCTCCATCTGAGTGATGCCACAGCACCAGACGCGTTCGGAGCAGAAACACTGAGATCAGAGATCCTGAAGGAGGGAGAGAAAACGCTTCAGGCTCGGAGACCGCAAACTGCCCATGAAGATGTCTAACGCTGACAACGTCTTAAACGCCACCGACCGGATGGTGAAATGTAAGTTCGCCTACATTTTTTCCTCCGTTTGGACGTATTACATAACAAAATGTTTTGTTTTGTGTGCTCTTTTTTTTTTGTGGCTCCGTATCGTCGCAGTGGCCTGTTATAATTGTCATTATTATTATTATCCTCATTTTATTTTCATTTGTCGTGCGTTTGTGGTGCATTCGTGGTTGTCAAGTTGCATTCATGGAGGCTTTGATGTTGATAAACAATCCGGTTTTCCTTTGCTGCACAGCCCCCACGATGAAGCAGCTGCAGCTGCAGCAGCACACAGGAGAACACCTAGTATATATTTATATACAGTATATGGGTGCAATTGTACCAATTTATTAATGTTTTGGTGGTTTCCGTCACGACTCTGGTGGGCATGAGAGAGAGAGAGAGAGAGAGAGAGAGAGAGAGAGAGAGAGGAGAGAGAGAGAGAGAGAGAGAGAGAGAGAGAGAGAGAGACATGGGGGAAACCGGGCTTTGTGGTGGGAGCAGGGGCAGTGATGCAGCAGGATTTCATGGGCTCTGACAGGGCCAGCAGAAGAGGAAGAGGGCATGAAATTGACATTTAATGGGGTATATTTTACCAGGAGTGAGTCATGTTTTCATTTGATTAGAAAAGAACTATAAGAAATCCCAAAAAGCTCAATCAATGGATGGATCGAAGTAGGATGATGAAGTGCTCACAGTTGCCATAACTCACTTACAGCCTTGCTTCATTGTGACTGTGGATCAGCTCACAGTCAGTCAGCACTGTGCCCGAAGACACACACACACACACACACACACACACACACACACACACACACACACACACACACACACACACACACACACACACACACACACACACACACACACACACAGACATTCAGTATATTACCATAATGGCCAAGCAGCTCAGTCAGCATGAACAATTCTGTCCTTTAGGCTCTGGAGTTGCAGAAACACAAAGTATTCTGCACTGTGAGATACAGTTATGTGACAATGACTGCATATATATATATATATATATGTGCTGTATTTATATATGTGAGCTGTTACAACTGAATAGGCTTTACCTAATCATTAGATGGACTGGTGAGAATATCATCCATCCATAATTGAACTGCACTGTGCAAATAGTTTGATGAAACATCCCAGGACATGTGAAAAGCTTCCTAATTTGTGCCTTTCAATAAATATTCCAAATTTTACTAAATGTATAAACATTTCATGATCTTGTTTCTACTCTTCAATGTATATGAATGCAATAGATGAATACAATAGTTTGTTTTTGATGCAAATAGTGCATCTAAGTGCAGCATAGTCTGCCATACATTTTCATTAATTTCATTATTTAAATCAATAAGAAAGGCAAAACTATTGTGGTTGTTTGTTGGCAAAGCTTTACACACATCCAGGGATTCAAAAATATGTCAAACAGAAGGTTTATATTAGCAGATGTGATGCAGCCAAGAATTCTGACTCAGTTTTTCTGCTTTTGTAACATGGTCACGTAACACTTTGGATTTAGGAGTTTCAAATGCTTAAACTATCATGTGTTTGTTTCATTTTTGTGCTTCGTTCTGCTAAAGAACTGCCAAATAACAAACCTTTGACTCCAAATAGCGAATAGTTGGACCTTTTAGAGTTATCCTCTGCTACAATTCCAATTTATTGTGTTTGTTAGATGCTCTTGCTTATGTTAAACAGAATATTGTTGCTTGACAGATGTATGAATATTCCTTTTGTTGGTCTCATCTGCTCTACTATTCCTGGATCTGACTTTGAAGAAATAGTAGAAACCAAGTTTTTTGTTTTTACAATCCCTAAAGACTGAAAGAAAGACGCTAAATCACACATCCAGCAGGTGATCAAAGAGAGCCATCAAGATGCCAGGACGGATATTTCCTACAGTTATTGTGTGTGGTGCATGTAGCAAAGTACCCAACAGTGACACTACAATCTACTACAAGTTATTTTTATCCCTGTGCACATAGTGCCAACTCAAACTACAGCAAGTTCCTCGCCGGTCCTCTTTTCTCTTACATGTTTTAACCTGACAGAGCATATCTAAAGAGATACAGTAACTGCTGGCCTGTGCAGTTTGTTTTTCCACTGCCCTGACACTACTACTCCTGTGAGGCAACCAGAGGCAAAATCTGATGAATTGTGTCAGAGTGAAACGCATTAATTCACCTGTAAACTTTCTAAATATGCCCTTAAATGTGATATGTCAGTGTAAAACTCAGCAGGTCTGTCAGTAGTAAACATGAAACTGCCTACAAATAACACTTAGGTCAACATTATTAATTCATTAATACTCGTGATGCAGCAGTAGTTACGTTTTACAGAATATATCTGCTTTAATCATTTATGTTGTCGGAGATGGAACACCCATTTCCACTCCAAATTTCATCCAAAGCAGGTCGGAAATGGAGGAAATCTTACTGTAAAACAAAAAGATTTGCATGGCATTATGTTGAAAGCCGAACACTCAGGTCCGTGTATGTTAATTGGGCCTCTTATAAATGCACACTGTCCAGTTAATCCATTTAGGTGAAGCCATCCAGCACTTTGTGAATGAGCCCATGGTTCCTCATTAGCAATAGAAAGAGAATTTTAATTTTTTTTTGATTCTGCAGGGTGGAAACTTTCCTTCACAAAATGTCTTTTGTAATAATAATAAAAAGCGAAACAGTCTGGAGCTCACACTCATTCTCCTTCTGTGATCTTAAAATTTGTGGTGTTTACCCTCTGAGTGTTTTCCCCCATGGTTCTATGTGAGGCTTCAATGCAAATTGCAGTTTTCCGTGGTGGTACTGGCTGTACTTCAACAGTCAGCTGCTGCTGCTGCGGCTGCTGTTGCCCGGCAACATACAGTATTTCATAGTTCAAGTCAGCTCGGCTGCTGAGCAGAAGTCAGCGTTTCATCTCCCCACCACACATCTTTATCGGCGTGCCTCTGTATCTGTGTCAACATATGTATGTTTCCTCCAAACATGTAGCTGGAGAAAATCTGTTAAGAATCTGTGCTGTTGCAAATGTATCTTTCTTCGTTTTGCAAAAGAAAATTACTGAGATTAATATCCTTTCCTGAGCATCATGCTGCTGAAACAACCACCATACGCATATACAACATAGGGTGGTTGCACCAGCATATGATATGTACTGCTGCTGGGATGCTGGTGTTGATCAGCGCTGAGGCGATGAAGGTTGAGATCAACAACAGAACAGCAGAAACCAATATGGAGCAGAAATATAGTTATGCCTGCCCACATGTGGCTCGTTTTAGTCTATTTACAGTGGAAATCATGCAGGCATTTTGAACCTCATCTGAAGGAGGGATATGAGCTCCTGCGTCGTACTCTATCTTTTAATGTTCTGTATAAAATCAATCTAACCCATGTAATGTTATTGAGGCACATGTGTTAATGCCCTTTTGTGTCGTCACGTTACGTTCGGTAATTGGAAGATCCCGAATACTTATCAGTACCTCATGGGCTCAATCATTTCCTCCTCTTCCTGACTGTGTGGAGTTTGTACTTGCTGCTAAAGTGTCAAAGCACACATCGCCATCACAGATACACACTGCACGCTGTGAAAATTTTTGTCCCAATAAATGCACTTGCCCAGGCTCGCCTCATTATCCCAGGAACACTGACTTTGAGACTTCTCTAGTCGAGCATTCATTATTAAAGTGCATGTTGATCATGTTCATGTTCAAGCTTCAGCGTTGAGACTCTTCCTTTGTCTTCTCTTCACTTGGCTCTGCCGAACGGCCTCTGTTTGCTTTGCACTGCACAAATCTGGCAGGCATACCCTTACTTCTGAATATAGCACTGCTCACGGCTTGTACTATGTGTACATATGCCAGTGTGCATTCGACTTGAGTTTTTATTTCACAAATTCTCTGACTGGACTTCATCAGACTTTTTTTTTTTTTTTTTCCCCCTCCTTCTTTCCATGTAAATTATTTACAGCCAAGACACTTAGAAAGAAGTTTTGATGTTAAGCCAGGTGATCTGTAGATTAACATCAATACACGGGCGCTGAAAGCTCGTCGGGGCAACGCACAGAGATCAGCACCAGATCTAATAAATAACCTTTCTCTGCTGCCGAAGTTATGATCTGCGGTTGGCTTTCACACTCTCACAGGCTGTCTGTCGGTTAGGTGACTGGTGCATTTTAATGGCCAAAGGCTTTAGCCGTCCAGGGAGAGTGCTGGATTGAACAACGTGCTCAGATATTTTATCCAGCTCTTTGATAATAATGCAAGTAACCATATGTCTGTACTGGAAGAAGTGTTGTTAAGTGACTGTGTTTTATAAGTGGCTGTGTGTGTGCCAATTTCTCCCGGCTTTACACATTCTCAAACTATAGAAAAGATCAACCGGGATGGGGACATTTACTTTTTGTATCGCTTTAACCTTTTATCTGGCAAGTAACCACTATTGATTACTTGTGCATGCCTGTAAGGTTTGTTTCTAAGCTAAAAGTGGCAAATTGAAAGAAATATTACAATCTAGAAAATACAAGTTTTGCTCCTTATTGAGACAAGTTCTATTTTTGTAGTATTTATTATATTTGTGTAAACATAATCGTGTTTGGCCCTTTTGCTTTAACAGTGCATCTCATGTTCCCAGTTATTTCACAAGACTGTGCTTGAACAAGACTACTGCGAGTGACAGTATATATTTAAAACAATACCCCAAAAGCCTAGTAAGTTATATTTAATGGACTTTTTTTTTTTACACATTGTAGGACAACACATTACATTGTAGGGTTATAGTATTCAATAATGTATAATTCCACTTATAGCTCTTTTAAAGACAACTACAAATGGAGAAACATGTTTTTCACCACATAGTAAAACATATCAAATAATTCTCAGAATTTTCATACTGACTTTAAAGTATAGGAATGTCCTTCAACAACACCTTAGGGGTGAAATATGACATTTACACACGTTGTGGTGACTGCTTTGAATAAGATGAATAAGTCACGCTATTGTTATATTATATATTATTAAAATAAAAAAAGAAGAACAGGTCTAACCGGCATTGGCAGTGGCATTGTTCCTTTCAGTTGCGTATAAATGAAACTCGGCCACCATTAATGTTCTACATTACATCTATGCTTTGTCTGCTGTGCTTTTTCCAGCATGTGATAATGGTGACATTCTGTTCATGCAAGCAACATCATGTTGCATTTAAATATTTTCCTCCAAACTTATCATTAATGGCATACTGCAGAATAAAAGCAGTGATATGCATACAAATTAAACAACTAAATGTAAATGTAAACTTCTGCATCAAATAATAATGTCCGGCGCATATTTTTGAATATTTTAATGTAATTGTAACTCTCGCTTAAATAAATAGCTCTTTGCGGTTCATTATTTCTGCATGGGAAACAAGACCATGTTTATAAGAATGTGTTGCATGCCAAACATGCACAGAGACTGTCACAACAGATGGATGCAGCGGCTTCATAATACAGCCTTCAGGCAAAACATAGATGGAGTTATCTCAAATCATATTTCTGCATGGCTTCCTTGATGATTTATCATCTGCAACATCTCTGCGTGCTGTCTGCCATAAGCTATCACCACAGAAGCAAAATATTAAAAAAGAAAAACAGTAAAATGATTCTTGTTGCCGTGAACAGTAACCATAGTAACTGTGATATCCCCTGTCTTTAAATGTCAGTAAGTGCCTGTTCTCTGTCCTCAGCTGTCCCCTTCCCCCTGAGCCACCGCCTTACGCTGAAGGAAGTGTTTGACTGTGAAGGGAAACCTCGCGTGGACCTCCTGAAGGCCCACCTCACCAAGGAGGGACGCGTGGAGGAAGCCGTGGCTCTTCGGATCGTCAACGAGGGGGCAGCAATCCTGCGTCAGGAGAAAACCATACTCGACATCGAGGCACCGGTCACAGGTATGAAAACTTTGACCCGCTATCTAACTTTAAACTGTGAACACCACGTACCTGAAATGATTCAGCCGGAACAATACAAGTTGTGTGCATTGGGTGTCCCAGTAAACCAAATGAAACCACTACAGCAGGGGTAGGGAACCCTGGTCCTCGAGGGCCACAGGCCTGCACGTTTTGCGTGTCTCCCTGCTTCGACACAGCTGATTGCAATGGGCAGCTCGTTATCTGGCTTTGTGCTGCAACGTGGTGATGAACCATCAGGACGTTCAGTGGAGGGAGACATGGAAAACGTGCAGGACTACGGCTCTCGGGGACCAGGGTTTCCTACCCCTGCACTACAGCAATTTAAAGATACAAGGGCCAAAGAGCCACATGTCATAACATGTGGCTCGTATTTGTCTAAATCAGGGGAGTCAAACATATGGTTCACAAGCCAAAACTATCCCAACCAGAGTGTTTTTTTTCCAGCTCACTGAGCCATATTGCAAGTACTGAAGATTGTTTGCTTATTTTTAATAAAAGCATGTTCTTTTTCAAAGTTTTCCACAACACAGACACCTGAAATTATGCGACTGATTGCAGCAGTGAAAGCTGATTTCCTAAGTTGCCAACATATCTATGGAGCGAATCAGTGTGGCAAATAAGATTTCAGATCCCTACTTTTTATTTATTTATATATATATATAAAAAGAAATCTCATCTCATTCATGATAACTTTTGTAAAACGTGTGATAAATGTGAATGCTTTCTGAATGTGCTTTCACCTCTTTTCACTTGGGGAGTTTATTGGACTTTATTCATGACTGGCCTAAATTAAAGAGATTTCACCATCAGGACTGTTGAACCTTGACAGTTTGTTTTTGTTTAGCTTTAAGATAATAATAAAAAAAAAAAAGCATTTATTAGAGAGTTCATATATGAGAGAAACAGAAGCTTCATTGGCTGGTTTGGTGTCTTTCAGGAGTTGAAGTAACCACTGATGTTCAACACTTTTGTTCAGATTTTTAGTGGCATGCTTCACTTTTAAGCAAGTTGCCTTTCTACTTTTATATGACTTAACATTTAAAGGTAATATATCATAAAATTATATTAAGTGGCCTTTGAAATTATGATTTCAATTGTGTTGTGGTATAAGAAATGTAACAGTGAGATGAACATTTAAAACACATTGACACATTGGCAGCCTGTAAGCAGTGTAAGCAACCACTCCAATGCAGAGGCAGCCTTCATCATATTGGAACAAATGTAGAAGCTATTGGTAGCTGTACTAAAAACATGGTCTAATCATGTGTGTTGTTGGCACAGTGGTGTTTTGTTTGGCACTGCTTTCTCACAGTCCAATGTCAGGAGTCTTACTTATGTTTTGCTTTGGCTCTCTCCGACAGTTCAAAGACATGAATATTTAGGAGTTATGTAAATGTATATGGTTTTTGTATGTACTGTATGTCATTTTTTTTTAGCTGCAATGTGATGGATTGGTACCTTTCTTGGATGGATAGATGGAGAATATATTGTACTGTCAACACAGTATCCGACTCTTAAAAGAACACTTCCCTCTCTGGCTGCGGATGTATTTAAATCTAAAATCCTGGTTTGAGCCTATCGAGCGCAACCAAAAGGAGAATTTACATTATTAAAACCTGAAACTTCTCCACTGTATTTCCATTAATACGCTCAAATTTGATTGCTCATCTTACTGCATAACTTATAAAATGGATGCAGCGTGGTGATCAGCCTGAGGTGTCGGTTGATTTCACAGACCTTCAGCTCATCTGTATTGTGCATCAGGTATTTCTCCTCTATCAGCAATACATTTCGCATCAATTCCCCACAGCTCCATCTCTGAAGGCATCCATTCAGGCCATTTGACATGACCCTTCGTCCTTACTCTAGGACGATATACAAGATTGTGATCTCGGTAGAGAAATACGAATGAGGCACTGAGTACCAATTTGTTTTTTCTCTTACGAAATCTCCCTGTGAACCTACTCGATGTTCTTCAATCAGCTTGTGGTTATTGCTTGTGCACCATTTCCTTCTGACACTGTGGCCCTCAAGTGAACCTTTCATCAGCCTTTCCAGAGAAAATATTCTGTGTGTCAACGACTGCCGCTGGACCACTGGCAAGTCAGCAGTCTTCCCCTGACTGCAGTTATTTGCACTGACCTGGATTTGGAATTTCATAGTGTTCATGATATGACATGAATATTCAGAGATGTTTGTCATTATAAAATATATCTTCACACACTTTACATGTAATTAGTCCAGAATAAACACGTTATTCACCTTCTGGACTGTCACAATTTAGAGAGATTGTCCATATCTAGATGTTTGGATATTTGGACAGATTTACTACCTCAGTTTTAATCTCATAGTACACTCATCTTCTGCATTTAATCAGTCATAAGTTAAAGGACTCGACAACAAAAATTGGATTTTATTAAAAAAACCAGCTCGGGTTTGTATTACGACCGTTTGAACGTGTACAACTTTCTACTGCTGACCAGGTTTGAGTCATGTGAACGGAACTAAATCGTTGTCTTGGTTGAAATCATGCAAACTTCCCATTTTGTTCAAAAGTCGTCACATCCTGGTAAACTCCTCCACCAACCACAACTAATGAATAAGTTTTGGTGTTGCTGTAATAAACCAGTCAGTGTAAATAAATGAAGTAACCTTAAAGTTTATATTGAATCAGATGGTCATCAGTGTCATAAACTATTAAGTGCTGTTAGCTGTTTCAAGTAAAATACTGTAATTACTTATTAGCAGTGCTTTTATGGAGATGGGAACTTGAAACATTACCAGTGAAGACATCACCGCTTATGATTTGGGAGCATTCGCATCGCAACAAAAAATAGCCAAGAATAGAGCCATGAACATCTGTAGATGAGTGACAAACGACATTTTCATCATCCACAAAAACCAACAAATAAAAGAAATTAAGCTTGTATAGTCAATGTTATCAATAGGCTTCACCTTGGCACTGACAGAAATACAGTTGTCACAAACAAAGTGGAATGAAAGCAGCCTTTTTCCCCCTACTCAAAATAATTGGTGTATCTGAGCGTGCATCATGAAGAAATACTACTTCTCATGTAGAAATGCCATAATGTGAAGTCACATCAAATTTGCTTCCAACTGAAATTCTCCACTTTGTCAGCATTCTGATTTTTACCACCCTGAAACTGGAATCGTCCTACTTCTCAGTTACTTTTAAACTCAGCATGAAATCAAACGACTTTCAATAATACTTCAAATGGACTTTTCCTCATTTTGTCAAAATAATGGAGGCACTACTCTGTGGCATCTGTGTGTTAAACATACTTAATATGAATTCTTACTCTGCTTTAAAGGTTTGTGTTAACCTCGCACGTTTTTTAATTTAGAAATTTGTTTGATTATTTTGGCAGTACAATTAAAAGGACTTAAGGCATATATTTTTTGATATATTTTTAATACATATTAAATACAGATGCAAGTAGGACCCCATCAGATGAACTGTCATAATCGAATGCAAGTATAGTGTGTTGAGCCAAAACAGAGATGACAAATGGATGAAATGCACGTTTGGCTTGAAGAGAAGTCCTCGGCTTCTCATCTTAACTGACATCATGGAAATGGAGGCTTTATGTATTGCCTATGAAATATTTATGATGAAGTGAGAATTGTGCACGGGTGTTGCTACATTTGTTTTAAGTGGCTGTGAGGTCCAGCTGTGTTCGGATGTACCCGCAGCTGTGTGTGTGTGCGTGTGTGTCTGTGTTACTTACATGCGTGTGCTTCATGGACTTGCACGCTTGTGCGCATGTGTGCGTTTGATTGCTTTAGTCACACAAGCAGTCTCCCACTCGCGTTGCTCTAAGCTTTGAGTGGGCGAAGGCCACTGTGGAGATGATAGGGGAGACGGAAAAGCGAGAGGAGATGGAGGATGAGCAGAAGAGAAGGAGACAGAGAAAGATGATAATGAAAAATTGAAGGCAGAGAGGAAATGAGATGTAGGGTTGCACTCCAGAGCTGTGGCGTTCACTATGAAGAAGTATATACCTCCCCGAGGCCTTCAGATTTTTCTGCATCTTTGCTTCTGTGGGCCCTTTCAACCAAAAAAAAGAAAAGAAATAACTTAATGCAATGACCCATCGTCCCAATTTAATTAATGTGTTCTGACTGTGTGAATGTAATTACAATCTCTGAAAAGAACATGTATGTGCAGGAGTATTAAAAACATCACTGTTCTGTTGACAGTTTTATATCAAGTTGTCACATATTAGACATTATTCAAATGTAAATGTTGATATGATAAAAACCAAGTGGCTCGTTTGTGGTTTTTGTTGAAGCGTAAGAGGAGAAAACTCTCATAAATACATTGTTATGACAGGAAAATATTTCAAAGCAAATAACTGAAGTCTGCTCAGCATTTTTGTGTTACTGCTACTTATACCATTGCTTATTGTTACATAACATCTACATTCCTTCGTACTCGATACGCCATTATTTATGACATCCCGTTTACTGCTTCTTCATCCTAATTGCACCAACAGATATTATCACAACAAACATCCTCATCAAATACTAATCATGAGGTGTGTCAAGCTAACACAAACTCAAGCATCTCTATGCAGTTGTGCTGCCTGTCTTGTCTGTTTACGATGCAAGCAACAAAAAAAACAAAAAAAAACAACAACTGGAAAAATGGCACAGAAAACAAAGACACACACCTCTGGTACAAAGTGTACTACTTGGTGCTGCCATGAGATCCTGTCAGCATATTCTCTGCACTTTCTCCTCTTTTGTCTTCAAGCGCTCAGAGCCAATAAAAAGCTGAAGTGAATTTCTTGCTCCTCTCTCAAATGCTCCGAATTTACATAAACTAACACATCATCATAGGCGTGTGAAAAAGGCAATACCTACAGATGGGTTAAAAAAAAAAAAAAGACACACACACACACACACACACACACCCACACACACACAATATTTTTTGCTTTTTTTCAGGCTGCAAAAGGACTGAGGTTTTATGTAAGAAAGTGACCGTGGCGTGCCAACACACACACAAAGTACAAAGATGCACATAAATATATTCAATGAGACTTTCTGATTCTGTAACATCTGCTGTCCTTTGGTTGTTTTGCAGTCTGTGGAGACATCCATGGGCAATTCTTTGATCTCATGAAGCTGTTTGAAGTGGGAGGATCACCAGCCACAACGCGGTACCTGTTCCTCGGGGACTACGTTGACCGTGGCTACTTCAGTATTGAGGTGAAAACCACCAGAATTGTATTAAGTTTGTCATGTGGAAAGCGCAACAGTACAAACAACATTCAAACTAACACTTTGTGTTTGTTCTCACAGTGTGTTTTATATCTTTGGTCGCTGAAAATCCTCTATCCAAAGACGCTATTTTTACTTCGTGGAAATCATGAATGTAGACATTTGACAGAATATTTCACCTTCAAACAAGAATGTGAGTACCTCGCTGTGTTTCGCACTGAAAATGCAGAGTTGATGGCAAAAGACATGCATACAGTACCTGCACACTAATGCATTAACATGCACATTGTGCCCAAACTCTGGGTAAATTCTTTGTAACCCTTCCCCCCAGAAAAATAGATATAACCACAGACATAAAACTGTGCTGACGAAATTAATAATTTAAGCATAATAACACTCATACAAACCTGTATTTATGTAAGCTTTCTGAATAATTAAATTTCCATTCCCTTTTTATGCATGCTTATTACAGCTTGCATAAGTCCTCTGAAAGAAAAAAAAAATCAGATGCTCACATGTAAATGTTGCTTTTCCAGTGAAATGAATTCTTAGCCTGACTCAGCTTCTCTCACATCTCTCTTGTGCTAGGTAAAATCAAGTACTCAGAACAGGTGTATGACTCATGTATGGATGCATTCGACTGCCTTCCCCTGGCTGCACTCATGAATCAACAGTTTCTGTGTGTTCACGGCGGACTCTCACCTGAAATACACACTTTAGATGACATTAAAAAGGTAAGAACCGCCTGCTTCACACACAACTCCAATCTGCCTTGTTTGTATGTTTACCTGACATAGACTTCTTGCATGTTGAAGTTGGATCGGTTCAAAGAACCACCAGCATTCGGGCCCATGTGTGATCTGCTGTGGGCTGATCCTCTGGAAGACTTTGGCAATGAAAAAACCCAGGAATATTTCAGCCACAACTCGGTGCGAGGCTGCTCCTACTTCTACAGGTGAGTTGCTTCTTTTCCTCTGTGGACCAGTCCATTACAGCTATCTATTCTAAGATTCTCATGTTATGGCACAGATTTTCTAAAGGATGTTATTATATAGCATTGGTATCCTGCAATTTTGTGCTTGTGGGCTTTGAAATGGGTGTTCAACAACATACATATCACATAAATGGTCATTAAAGCATCACTAATGTAACTTTCACTCTTAATACTTCATTTAGGCTGTAAATCATCCTCATCGAGGTTGAAAAAAAGAGTAGAAAGAACAGGAGTTAATGTAAAAATCCTTCAGAATTTCTCATGAAATGTACAGAAACCTGAAAAGTACAGGGACTTTGCTACTGTGCTAATTGCACTTCAGTTTGAAGAGAATGGAGGACATCAGTTCAAACTGTGAATGTCTCTACAATAAATCCTGTGTAGTAAAAATAGAGTAAACTAAAAGGGGAGACACAAGTTGGTTGACTTTGAACTGAATACTTTGTTCTCTGCATCACACATTTTCAAATTTGTGAAATAAAGAGCGCGAAGAAAAAAATATGTATGGCCGACTGACACAAAATCAAGACCGTCAATAATCAGTGGTGATGAGATTTCATGTCATCTTTCAAGAAATTTTCTTGAATATACCGGTAAGCTGAAAATGTATGTTGAACCGAAGATATGTAGATGAATCTAAAATAGATATTATGGAATAACACAGATAATAACTGATCAAATCTGAGAAGAGACAGGCCATCCAAAGAGGGGTGTCATCATCAAGAGACCTTCATTAAATGATCGGCACGGTTTTGAAGCTGAAATACAGTGTTTGCGACTATTTAGGTCGTATCACCTGGTGGGTAACATGATTGATAAGCGGTTGTCTTTTTGATTTGCAGAACAGATTGTTACGGAGAAGGAGGTGGCTGGATGATTGTGGAGTCAAACAAAAGCAGAGGCAGCGAGAGGATGGAGTCACATTTAAATCATAATAGTAAAGCAAATGGGGAATGAGCTTGTTTCACAATTATTCAACCACTGCGACAAAAGCATGCAAAGAAGCAGAGGGAGTGAACGCCGTACTAATGTCGCTGTGGGACGGGAGGGAGCTGTCGAGAAATAGGTGGCGGTGAGGAGAAGAGATTAGTTGGTAGTTATATGGTGAGAGTTTTTCTTAATGAATGATCAACACAGTTACAGGCCTGCGTGGGAGCAGTCGTCCGGTTCGAATCCCAGGGAGGCTTATCCCTGGACCGAGGAGTCGATGACATCCTGAACGCAGCATGCAGGATACCCCACTTCCAGAGTCCAATAATGTCCGCACTGCAAATCTCAGTAGCTCGTATGTGGGAGCACGTGTGCTATTTTGAAGGTGTGTCTGTTTCACGTGATCAATTTCAGGTGATATCAGTTGAAATAGTTCCACTGAAGCGTTGTGTGCAGGTGAGGCCCCACTGAAGCTTTCCTGAGAGATTGTCCACTCTGCATCTAGTATTGTGTTCATGCTGCTGACATTTGGTTTTAATTTTGTTTTGTATCTTAAGGTATCAATCAATTTTCATGATTCAGCTCAGTTTAAATTTTTTCTTTGTTATTAAAACAACCAAACACTGTAGGGCTCATTGGAAAACTCCTTTTTAAAGGCCATTTACACATTTATTTCAGACATCTTTGTTGCAATAAATGCAGCATAGATGTTTATGTTTTTACCAAATGGACGTGCCACATTATTTCCCAAACTAACAAACATAATTATGTGCATCACACATCAGGCATTTTTAGATCTGGGGGGGATTACACACATGCCCATTTTCCTTGCTACAGCATTTTTTAACCTACTTTAAGGAATTGGAAAATATTATATTTGACCACAAAGAATTTGATTGCATGCGCATTGCACATAAACACAGTACAAGATGTACAGTGTTTGTTTTGTATTGTGTGAATGGGTGTCTAGATGATACTTTTGTGGAAATTATAGTGTAATAAAAGGCTGCAGTAATGGTTTGCAATCTTGCCTCCGAGTGAGAAGGGCCTGGTTTGATTGTGGGTTGGTCTTGGCGGCTCCTGGGTGTTGAGTTTGCATGCTCTCTCTGTGCATTCATGGGTTTCCTCCTCGAGCCAAGTCCAAAAACATTTGAGATTAAGTTGTGACTCTTAAGTACGTATGAGTGTGAATGTGTGGTTGTTTGTCTTCTCTCTCGTGCCACTCAACCCTGAACATGTCTTAAATATGTCAAACCCCAGGATTGAGAGTTTCCATTTCCAAGTATGTCAATAACTCCCCGGTGGATTAGAACTAAGATCTATGGTATACCGTATGTACATGTGGTGCCTCGCATGCTTCGGGGTAATAACTTCCCTGTTCACTGCTGTAAAATGGTCTCCGTTATCTGTTTACGGTGAGGTAGGAGCTCTGTGAGGATTATTCTGTAGATGTGTGGAGGATGATGCTAAAATAGTCATCTATCTCTCCACGGCTTTGTTCTTCCTTCACTCTCAAACTTACCTCTCCATCATTATGACTCTTGCCAACCATACGGGATGTACAGTATGGAGCACCACATTCTCCTGGGAATCCTCTTGAAATGCAAGAAAATCCACATCTGAAATAGAAGTGGACACAGCCGGGCAGAGAAAGCCGTCGTTTTTATTAACAGTTCAATCAAACATATTGTAGTTATTTGACATTGAGCAACATGCTGACAATAATTCATGAACTGTTCATGCAAAAGCAGCACAATGTGTTATTTAGCTCCCCATGTGTGTTTCTTAAAATCAATACTGAGCATTTTTTAAAAGTGGCTGTAAAATTGCTTGTTTCTCAGAAGTGTGGAGCTCATTTAAAAGAAAAAAAGAAAAAGGTTTGAGTGGAAACAGGCAGTAAATGCAATGTGTTTATGTTCTCAGCTCTCCTGTGATTGGAGACAGTTTTTATGGAATAATGACCAAATTGATGCTTTGTAGTACAGCAAATTGTTTGTATGAAAAATATAACATTTCTCTGCACTTCCTTTGGTTGAATGATGTAATTACTACCCTTAAAAAATTCAAAGCAAATTCTCTGGGAAAGAAGTTTTTGCACATGGCTTTTATGCATTACATGTATTATTTATGTGGCAGCCCAGCGTAACTCCAGGGTTATCCTTTTCAATAATGTAATGTAATAATGTTGTACTACTTTTACCACACACGGGTCTCTTACCTACAAAGGTACAGGTTACTGTAATGATATTACTTCAAACAAAACAGATTAATATTATAGAGTAAATAATACATTGTGTGTTAGATTTATGCTGTGAGCTTCAGCTTTAGCCGAAGTTAACCTGTCTACACACAGCTGGAGATGTATTTGCTGCTCTTAAATAAACTTATGAAAGGTTTCTTTTGCTGTTCACACGTTTGTTGTTGTCGTCATTCATTCATTCATTCATTCATTCATCCATTCATCCGTAACATTAAGAACCGGTTTTATACTAATTTCTGCATGACTGCTGAAAATTTGATCCCTCTCGCAGAGGTGAATGCATGTTAAATATTGGCCTTTATTTCTGAATGATCCATTGAAACATCATTAGTCCAGTGAACCGATGCAACGACAGAAAAAGTTAATCAGTAATTCGACTGACTCACACAGCTTTCTGTTACTTGCACATTATTAAGACATCACAAAAAATAAAGAGTAATACAAGAAATACTACATATAACCAGCTAAATGCTATCTGTATTCAAGTACTCATTTTTGTAGCGTCTCCGTCGCTATTTAACTGAATTGCCACATAAAATTGAATGCACCTGTTCTTACTTACTTTTACCTCTTACATGACAAATTGAATTACTTATATAACACATTTTCAGTCTCAAAGCGCTTTATACTGTTCATGCACACACTCACACACCGATGGCCATGCAAAGTGCTTCTATACAATTGTGAGTAACCATGGAGTTCCATGTCCTGCCCAAGGATGTTTCTACACACGAATAAAGATCGAACCATGTAGCTCTTCCAAAACCTTCACGTATCATTGTCATATCTGCATCAAAGCACGGCTCAGTTATGTATCTGTTATGTGGTTGTATAGAATCCTATGGGGGAAATCAATGTGATGACCACCAGATGGATTTTTTTTTTCAGTAGAAAGAGGGAAAAAAACCTCACTTTCACACACTCGCAACACAGCACTTCCATCTCTGTGTCTCTTTCACTCATACTCACTTGTCAGATTCCTCGCTCACTCTCACTCACAGGCTCATCGACACATTGTTTGTGTGTGTGTGTGTGTGTGTGTGCGTGCGTGCGTGCGTGTGTGTGGTGTGAGCCACAGGCAGCATTGTGTATGTACCGTGCTCTCTTGTGATAATCAATAGGTACCATGTGAGTGGACTTAAAGACTTAAACCAGTGCATGATTGTAGATTGGAATGTTATTACTACGTTATTGACATAGATGAAATAACTACTCTCTGCAGCCGTCAAACATAATGGTATGTAAGAGTTGTGCAGAAATTGCCCTTATTCCTGTGGTAGAACTGCACGGTCGGTGTGTTTTTAATAGAAGCTGTTATATAACTTTTTGCAGTTCTATTAGGGTGCACTGTCAGCCATAGTGGTTAGTGTTTACAGCATATTCAGGCTAGTGTGTAATACACCTTATCCTGCAATTTATATATTGGTCAACCAGGGAATGTTAGCCATATGACCTACATAAGCTGGGAGGATGGCACATTTTTGCCAGGTGCTCGCGGCACAGCAGTTCTCCTTGTTTTTCTCCAGGCACAAACCTTTGAGCACACTTGAATATTTTACCAACTTTTAAATGTTTGATGGGCTCAAGGATAGCTGTGAATGTGAGGAAGTGCAGGAGGAGGGGATTGATGCTGGGGAGGATGTACAGTATATTGTTGTGCGAGTCTGGACAGAAATCGGAGTGATGAAGCAATTACATTTAACTGGTCAATAATTGCAGTCATTAATAGAGAAGAACATGGATTTGTGTACTTGAATCTCCATTTAAACTGTCAGTCAGACCAAACAAGCATGTTAAAGCCACACCTTAACCAATGTTCACTGTATTTTTTTGTGTAGTTTCTTCAAACTGTTAGTGTATATCTGTAAAATATCAAATGCCAAGAATGAATCGATTAAATAAAACCAGACAAACAAAAAAATGTCTTTGTAATTGAACATGAATACAGTGAACTATGACCGGCAGTGCCAATCATCATTAAAAATAAGTGTTTCAACAGATTGAAACTCAAAACAACTTTTCTACCATTAAACTTTCTGCTCAGAAACCCAAGCAAGGATAATTGTATCACCGAGTCCTGTGTAGTGGGATGAATTCCAAATGTTGGGGAATGTTTAAATTGTTACATACAAGTCTCATGAACCCATATTATGTGAAAAGGAAAGTTAGAACGTCAGTAATTGAACGCAAGATATTTAAAATATAATAAAAAATATTTGTTATTCATTGTTTATTTGATAGTGCCAACTTATCTGTTTTCAGTGAAGGTTAATTATGAATATTATGGGTTAGATTCAGAGGGATAATTATCCCCAAGGAACTTATTGAAGCTTCTAAAATTGAAACATCTCAATTGAGGACTCCGGCAAAAATATGCCACACTAATAAAAACAGCTCTTGAAAACAGCTCGAGAACACGTGGTCACCCCTCACATGTCCCCCCCATTTCTTCCCCTGGCTGTCATTGTTTTATTCACATATCAGTTAAAAATGTAATTGCAAAGATAAAGTTAAGATTTAAGTTGAATTTCACATTTTTAAATATAAATAACTAACCACTGACCTTAAAATTCCACTTAAATCAACATTCATACCTACACCAACCCAACCACCTTGTTTTTATTAGTTCTGCTTTTTCATATGTACGTACTTCTTGTACCTTGTCATTTCGTGGTTTGCGGTCTGGCCTCGAAATGTCACCTGATCGAGACTGCTTTTGCTGAGGGGCTCTTCTGTATGAAGCACCTTCTGTATACAGGTGTGGTTTCCGTTATGCACTGTGGTTTCGTTCCACAATCTAAAAACATACATTTGAAGCTGATTTGTGAGTCTAGTTTGCACGCATGTGTGAATGTAATTGTGTGAGACAATTTCTCTGTGTTTGAGCTATGATGGACTGGTGACCTGTCCAGGATTTACTCAGCCTTTCACCCCTTTCTCACTCCTCTTTTATAGATGGAAAAAAAAGGCTGTTTTGATTCTTGTTAATGATATCTGGTGTTTGTGAGAATTGTGCAGGATTTTTTTCTTTTTTAAAAAAAAATTTGAATCACAAAATATTAAATCTGCTCAATTTGTTGTTTACAACCACGCATCTCATGAGATGAATTGAACCATTTCATCATATATAAATGGCTTTTTATCATTATTGTCAATGGGACAACTCAGCAGCCATCTGGTGAGAGAAGCCTTGAGGACCATTGTGGCATGCAGCCAGTGCAGGAATGACAACAACACATTATAACCACCTTTGGGGAAATGTTTCAGTTAGGAGCAGCACAGGAGATGTTGTATTAAAGTTTTCCCTAAATGGATACAGTGACCGGTCAGCACACGACTTTATATTTTTGTGTCTGTATTTGTGGCTCTATTTGTTGCGATAAACATGCTGTAGCTGTTCACGGGTTCATGGATGTGGACATCAGTCAGCAGAAGCAGCTACTTATCTTGTTTAAGTGAATCACAGGTTGCCAGATCCACAATGTGTAGTGAATCCTTCCTGAGGAGAAGCCGTGTTTCGTACACTGTCAGCAGAAGAAGTGCACGTCCACAATGAGTCATTGAAGTTTATCAGCGGGGGAAAAAAAAGATCAAAATGATGCTCACAAATTTGTGCTGTAAAAAGCTAATCTTGCAGCAGCACAACTCGCAGCTTGCCCGTATTTACCAGGACTATAAAAAAAAGACCAGTGTATTAGTTTTACATGTGCAGCAGCTTTTTTTTAATGCCACATGGGACCTTGGCAGTGAGGTTGGTTGTATGCCTGAGCTCGTTTGCCAACTTCTTGCCTTTTCAGGCACATTTCCCATCAGGTTACAGCTGCGGGGCAGGAAGCTCTGGCTACCACTCGCTGGTTTAGCTTGTTTCTTACTGCAACAGGTAGCAGCTGGATTGGATTTTCACTCACTTGCATCACCCTCAGAAAGACTTTCATAAATAAATCCACGAGTGATTAATTTTTACTTTTAATTTCCTTGCGAGTGAAGCTGTGGATTAAATTAGTGACGAGCAGCTTAAGTAAAGTTATGTTTTGCAGTTATACAACAGTTTGAATATCTTGTTTGAATCATGCTGATTTGATAATGAACTGAATTTATGATGACTGTTGCATGTCTCCCACCAGCAGATTATTAAAACATTTACAAATCTTTTGTGAAATTACTTTCTATTCACTCTTTTTCAGCTACCCAGCTGTGTGTGAATTCCTACAGAGCAATAACCTATTATCAATTATCCGAGCGCACGAAGCACAGGATGCAGGGTACGTATCCCAAAACACCGACCCACTCTGACAAAAAACAGGCACACAATTACAGATGTAAAAATATTTTCTTCTTTTCTTTTACTGTTTTTCTCCTTTCACCCCTGCCTGATCACCTGGAAGCTATCGGATGTACCGTAAAAGTCAAACCACTGGATTCCCATCCCTCATTACCATCTTCTCAGCGCCAAACTACCTGGATGTTTACAACAACAAAGGTTGGAAAATCTTCACATTTCACCACTTTAAATACATCTTTCTTTCAATGTGTAGCTTTAGCTTTGTGGAAAAGTTTTTAGCTACTGTATATTTTGCTGCAATAAGAGGATAAAAAAACCTTTAAAAAGTGTCTCAAGCCCTAAAAATGCTTGCCATTACCTACCTTGACTCAGTTAAAGGGATCTTAACAGCACAAACAGAGTGTATGGGTTCATATAACAGTATTTAGTGGCAAACAGCTGTAAGAATGCATCAGGGAGCCCCCATTTGTTTGTGCTCCTGGATCTGTGTCTCGGTTGCTATAGGCTATGGGAGATGGGGAGCGTGGGAGGGACTGTCGGCATAGCTGACTGTCTCCATGCGGCTTTATCCCTCTTGATGTAACAGTGTCAGCAATATCTGGCCTCAGTCGGGCCATCTAGTGGCTTAATAGATAATAGTCTTTTTTTTTCTTTTGTAAACACAACACTGTAACTTTGCTGGATATGAGTAGCTTTATTAAGAGTTTCGATGAAACAGTACACATCGTGAAATTATGCATAGTGCCTGCTGATAGGTCAGTAAGTTTTAGTAGCAGAAGCGTTTATTTCATAACAAATACCAAGTTTTTATATAAACAATGAACAATTATTTAGGTACATAATATGTAAAATGCCGTTTGGAAGCTCATAAGGTCTGTTAACTGTGTTTTGAGCACAAGTCTATGCACCTATACTAATCGTCACTGATTACTTACAATGTATTTGGAAAGTATTTATAATATGTAAGAAATCACATGTACATTAATATTCACAGTCATTGCTCAATACTTTGTTGATGCACTTTTGGCAGCGATTACAGTATAATTTAATACGGTGCCACAAGCTTGGCACGCCTGTCTTTGGTCAATTTGGACCATTTCACTTTGCAGCACCTCCGAAGCTTCATCAGGTTGAGTCAGGTTTCTCTGTACATTGCTGCATCAATCTTTCTCTCTGTCCTAACTAGTCTCCCAGCTCCTGCCGCTAAAACATCACCACAGCATGATGCTGCCACCACCACGTTTCATTGTAGGGATGGTATTGGCCTGGCGATCAGTTACTTATAAACATTGAAAGACAACGTTTTCCACATTGTCATTATGAGTTACTGTGTGTAAAATTATGTGGTATAAGGCTGTAACAAGACAAAATGTGGAAAAAGGGAAGCACTGTGAATACTTTCAAGCTGCATTGTATCACTTTATAACTTGACGATAGATGAATTAGCATTTCCCGGTTCTAGTTTACCGACTCTACTGACGCATGTAAGCATGACAGATAATTACTCTTGGCAGTTGCAATCTCTTTATCGCGCCGATTTTTCATGCATCTCAGGATTATCTTTCGTTCTACAATGAGAGACTCATGTACTCATTTCAGCAGCTTCAGAGTACTTCTCTGAATTTTGAAATCTAATGTTACAACTATACTCAACATATTATAATAGCATTCAATGAGCTCTTTGTTAAGGTATTGGTCACTGTGAGAGTCAAATCAATGGGAATTATTTGCTAATGTTTTTCTTTACTGCTTCATCAACAGCTGCAGTACTGAAATATGAAAATAATGTCATGAACATCCGACAGTTCAACTGCTCACCTCATCCCTACTGGCTTCCCAACTTCATGGACGTCTTCACCTGGTCTCTGCCATTTGTTGGAGAAAAAGGTAACACGTGTTTTTTTTCCCCCTCCATAACAAAATAGTTTGTCAGTTGCTTCTAATACAACTTTTTCCTAAACATTGTTTTCTCTGCAGTCACAGAGATGCTGGTGAATGTGTTGAGCATCTGCTCTGATGATGAACTCATGAATGATGAAGATGAGATATTTGATGGTAAAAATTATTTTTGTTCGTATCATTGGCCCATTGTGGGTCCGCATCTCGCTTCATACACTTAACTCAACCAGTCAATGGAATCTGTCAGGCCATCTGCCCACATATTACGTGTTCTGGAAACAAATACTCAGCAACACTATTTGACAACATGAAAGCTTTTATTTAATCGGTAGTTTTTGACAAAGGGCTTTCAGAGGGATTATTTTTTATTATGTTGAGCTGTCTTTACGTACTTTATCGGGCAGTTCGCTGCTTGGCTGAAATCTCACCTGTTACTTATTCAAACGCAGCACTTGCGGTTTCCTTTTCCTCTGGCTCATTACTTGTTAAAAGTTTTAAAAAATGCACTCACTGACAGGATTTGTTAGAAATACACTGCCTCTGATGATTCTCATTTCCATGTCCTTTCATTGTTTCAACGCTGGCTTCAAGTGAACCATAACCGTATAGTAGTATAGTAAGTAGGACAGCAACTGAGTCCAACATTTCTATTAATATTTCATTTTCAAAGTATAAAGCACAGTAAGACAGCATGTATTACATGCTAGAGTTCTATATAAAAAAAAGAACTCTAACATGGTGTATTTTAAACAGTTTTAAATACACCAGAGATAAAGCTATCTACAGCATGGTTGTCAAACACATTTCAGTTCAGGATCTACATGAAGAGTCCAATTAGACTTTGAGTAAGTTGGACCAGTGAAATGGTAGGATAATAAACTTTGACTATACATTTTTGAACAACTACAAATTTTACTGCATTTGTACAATTGGAAAAGGTTTGTCAATAACAATCAAATAATTTGATGAAAAACTGCACAACCTTCTCCAGCTGTGCTACCTGGTGCAAAATCCAGTAAAATAGCTGAAAAACAAAAATTTCTGATCTATAGTATACACTTGCATTGTATACTATTGATAGTATTTTATTATTTGTATACCAATCTATCATAAAACAATACATTACTTGTGCATTACTATTATACACATACTCTATAAATACAGGTATAGTTGCTATGTTTTTTTGTATAAATATACAGACGGTGACTCAGTTGGTTATGACTGCACCTGTTACATGTGACAAGATGACAATGACACAGCTCGTATTTGTTCGCAGCAAATGCAGCTGCAGCACGTAAGGAGGTGATCAAAAACAAGATCCGAGCCATTGGGAAAATGGCCAAAATGTTCTCCGTTCTCAGGTTAGAGTTGCTGTGTGCGTGCGTGTGTGTTCATATATGCATGCACTTGCTGCACGCCAGCTGTTCTCAGAGATTATACGTTAAGTTTCATCAAGGTTCAGCAAAAAATGTCCTGGCCTGTTTGGATGTCTTCGTTTTCTTCCTACAGAGAGGAGAGTGAAAATGTGTTGACGCTTAAAGGCCTGACGCCCACTGGTATGCTGCCAAGCGGGGTTCTCTCCGGAGGCAGGCAGACTCTGCAGAGTGGTGAGTATACGAGGCTCAGCCTGAGCCTCTCCTTCATACATTACCTTTTGCATTTCCTCTCCCCATCATCATTCCCAGTCCCAACATTGCTCTCCCATCTCTCTCTCTCTCTCTCTCTCTAGATGAGCCACTAAACATTGTTTTAGCTTTCTGGTAATGTGCTCATCATATCTACGTAGGAGAACCTGATGTCGCACACCAAAATCCTTTTCAGGGTTTCTGTTTACAGCAGCAGGTTTCAGCAGTCACATGATGTTTACGCATCACAGTAGCTATTAAGACTCGGGATCAGATAATGCTAGAAAATAGGTTGCTTTGCACTTATTTATTGAAGGCAGAAAAAGAAATTGGAAAAAGTCACCACCTCTGTCTTCTTACCTGAAATCTGTTTCTCATGTCAGCATACAACTCAATCCACTTCGGTATCTCTGTGACTCAAGGATTTTTTTGTTTGTTTGTTTTTCATCTGAATTTTCTCTCTCCAATTTGACACTAACTCTCTCATTATTACCGCATGGCACTCCTCTGAGTTCAGCTGCATTGCCACTGGACATGTAAATCTTGTTTGGCCTAACACGGGCCACCTTCTCGCTGGGGCTGCATTTTTACATTTGCATGGCTTTATCAGGAGTAACCTGCTCCCCTCCTCCCCCCCTTCAGCCACCATCGAAGCCATTGAAGCCATCGAGACGCATGATGAGGACGGAGAAGGTAATGCGGTGCTCCCCCATCCCACCTCCTCTCAGTACATTAGCAGGTTCGCCTGCGTCGCAGATCACCTACCTCCGACATGCTCATGCTCACAAAGGATCCTACACCGCACTCACAACTCTTGGCTGGGTGTATAAGTGGCACTTCACTTTGGTGGAGATCAGGATCTTAAAACTTTAACTATGAATTTATTTAAAATTTTATACAGATGACATTTCATGTCTTTATTTGTAATGTAGGTCACCTCATGCACGGTGACATTTTCAGTTGGGTTTTTTGTTTGTTTGTTTTTTGTTTGTTTTCTTCTTCTTGCAAGCGTCTGAGTAGCGAACAGTAAAATACATATCACAACTGGCAGTACTCGCAGGGTGGGGAGCTGGTGAGTGACTGTGCTCATGTGGTGACACATGCACTGAAGGTAGTGGAACCTAAGAAAACACCATGTACACTGAAAGAAGAAACTCACAATCCACCAAAATACTGATTTTTCCACACGTACATGGACTGTTGTATGCATTTGTACTGAGGGAAACTGAGAAAGGGGGAAAAGGTTAGAGGAAATATAAGTAGCTTTTTAAAGTATCAAGTGTAGCTCATAAGAAATTAAAACACCGCAAAGACGTGCTGCGAAGAGATGCATGGCTGAAGCTCATTGTTTTTAGTTTGGCTTGTAAAAAGCCTCCATCTGGTTTCTAAAAGTGTTGCATGCACATGAACAAGGAACAGCCTGGGACATTGACATGAAATATGCATCATTTAGCCAGGGATCCAGAGGTAATTTTTACTTTTACTTACTCACTAACAATGAAGCTGCAGTTTGAAACAACAGAAAACACAGTTCCCACTGATTCATACATCTCATTCAAAAAAGGAAGCAAGGTAACGACATGTTAAGTAGATTGTTAAGAAATGGGTTCGCATTTCTTTTTCACGTAGAGGGTATGTTCAGGTTGGTAATATTTTCCTTCTATTTTTTTTAAACTTTCCTCCTTATTTACAGTGTCTCTTTATTTGAATGATTATATGGCCTGTGGCATTTGATATCTTGAGGCTAAACACAGCACAAGATGATATTAGGGAATGCTCTGTGACCATGGCATCACATTATGATGCTGATCTCTTCGTGTGTTTTCTCTTTCCAGCTATCCGCGGTTTCTCCCCGCAGCACAAGATCAGCAGCTTTGCGGAGGCCAAGGGCCTGGATCGCATCAATGAGCGCATGCCCCCTCGTAAGGACGGAGTGAACCATGTGGGTCACTCCATGGGGAAGATGAATATGTCGGAAGCGAACGGCACAGAAGACAGCAGCAACATCCAGTGATGTGTTGTCTGAGCCTCAGAAATCATGCCGCTATTGCGCTGTGCAGCAAGACTTTGCTAAATCGGAATTCAGGCCTCTGAACATAGAAATAAAACTGGCCCACAGATAGAACATGAAATCTGCCGCAAATCTTAAACGGGCGAAAAAGGTCATTTAATTCATGACAGTATGTCATCGCACAGTTGGGGGAGGGGGGAGCAGGGGTTTTCAGAAAAAAAAAAAAGGCAGGGATGAGGAAAGGCCAGCAGGCTGCTGCTTGACTGGAAAAAGTGTTGTTGAGGGTTGTGTCTGCCTGTTGTTTCCCTCTCTCAATTCAATTATCAATTGAGTTGTTGGGAGTTGTGTTGTTTTTGGGGGCCGACACAAGTTTGCCCCTTTATTACAGGGCCTGACAGAAGACATAACTGCAGTATCCATGCCACAAAAATAATTTTACTGTTTTATAAAGTGTTTATGATGAATCACTCACCAGTTCACTTCACAAGGACAATACTCTTGTTTACCTACATGTTTTGCTAGTATTAGGTCACTCCACTTTGTGGGACTGAAATGCAAAAAGGAAGAAAGCAAAAAAAAAAAAAGACAAATGCATACCTCTTTAAACTTGCAGTGCAATCTTACCAGTGGACTTAAATTTATTGATTTACCTTGTAGTAAGATGCTGTCATCCTGCAAGGGAGAGAGGACAGGGTGCTCATGTGTGCTCACAACCCTGGTCTGACATCAAACTCCACCTCACAAGTTCCCACCACTGCTTCTTTTCTAATCTTCCTCATTATCAGTCATCCCCGAGCATGACTTAAAAGGAGGACGGGATGAGAGAAGAAAGAGAGGGGGATGAAAAGAACGCGTGGAAGATCTGGTTCCACTGCTTACTGTAGATACCTCAGCAACACATTTTAATTACCCAGATTTAACAATGACAAATGCCACTCCAGCCCATACAAAGATGCAAGTAAATCTCAACGGGTTTGCATTTGTAACCGGATCATCTTTAAAGAAATGTGCTTTCTCTTCATGACGCATTTCACAATAAAAAAAAAAAAGAAAATGCGTGTTTGATCATGTTTTACCTCACACGTGCAAACATGGCCTTTTCCTGAAGGTATACACACCTGAGCAGATTCGGCTGAGTGAGGCTCGGCGTCTGGCTTTTCTCAACTTGTCTGCATCTTTCTGCCTGGCAACAGAGTGGCATTAACAACCATTTCTGGATCCCAAAGGAAAAAAAAGGAGGAAGTGAGTTTATATTCTTGGAATAGCTTATGACTACCAGTCATGATGTGTCAATTAACACCCTTTGAGTTCTTATAATATGTGCTGCTCAGAAAATGAAAGGTTAAATGCCAAATGAACACTAAATCACATCCAAAGGATAGTTAGATTTTAAATATTTCTGAATTAATATATTTGACAGAGAATTTAACTCATATTCATCTTGGAATTTTATTTGAAATTACTTATAACTTGTAATCATGCTACCTTTCAGAATACATATGTTTAATTTAAAAATTTTTTTTTTATCTGTCTCAGATGTACCTTAGATATTTCAAAAATGCAGTGTGAATCAATCATCCCTTCTTATAAAAAAGCATAAGTTAAATTTTCCAGAAGAACAGAATCCAGAGACGAGCTGAGAAAAACCTTCGCTGCAGGTGCACCCACACTGTGAACTAAACGAAATCAAATCCTTTGTCCTAATTTTGTGTTAAACTGTCACAACACCCACTTCACCAGGATAGTATACTGTCATTTTGCATTTCAGGACTCTTTTTAAAATCGAAACAAATGAAGAAAAAAAAAATCATATTCGTTATTTTATTTCAAAAACATATAATTTGGGATGGTGGATATCAGTGAAGCCCAACCACAAGTGACACATACTATAAATTTCTAGAATTTTCTTTCATACATGGATATTTTTTCTACTTTATAATCCATCTTTCTAATAAATGATAAAGGTATCTGAATTAAGAATGGACAAAAAGTGATTTTTAACACAGCATCTATGGTATGGAACGCATCAATGCATGCAGTCAAGTTCCTAATTGTTATGTGAGATTATAATTGTGATAGTTGTGTTTCAAATAGTAAACTTAAATTAATTTATTTTTTAATTCAATTTGTAGTTTGATTTGTCTTGTTTTTTAAATTTTTATAAATAGGCTTCCTTTGACTGTTTCAGTCCTTTTTTTTCATTCTGTTATTTATTACCACTGCTTTTAATTTTATATTTATTTATTGTATGCAGAGATTCCCATTGAGGTGTGAAGCCTTGTGTTAACTTTTTTTCTGTTGTACTGATGTACAGAAAAATGTTCAATAGTGTGAATGAATATAATCTCAGTGAAAAGCAACTTTCAGGCTGCCAAAGCATGATAGCATGGTTTTCAGATGTAAATGAAATTGGACACAAAGAAAATCATGTGTCACACATTTAACAGGAAACATTGTACTCTGGTTATATTTACTGCTGATATTATTATTGTTACAGTTTAGCTTATGGTTATTTTCCTTCCTTTGTTTCTGGTTCTTGTATGGTCTACATGCATATTTCAACAACTATAATGGATTCTATCTTGCAACAATTTTTTTTTATTATCGATGGAAATATGTTTTTGGCATTTGACTTCCTGAATAATACACACATTGTAAGCATGCCCTATGGGACAAATCACATTTTTTTACTCTTGAATAAAATATGCATGAACAAATGTGTGAGGCACAGTTCCTATCTGAGTGGTTATTAACAAATAAATATCCAGCATATACACTGTGAACTTTGGTTGATTTAAAAAACAAAACTCATTGCTTGGCTGGATCCGACTGAAAATCTTGAGGCTGAAGCAAAGAAAAGTAAACAGCTTAAAAAATATGTGAGTTTCTTAGCATCAGGATGGGGAGAAATGTGTGGATGATGAACTCAGCTTGAACTTCAATTAACTTTATATTTGGGCTGCAAACAAGAATTCCTTTTGAAGTTGTAAAAGGAAGACTTTGCAGCAATATAATATTAATTTCTGCAATTCGGATAAGGAAAAAATTATTATTTGGAAACTGTAAGCCATTAACGTCCCAGAATCTAATCATTTGGTCCTCAGATGATCAAAAATCATCTGTGAAAATTTCATGCAATTTGGGAGAGTAGTTCTTGCGAAAATGGAAAAACACATACACACAAATCAAGAAATAAATAAATACACGCAGAGGAATGGCTCAGCTACCAGGTTATGGAGAGGTTGCAAGGCTTTCTGGGAGATGTATTAGTGCTATTATTACTAGAAAATTTCAGAGGAAGTTTAGTTTGATTAGATAAAAAGAGATGAATGGGCATTTTTGTTCTCAGTTTATTGGGGGATTTATTCAGAAAGGGCTAGCTGTTAACGGTCCATCAATTGGTCCTTGGATGATGACAAATCATCTCTGAAAATTTCATGCAAATCGGGTGAATAGTTTTTGGGGGAAAAGTTGGTAAAACACATACATACGTACACGTACATACATACATACATACATGCATACATACATACATACAAACCAATAAATAAATACACGCAGATGAAAACATAACCTTCTCGGCCAACTTCGTTGTTCACTGTCACTCAATTTCGTTGGTCACGCAATTTTTGGTGACGAAAAGTACGAAAGTAACCATAAACCAGTCTATGTACTTTATTTTTTCCCCAAACAGGCTGTAACTGCATCGCAATCAGATGCACCTGTTGAAAGGGTAAATACCTAAATTGACAAATATTCAGCCAAATAAACTGATGGTTTTTTTATAGTCCAGGTTTTTTTTTTTTTTTAGTTGCCTGACGAGATTTAATCGCTGATAAAACCGGATGTGACGTCAGTGGACTCGTCTCAAGCTCCTGTCCATTACAGGAATGAAAGAAATACCACTTTAACTCAACACGGTTGCCCTTTAAACTTTGAATCAAATGATCTGCTTCACGTTAAATAATGTTCCGGGCCTGCCTGCAGCTTGACAGCCGCCGCCGCCGCCATCGCCCGCTGACCGGACAGCGCCGCGGACTCTGAGTGAACTGCGGGCTTGCGCCCAGCTAACGTTACGCACACAGCTGTCGGTAACCGAAGCTAATCTCGGTGGCTACCTGACGTTAGGTCGCTCTTTTTTTTTTTTGGACACATGATATTGAATCACGGTGCACAGGGACAGACCTCCAGAGACCCCGACACCACATCGCCGAAATGGACAAAGACGAGGCAGACCGGCTGATAGAGAAGGCCAAGCTGTGTTTACGGTCAGGACGGAAAGATCGGGCGCTGCAGCTGCTGTATGAGGCGCAGAATATTTACCCCAGCACCCGGGCCAGAGGTAAAATTAGCTGACGCACATTCTGCAGTGACAGTACGACGAGCTAACTCAGGTCGACTGGCTAACTTGTGCCAACTTATTGAAACGTGTTTTCAGCCCGCTGGACTGATGCAGGGAATCGCTCTGATATACGGATACTGAATTAGCCATTTAGCTGTTTTACTCTTATATCTGGTCTGACCGTTACAATTTGGGGCTCCATTTCCCCTTGCAGTTCACTGTCGGAACCACAGACTGCCAGGCAGCGCTGTGCTAAAATCTGGCTGTTTCTCTTGCATTCTTTCCTCCCTTTGTACGTTGTGTGTTTATTTTCCGACAGAGTAATTAAGCTGTCAGCTGTTTCCCACCTCGTTTATGACATGCATGAAGCACCTGAACGCACCATGGACCATCTTAATGCATATTATTCTGTATTATGTTCTGCACATTAGCAACGATGAGTAAATGCAGTACTGTGTAAAAGTTTCAGGCAGGTTTAATACAATGCTTCTTATCAATCATGTATTAACAGGCAGGCAGGTAACTGATTGAGTCCATATTTATTTTTCAGCAGAACAAAACACAAACATACAGCCAGAAAAATGTCCCTTTACAGAACACAGAGCATGGCTCATCTATGACTCAGACAATGATTGTCCAAGTTACTTATCTACAAACCTGCCACAAACTAATCATAAACCTATATAAACAGTCCTCACAGTTGTTCTGTCCATCTATCTATCATTTCTACACCACTTTATCTATTTTATCTTGCAATGGGCATAATAATCCTGGAAATATCACCAGTCCAAAACAAGATAAACACAGATGAAAGACGACTACACACATTCACACATGTAGGCAGTTTTAGCATCATTTTTGACTGCAAATGCATGTTTTTGTACTATGGGAGGAAAATCACACACACACAAATATCTAAAATACAGGGAAACATCCATTTACATACAGATAGTGTTCAAGAACTGCATCCAGCTTGAAGATAATGTTCCCACAGAGTCCCGATCTCAACATAAACATGTTTGTTGTGAGTTTGCAGAATGAGACGGGAGGATTTAAACCAGACTTTAGCCCCTGAAGTCACTGCTCATACATACTGTATAGATAATATAAAACAATCATCGTTTTAGCATAAGCTGCTTAATGAAAAGCATTCAAAAGACAAACTATCCATATTTTTGTCACATTTTATTCTATGAAATTGTTTTTTTTGGAGGGTTCTGCTATTGTCAGCTGAGTGGACGCTGTTGTTTATAGTTCTGATAGATGCTATCCTACGAAATGGAGGGAATGCTGCTCCGGAAACGAACCACGTCCAACCACCAGCAGGATGGAGGGATGAGGACATTAGACACCAAGAAACAAGCAATGCAAGTGGCGATGAGAAGAAGAGCTACACTGAGGACCAGCGGCAGGGTGTCCTCAGGTGCACAGCAACTCTGTCGTCCCAAACCACATTTTGAAAATGCGTTGTAGTAAAACATCCACTCTTGTTTTTCTTTATCATGCAATTGCAGCAGTTTCACCTGTTTTAGAGTGGAAAGTTAATTTGTTATTGATACACTATCAAATCTGAGATGCATTACAGTTCTATATTCTATTTCATATTTTAAACAGTCAAAACAAGAACAAGTTTAACCAATCTGCATTTTAAGTTGTAGATGTACTTAAAGAGGCCTTAAAGGTTACTCGATATACAATTGAATGGCTGAAGAAACTAAAGTTTTGTTCAGTACATAGTTTTGCTTTGAAAGAAACAGGAACGGGAAAGAACCTCTCTGAAATGTATGCTTGTAGGTAAACATTCTTTGTTCTTGCAGGATAAAGAATTGCAAGGACTTCTATGAAATTCTTGGTGTTCAGAAAAATGCCACCGATGAAGATTTGAAGAAGGCATATAGGAAGTTGGCCCTGAAGTTTCACCCTGATAAAAACTTTGCTCCAGGAGCCACAGATGCTTTCAAAGGTAGGATATTTGTAGAGAAGGGGTGGGTGTTACACTTGATGTAACAATAACGTCTTGTATATTTGACATCTACTATTGCATTATGACAAGCAAGCAAAGTTTTGCTCAAGGCAAAGTCAGAGGTCAAAGTCACTTCAAGAACAGCAACCTCCTACTGGTTTTATCTCGTGTAAACAATCTTCTGCAGCTTTGAGCTTGGTCAGCTCGTTGATGCAGTTTTAAACAAGTTTGGAAAGTCTGTTGGGCTATTTGTATTAATTTATGGCAGGATTTTGCAGACTGAGCTCCCTCAGGAGGGGAGCAGTAAGTGACAAAAGTACCCTGTGAAGTGAAAAGGAGAGGTGCGTGAAAACACTGGAAAGTCAGCCGACGTAACCCGGCTCATTTACCAACACAGTCAGCAGATACATGCAGCTGCAGTAACCCAGAGAAGGCCGACTAAATACACTCAGCACCTGCTTATAGTATGGACACGCATAAAATATATTGCTGATTTTCATGCCGCTCATTTTACAAGGGAATCATCCCAGTTTCAAATGTTTATCTGCCGATCAAAGAAGTCAAAGATCCACTGTAGATAACAGATGCGAGTGGCATGTCAGGGCGAAATCAGAGCCTGTGTTTACAGACCTTAATGCATTGTGATCAGCAATAGAAATACTTTATTAATTCCAGAGGGAAATTCCTTGAAGCAATGTTCTACATAGAATAAATAGAAATAAAATAAGACAATTCTTACAGTTTTGTTCTTAGATAATCCGTAATTTGAATGTTGGAGACTCAAGTGCCGTCTTCTTTTGGTTTCTAACTAAGCCGTAGTGAACAGATTACAGAAATCAGTCTCCATTAAACAAATAAATCAACTATGATGCCACATGTTTGGATGGGAAACTCATCACAAGATTAAATTTATTACAGTTGATGAAAGGCGAGATCACAAGAGACAGTACTGTTCAGTTCTAAACTGAGAGGAACAGGACACATAGCTCTTCGTGCTGTGGTGTATATAGGTTCAAATGAGAGGGTAAAAAAACCCAACACAGTATGCAAGTTAAAATTTCCAATATTATAAACTAGTGTTTAAACCACCTCTTCTCATGTTTTAACACTGTTTAACGTGTTCATTCTCTTTGTGTGCTGCATATTTGAATTAATATTGTTGTTATTTATTTTGTATATGGCACTTTGGCCCCTTGGGTATATTAAAGCAACCATATAAAGCAATGTTCTCATTGTCAACTCTAATATTCCCAGTGTTATTCTTCTTTTTCCTTATAATCTTAGTTTGTAAGCCATGGAAATAAGAAAGATCAGATCGATTTATTAACTGGTATCCATATCTATCAGCATCAATGTTTAATAAGTACCTAAAAGCTTTGTGGATTATAAGTTGTGTATGAGTGTAGACATTAATACAAAAAACAACCCATTCTCTTTCAATGTTTTTGTAATACTTTTTATACACATATTGGTATCCCACAGCTGACAGGTCACCACTGTGGGACCCTTGACCAGTGAACCGAGTCAGTCGACTCCTCCCAGTGTGTGACGTTAAAGTTCACCGTGGATATGATGGAATGAACGCAGAGAAAGAAATCCTCAAGAGGGCCAATATAGGAAACCTCAAAGTAGAACTGATCCTCTTTAATATCGGTATTTTCAAAGACATGTCCATGCATATTCTCTTTCTTGTAAACTAAATGGTAGGGAGCTCAGATCGGACAAAAGAAAAAGAAGGGAAGCACCTGAGCCAGCCTGGTGTATTGAGCAGCATGAACTGATGAAGCCAATTGGATAACAGATGAGACCTCTTCCGACGCATACGATGTGGCCCAGTTGGCCTGATTCAATCGCCGTGCGATATTTGCAAAAGAAATATTCCAGACGCTAAATTCCTTTCCCTCTCTGCCAACAGCAATAGGCAATGCATACGCGGTGCTGAGCAACCCAGAGAAGAGACAGCAGTACGACCAATATGGAGATCAGTCTGCAACTCTTAATGCACCGCAGCACTCCGCCCACAGTCGCCACCATGGACACTATCGAAGTTTCCATAGAGACTTTGAGGCTGACATTTCCCCCGAGGAACTCTTTAACATTTTCTTCGGAGGAAGGTTTCCCACAGGTAGGATGACGCGTCGCTGCACGTTTACCATTTAATGTTAGATTGACGAGCGGTGGTGTTAGATTTAGGGCCTGCTCTTCATTTGGACTGATTTGATTTGTGATTCTCTACAGGAAATATTCACGTGTACACCAACCAAGGAGCCTCCTACTCTCAGTTCTATCAGCCTCGCCGCCGACGTGCATATGAAAGGCGTGAAGAGGTGGTGGAGGAAAACCAGAGTCAGGTCAGTGACTCACTGGAGGAAAAAGCCCTGTTAACAATCCCAGAAATAGGTGTTCCTCTTCTTGTAGAGCTGAAGCTTCACTTGCATCATTAACATGAAGCGAAGAGCCACACTGAAGAGCAGACATGCGGTTTTAATACAGACGCAGCAGCTCTCAGCTAGATGCTTCTGCTCATACACTGCATATCCCTTCCTTTTGAAGATGGTGGTTAACATCAAAGACTCTACAGTGCGATGCTGTGTGATGACTGCAGCCTGCATACAGTGCTGCGCGCTTTGTAATCTGTGCCGATTTCATCTTCCCACAGAACACCTTCACAGCGCTTCTGCAGCTTCTCCCAGTGCTGGTGCTAATCCTCATATCAGTGTTTACTCAGATGATGGCCACTAACCCGCCCTACAGTCTCTTCTATAAGCCGTGAGTCCTCAAAACCATCAACTTCACCACCGTGACATTTGAACAGATCCCAGAGCCCCCATCGTGTTACACACACACACACATACACACCCCGCTTCTGAATGCATTGGGTGTTTTCTCTATCGGTTTCAGGGCCATGGGGCTGGTGGTGTCCAGGGAAACGCAACACATGGGCGTCCCGTACTATGTCGACAAAAGTTTTGAGAAAGAGTACCACGGAGCTGCTCTGGACGAGCTGGAGAAAACCATCGAAAGTGACTACATCGAACACCTGCAGGGCAGCTGCTGGAAGGAGAAGCAGCAAAGTAAGAGGACGACTTGTTTCAAATGGATGACGAGTGTTTCAGTATAGCGAATTTAATTGAAATTAGATTTATGTGAAAGCTTTCACATTGTATTCACTTGATCACTTGGAGAATTGGAAACATTTCCAGGAAATAACTTAATTCACCCTCCAGCAGAGTGATTCCCAGCAAGTTATCCCGACCTTCAAGATGTTTTGTAAACCACTTTACATTGAGACTTTTTTCTTTTGTCTGTATTGTTAAAACTTTATTGAATAACGTTCTTTTATGTTTTTTGTTTCCCTCTTACCACTCTGTTCCAACACTTACTGATGCAATGTTTTAGAGTCACTCGTCTGACTCACAATCCATCTTAATGTTTACACTTACAAGCAACATTATTTGGCTATCAGTTTGCCTTTATTATTTGTTGCAGAGGTTTACTAAACATTTCTGAGAGAATTAGTTGAAATTGTCTGGCACATTTATCTGCTGTACCGTCATGATGCTAAACTTTTTTTCCACGTTAGCCCAGAGCTGCTCTATTGGTTCAGGATGTGGTGATTGAATACACACAATATCATTTTAATGTTTCACCTCATTTATCTTCATGAAGGTATTTTTAAAAATTGTCTCTCAGTTTCAATACTTATATTAGGACACCTGTTGTGCGTTTTTGTTACTATTGTAGTTATTGTTTGCTTATGATTCCTTGTTTTGTCTAATTATTACAGTCAATCCTCTGGTAAGTATTTCATATTTTATCAACCTATGAGAAGGGCTGCATGGATGAATTGGAATTCATGAAAGAGCCAGTGTGTGTGTTATCAATGTGAGGACAAGACTAATCATCTCAGCTGGAAACAAGTGGCTAAAAGTCTTTCCTCAATGTCCAGCTTTTTCTCCACAAGGCGAAGCCTTTCAAAAACACTTAACATGTGACATATATCCTTTTTTCTGTCCTTTCGTCATTTGCAGAGTCGGATTTGGCGAACCTTGGCCAACTGTACCGAGACGAGCGGCTGAAGCAGAAGGCCGAGTCGATGAGGCTGGACAACTGCGAGAAACTGCACCGATTGGTCGGGCGCCAGAGAGTCAAGTGAGGACAGACGTGGAAGAGGAGGAAGAGGGGTTTCTTTACAGACTTTTCCAGTGACGCATTATAGTGAAGTGTGTAATTTATCCAATCCGGCCACTTTGTTAAAGAAATGTGTTTGGGTACAGTGCAGTCTGTGGGAGCTCGTTCCACTGGAAACAATGTGCCTTCTCTCCTCTTTGATGGTAGACGCGGGAGTTGCACGTTAGCTGCCGACGCTGGCTGAGGTGGCAGCAACTTTAAGTGCAAACTCACTGTGGCAGTGCATATGATGTCTCCGAGCCTTTAAACTTTCTTATAGAAATGGCGCGACATATAGGGTCTCCCTTTGGGGTTAACAAGGCTGTTGTATGTTCACACATACATGTTTTATCTGTTGAAGATTTGTAGTTCATCTGGTTTTTTTTTTTTGTTCAGACTCCCTGCTGACATTTCAAGTGTATTTATTAAGTAATCGATAATCATTCATTTTCTTTAGAAAGTAATGAGGTACAGTGACCTGATTAATACTGTAGTCGTTGGACAAATCTGACAGAATAATACTGTGAATTGATTCAAATAGACAAATCAGGCAATCTGCCCTCTGACACTCCGGCTATGAAAGGGAAACGCAATTGTCTGAGTTTTGCTCTTAAAATAAGTGGTTATACTTGCCAGAATTAAGTAAATTGTCTCTCACATGCGAGCCTCCAGCTCGCTGCACTGCTGCTCGCTTCAGTCGTTTAGCTTCTGCCATTCAGGAACAAGTGTTTCAGTGGCAGAACAATGTGACGGTTAAAAGAAGAACTCATTCGCACAAACTAAATGTTTTATTTACTTGTTTTGTTGTCATTAGACAACTGTCAACTGAATGGATGCTTCGTTACCTTCAAATGAAACCTCCACCTATGTAGTAAAATGTTTAACTGTTAGAGGACTTTAAAGGTTTCGGTGGAGTTTCAAGTTGTGAGTGATTTTGAGTTGGTCTGCAACCTTTGCGACATAGGTCATTCGTTCTTACACCCTAAACCCTATAATGTAGTGTTGTTGCCATTTTTCTTTAACTAGAATTGTATTTATTACGAACAAGGTCGATTCAACCTAAAACCACCTTCCACAATGTTCCCTCAAATACAGGAAGCTCAACAGTGAGCGGGTATGTTTTCGGTTGTGGTGGCATGCAATATTGTCTTTAATAATTTAACTCATTGACTATTAATGCACAACCTTATTATTTTCTTCTTCCACAAAGTTGATTTCTACTTCTGATCTATCCTGCTTTGTAAATCTTGGGACTACTAATTTCTATTGGTCTTTTATTAAAAAAAAAAGAAGAAGAAAAAAAAAAAGGAACATGTTTTGAAAATCTAAACTTACCTGTAACTATCTGTTAACTACCTGTGGGTGTAAACGTCGTTCTTCCACAGCTTGGAGCCACAGTCGTGGCTTCGTGGAGAAAGGTTAGGTCATGGCAAACCCATACTGACACGAGTACCTGTTGCTGTGCACTAAGACTGCCAAACTGCCTTAGCTGTTCTCTTTATTTGTGAAATATTCAGGTTCATCTCAAGCACTTTTAAGTTCTCATTTACTCCCGTGTTCCATGTTGTCACTGTTGCATGCGTCCTAGTGAGAGTATGTTTTCTTAGTTCTTTTGTTGTTTGCATTCTCATGGCTACTGACACTATAAAATGTTAATCGATGAAAATATTCAGGTCCACACTGGTTCAGTCACAAACGTGTAAATCCTCTACTGTGACGCACAGAAGTCAGGTTTTGGTATCAAGTCGGTGTGGAAGTACATGAGTAACACTGCAGAATTAAGCTTTCAGCCAAATAATACAAAAAACAAACAAATTAAAGGCGTAACAAGAGTACGTACTTCGTCTGTGTGGTTCGTTCAGCTGTGGTGTTTATGTTGGATTGACTGAAGGCTGGGTGTGCTCACGGAAAGGTCCAGGTCACACTCGCATGGCTCTATGTGAGACTGATAGGAGGGTCAGAAAACTGCGTCTTTCTGTTGAAGCAAGCAGTTCTTAGAACTTTGTCTCTCTCAACTTAAAACAGAATATGACACACGTCAAAAATGGTAAACGTGTTTTTACATGCACCGTATGGTACTTCCCTTGAATTCACTTGGACTCTCAATTTGAACACACACAACTGTCGTTTCTCCTCCTCATGTCCTTCAAACTGGTTGGTTCCCTGTTTCAACTTCAGTTACAGTGAAAAGATTAGAGCAGCTGAGGGTTAATTACACTGAAGCTGTTGAAAGTGACAAATTTAATTTAGATCAAGTTATATCAATAATGACTAAACAGCTCGTCACCTTGCGCCCGTTTTGAAAACGGAAGTCCTTCCCAAAAAGTTACCTCAAATTCATAGTGTTACATCAGCAGTCCTTTTCAATGGACAATGAATGAATAATTATTCTATGTCATTGCTGTGTATGAGAGCTGACTGATGATTTACAGTAACTATCGTATGTACATATCCTAAATTCACAGAAAACTTTCAAAGAAAGGTGTTGTAAATTAATAAAGTGAAAAATACAATTTTCACCTCTTGTTTCTGTACTTTAAACTTTGGAAAAGAAGTTCAATCAATGTTTTCACAAAAGTATTTGTACGCTGTTTCACAATTCCAACTTCTGTAAGGATAAAAAGGAAGGAAAGTCAAGAATTGCTTGAAACTGGAGCTTTGAGATGTAACTTTGATGATGAGGACATTAAACTGAAGCTGACCTTAAACTTGAAACAAAGCTTGATGCTAAAGACCAGACTTTAAAGTCTATTCAACATCGATGTGGGAGATCTGGAGGAAACAGATGTTTTCTACATAACCCGAGTTTGTGAGAGTCTGGCACGAACTGCACAAAGCTGGAGTTTCTCACAAACACTTATTCGAAAACCAAGTGTCGTCTACTTTTCTTTTCTTATATATATTTCGTAATTTATTGAGCAGTTTTGCAGCCCTAGTTTTTATCATATGTGAACTAATGATTGTTAGAGGGACGTCAATTCATGTAAAAGCTTTATGACAGTAAAGATAGAACATTGAAGGAATTAAACTAGGGCCTTTATGAAAGTGTGCGGGATTTCTTTGTCTGAAATCTACAGAAAATCCTCTCAGTTAGTCTTGGGCCTTTTTTATTTTACATTTGTCAGCGTCTGAGATGTCAACATGTTTTTTTTTGTTTGTTTTTTTACAAAACAAAAACTTATTTGAACAGAAATGCAACATATAAGCATGTTCGGCAGGAACAAGTCTAAACGATAGAATTAAATAAAAGTGGTTGTACACAAGCAAACTCCTTCATTGTTCCAGGTGGGACACATTAATGAAAGATGGTGTGGTACTTTGTTATTGGAGAAGACCGACGTATGCGCCCTCCTTTAACTCACTCAGGAGACAAATAAGAGATTTATACTTAAAGGACATTAAAGGACTGGTTCACCTCCCCACTGGAAGTTCTGTCCTGTTGTCTCAACATTCTGAGCAAAGTCAAATATACCATAGAAGGATTTGAACAGTTTTTTTTTTTATTCTTTTTTTTTTTTGACACTTTAGAGTCCACAAAACAATTTAAAATATGATGTATTTCCTCAAAAGCACAGCAAATGAAGGGGGATATGCATATACCGTTTCACAGGAAGTGGAGTGGAGAGGAAAACAATCCATCACAAACAATGCAATCAAATCCAGAAAATGGTCTGAATAGATCGGAAATTAAGTTTCAAAATGGGGAATTTCATATCAGCACTGGAAATGTTACTACTTGAAGTCAGTATGGTTTTCTTTGACAAGTCACACTTTGTATCTTTCACAAATAGCCACCGTAGGTTCACCAAACTCTTTGGCCTCTGATTTTATATATGTACTGTATATATCACAAATTTAAGCAACACAACTCTGCAGTTCAACCAGATGCTCATTGAAATTAGCAGCAGCTTGCTTGTTGGCCAGAAGTCACTCCAATACTTGTTTATGCATTCTGATGAACTTCACCGTGAGTGACATCTGAGTGATCTGCAGTTACATTTATGAGAGGTTTGACCTAGTCTTTCAAAATGCCCCTTTGTAATCTGGGATTATGTGGTATGTCATCCACATCTTTGAAGGAACCAGCATCTCTACATCCAAGTCTACCCATTTAATCTAGAGTGCAAGTAAAGGTAACACTGCACATAATTCAGATTGAGAAAGACTGAAATCAGTCTTTTCGCTTTATCTTGGCTAGACATCACTTCTTCATCTTGAGGTCAGCTTCTATGGCACTACGGCGCCCCCTGGTGCCTCCATCCTACAGTCAAAGCAGAGGAAAACAACTGATTACTTTAATCCCCCCCCACAAAAAGTGTGACTGAGCCAACAACTTTTTACTTAGCAAGTCAATTGTGCTCATTAATCATAAAATGTACTTTCAAATTCAAGTACCATCTAAAATGAGCTTCTTTGTTTAAATAGGTTAAACTGCAGGTTTTGGTATTGAATTCAGGAGAAAGAGATGACAGGAAAGTTTCCAATGTTATATAAAGGGTACTCACAAAAAGTGAAAGGAGGAAAGCAGGAGAAGACATGGACACAGTATCCTGGAAGAGGAAATTGATGCACATCAGAGCTCGGACTCAAAAGTGAATAGAAATTTAACAGTGGAAAACAAAGACACAATAAGTTCAACAGAAGGAAAGATTGAAACAAGCTTTAAAATAAACACTGCTCATACACATAAAACTAGAGACATTGCAATAATATTGACTTTTACCTCTTGGTTGCCCTCTTTGTCCACATCAGACATTTTGTAAGGAACATTACGATCATGTTTACCTTAGAAACCTGCATACAGTACTACAGCCAGATAATCTCTAATTAATCATTCCCAAGGCACCTTCCAAAATTTAAACACTCGCCTCCTCCCATCCACTCCAGTCCTGGTTTCAGTTGATTTTTTTGGTGTGCTATGAAATATCACTAGTAAACGCTCCAAACTTTCTACAACTGAGAATCTTTTGTCATTAAGGGCACTTAGGTGACATAAAAAGGCAACAAACATGAAAAAACAACTCTGTAACACTAGCTGGCTCACTGCAGTTGTCTTTATTCACCAAAGAGTTTACACACCGAGTACAAAAATCAGATTGAATCAGGTTTATTTTGTTTTGTCAAAGTTAAATCATCAGCGTAAAGTAGCTGTTGAGAAAATGCGTTTTCATTCCTGTATTTGAGGACATTACATCAACATCAAAAGCTTGTTTGTTTTCGTACTGAGATTGAGTGACTATGGTCGAAATCTACATGGAGATTTGATGGTAATTTTTTTTTTAATACGAGTGGCCCACTAAAAATAAATCAATATGAGATCAAGTCTTTGGAAAAATGACCAGCACATATACTTGATTCATCAGGGTTTTTTTTTTTTCTACCTCTGTCAGCCTGTTTTCTCCTCAACTTGTCCCTTCTTCTGTACTCCCTGCTTTTGTCAAACACTCTAGTAAAGCACCTTATCAGTAGAGTCCTGTTTGCGCGTGCTCTCTCGGCCCCTCAGGCTCTTGGCGCTGATGCCAGATTCTGATGTCTCCATGATAAGCTGGGTGGCAAGAAACTGCTGGAGCTGCTCCAGAACGTCACGCTGCATCTCCAGAGCCATGTGGTACACGTCATGATCCAGGCTGTTGTACATGACGGCGTTCTGAAACATCAGCATGATGTCCCTCTGGAACTCAGCGGTGGTCCGTATCAAACCGGTCTCAATGTTCTTTTTTATAGTGGCGAGGTCCATGGGCCTGTGGGAGTGGAGGACATAAAGAGGCCCTTGTTATCTCAAGTTGTTCCTGTAAAACTTACGAAGCACAATCGGTATATAGAACCATGGCATATGATCGGTGTACTTGGATACCTGTGCACAATACTGTGGTATCCTGGTGCGATTTCTTCTGTAACTGGCTGAAGGAATACATTTGCATACCTGCAACAAGTCCACATAAAAGCTGTTATGGTAATAATTCTTTAGAACATAGTAAACAAAAAAAAAAAAGAAACATAGGTGGACAGAAGAGTGTCGGGTCAAATTTATGAATTAACCTTTATGCATGTTGAATGTGATCTGATGGTGCTGGATTAGTTTTGAATTTTTGAGGTTTTAATCAACTGGGTTGAGGCAGCAAATTCTGATGTCTCCTGAGCCAATTTCAGTCGGGGACAAAGCTCAAATGTCACAAAAGTAACATTTTATTTTATTATAGCTTGTTTGGTTAATCATTGGAAAACAGTTCATGTCTGGATGCAACAGTTGATAATGCATCTTAGTTTACTCAAAGGCAATTATGGACTTAATCACTGTGAGAATTTTTGGCATGCACAAAAATGGAAGGCTTTCATTAGAATCTAAGTTCTGGTCTAGACTCCTTAGTGTCCACATTTTCCATCTCAGTTTTAACTCATGTACATATAACCCATTTAGCTCCCCTACTTGAGAGTTGGTGTCATGTCCTCATGTTGTTTTTGTTGTTGCTTTGGTATTTTTTGCTGTATTTGTATAAAACATTTTTTTAAAAAGTCAAAAAATTTGAATGGCGCACACACAAAAAAAGAAATGCAGCCATATCATCAAGTGATTTACACACCAGCAAGTTCACAAATAAATTAAGCAACTTTTGCGAACGATTATTTTGATTTTGAATTTATAACAAATTCATAGCAGCTCCTTTGCTGGAAAAATAAATAAGTAAAATAGTATTATAGTAATTAATATAATAAAACTTATTAAAAACTACCTGATGTGGTCTTCCTCCTTACGAGGATATATACGTTGATTTATGAGTATATTTGAGGCTCTTTATTGGCAAGTTCTTAGTTTAAAACTTCCTTGGAGCCATTAGTTTTTATGTTTTTGAAAATGTGTGTGTGTGGCAGATGGAGAATATTCTACTTAATGTTGCATCTCAGGAAACCGAATCTTAAACCTGTAAGAGGTTGACCTCTCGCTATTCTTCCTCATGCATGGCGAGTTCATTTAATGTGTGAAGGCTCAGAGAAATGATGGGACCAAGAAAACTATTTACATATAAAAACACCTGTGAGTGCAATATGTTGAGAAACGGGTTGGCTTGCACGCGCACAGGCACGCTTGAATGTGTGAAGCAGTCCATACTGTTATTAGTCATGACCTGACCTGTGATTGGCTGCTGCACGCCACACGAGCATAATGGCTTTCTTCCAGATCTTCTGAGCCTGAAGGGCTTCCAGGTCCTCACTGCAAACCGAACTGCACAGAGACGGTGATTAAGCAGGAAACCACAGGCAATGCAATCACTGTGCATATAAGCAGAACCTGCAGCACTGCACTGAAAAATTCAATATAATTACACATTGGCAGCCATCTCCATCTCGTACATCTGAGGGCCAGAATGTGCTCTACTCACAACTGTGATGAAGCCGGGCTGCTGGCAATGGAGTCTGCTGTAGTGTGGAGCTGCAGTGAAGAGGAGGCCGTGTGGAGGCTGTATCCATCTTCACTCTCGCTGGCTGCAGGTTCGAGCTCCCCATCCGGCTCCGATAGGAACTCCTCTACCCCGTCGCCGTCTTCTTCTCCTTCTGGCCCGTTAACCCCATGGCCCACTTTAGTCCCCGAGGCATTCTCTCTGTCCTCGTCACCATTTCGACCCTCTGCTTTTGTTTTCTGCAACGACGGAGAACGCAAACGCGGAGGGATTCAAACAAAGCAGAGAGTGCAGGGACACGGTGCGAGCTACGCACTCTGCATTTCAGTACAGCAATCACGAGCATTATGTTCGCTTTGACCTCGTTGGGTGCTATACCTTGGGATGCCTTTCTGTCAGTGGGCTATCTTCTAATACTGAGTCTGCCAAGATAGTAAAGATGAATAGTAAGAATGAAATGGTTATGCAAAATGCATACTTGTGTGGCAACTGCATGTAATGTATGAAGCAAGTTATTACCAAGATTCAAGCATGCATGTGCATACCTTTGTGGGGTTTTTCAGGTTTTTCCCGTCCCCACTTTTCGTTTTCACACTTTATGGAGACATCCATTGAAAGGCGCGATTTCGGGTGCATCGCCCCTCCAGTCTCTTTCATTGCCTGTGACTGTGAAGGCGCTTCAGTGTCACACTGCTTCAAACCCTTTGAGTTGCATGAGGGTGAGGAAGTGGAAGGGAGCCTCCTCAGTCCAATGGGAAATGTTGCAAGACAGTTATCTTGAGTGTTGCAGAGGGAGGAGAGGGAAGCCTCTGTCCTCCCCTCCAGGGCTGAGGACTGTGGAGCCCCTGTGGGCACTGTGGAGTGAGACTCGTGAGGCCGGAAAGGCCCGGCATCCCAGGCACCAGACAGAGCATGGCCATTCTCTTCACAAAGGGACAGAGCAGCCTCAACTGCAGCTGCATCCAAAGCCTCTGCAGCCTCATCTGCCTGCACAAACAGAAAAAAAAAAACAACACTCTATATCTTCAGGCAAACTCGTGATAGCCCAGAATCTCCATAATGATGTTGACATGTAAACTGACTGATCTCACCCAACAACCATTATGAAAATGCTGTCATTTTCAAAGAACCACAAGGGGTTTCAGTTTGCACATATTTGCTCTCAGGAAATTAGCATAAATCTAGAACGCTATTTTGGTCATTTGAACCTTGTCTTCAATAATGGCGATAATGTCCCCCACTGTCTTCAGATCCAGCTCATCTCCCATGTAGGACACAGTCACATCATCCTCCATGAGCTCAGAGACTTTATCTTGCGTGGAAACAGGCAGACTTCCAGCGGCCACAGACGGCCCCATCCCATCCACCCCTGCACAACAGAGCAACAACAGCTGTAAACTTATTTAATGCCATTTGTTTGAAGGCGAAAACATTTCAGAGTTCGGCTTCCCTCTTCAGGCCTACTCGTATCATTTCGCATCACAAAAAATGGAATGAGGAATTTGTGTGAAATCGGTGCAGATTACAGTCTGAGCTCAAATCGATAAGAAGACACACAAACTGAGGGAATGACGTGGAATTCCTATGCTGCCAAGTGTGCTATGAGGAGACTGGAAGTACAGACCTGTATGTGCTGAGACAGCAGAGTCACCTGGGCCAGGAGTGGTGGCAGAAAGGGGAACGGTGGAGGCAGAGTCTGCACTGACCATGAAGCCCAGCGGTGATGAAAACTGGCTGGGACCCGCCTCCAGGAGACGGGACAGCATGGGGGCACCTGTGTCGCGGCGCACATGTCGCAGAGTGAACTACCAGCTCACAGATTCAAAGTTGCTCAAAGTGTTATTTTTCATTAACAATGCACGTACCTGATGCCTGAGAGTGAGGCTGGACAGGTGGAGCCAGCTGCTCAAGTGCTCCTGCACTAATGGACAACTCACCATCTCCTATCTGACGAACAGATTCATCAACACGTGTCACATCTTCAATGTCAGCATTTTTGCAATTCAATCGTTTTGCAAGCCGGGCTCAAAAAAAAGTCTGAAATAACTGATCACGGCACAATGATCGGCTCCACGTACCAGTCTGGAATTTGTGGCCAAGATGTTGCCCTTCTTCAGCAGCTCTGAGAGGAGTGGAGAGGGCGGTGGTGTGGCTTTCTGACTGAGGAGCTTCTTCTGAGTGGGGTCGTCCAGAAGTGAGCCGAGCCCGACATCTTCCCCGCCAGATGCGGCGGGCTCTGCAAATGTCATTAACCTGGTTGTCCCTGAAGCCTGGAGCCAGACAGAGGGAAGCACACAATGCTACAGCCGGAACGTGTTGACGCTTTCATTGATCTGTTAGCAACTGAAAATCGTCACAAATCATACGCTACTCTTTCATAATCTTCAAAATAGCATAGCACATGCTTGCTACTTTAGTAAATCTAAACTCTTATGATGCTTAAAGAAAGAAAATAAATCATGACTGTACTGTAGTTCTCTTGAGGGACATGTTATAAGTGTCACACCATTTTTAATGTCCCATGAAAAGTAGACGTTTGAAGCTTCGGTAACTTACATTTTTTGCGGACGCAGGATCCTGTGTCAAGCACTCGAGTGGGTCACCTGGCGAGAAGTCCTGACTCGGGGAGCTGCAGCCTGAGGGCGAATGCAAGGAGACACTGGGCATCCGTTTAGGTGTGTTCTTTGCTACCTGTCTGGCTGAAGAAGGGAGGAGCGGCACAGGGTGGAGTTTCTTATCAGTCACACAAAAGCAGGTGGCTTACTTCCTTTTTGCTCGAATCTATTGATGGGACAGATGGTCTATGATGGATGTGACTCATTCTGGTGATTCCCTGCTGCCTATCACGAACCAACGCTGGGTCAAATCCTCCAATTGTCTGCTCACTTCATGGCAGACTCAGTGTTTCTATCTGCAGTGAAGTGAGTGTACAGTTTGATTTGCACATGTATCACAACTGGAAGGATAAAGTGACCATCTTGATTCCAACAGTGACAATAAACCAATGTTGAAGCATGAAATGGTCCATTTCCGAGTGAATATTCATCAAGTTTACAGTTAGAATATTCAATTTTCCTTGATTTCAAGTAAAGGAAACTGAGATTTGAATCCTGGTTGAAGCAGGGATGGCATACAGTGTGAAAACTAGTGGATTGATGAAAACCTTTAACACCTGCAAAACTTCAGGTTGAAAAATTACGTCAACAGCAGGCTAGAAAAAGATCATGATCACACAATTTATTAATTCAAACAGCATTTTATATTACCAAAAGCACATAATTTGTAAGGAGATACCCTGATAAGCAGCATCTGTGTTTTTTCTCCTCAACTCTGCTTCCTCCTCTTCATTTTTCTTCTTCCTTATAAACACAGAAAACATATGTATTCTTTTAATTTTGAGGGGGCCAGAAGCAGGAAATCTAGAAACAGGCATAAAGTATTTTGCATTCTTACTGCAAAATTTCATCCCACAACTCTTCCAGTTTAGAGTCCCGATGTCCTGCTTGAATGAGTGTTGCCTCTTTCTTCAACTTCCTATAAAACCATAATCACATCGGAGGATCTCTCAGATTAAAAGACACTAATTATTTTTGTTTGTTTGTTTTTTTAAAGGTCATGTGATGTTGTTTTAATGCTTTTGCATTTTAATGTTATACTGCAGCACCTGTGGTTCTCCTGTGTTTCCTTAATCAACTTCTTAAGTTGTTCGATTCTCTCCGCCGTCAGCCTGCGCACTATCACGTCCTCCACTGTCTCCACCACTTCACCTTTCTCACCGCGCTTCCGTCTGAGGGTAAAGAGATCACCACATTATTCTCCTGACACCTGCCACTGACTGACATCAACAGTGGAGAAGGGATACAAGCTGCTCAATAACTAAAACAGCAGGTTAAAAAGTCACTCGCGTGCTCACTTTGGAGCTTCTGTTGTTTCCAGGAGCTCTGAGTACTTGGAGGCACAGTGCTGTGAAAATGCAAACAAGGAGCCAGAGCAAGTGAGTTGACAAAAGAAAAAAGAAAGCGTTGTCAAACTTGCATTCAAACGACATAACATGTGACTTGTGGTCTCAGACTTGTTCATACCTTTTGAGAGAACCAGTCAGGTGGTCGTCCAGGTTCTGCAAAGGGTTTGATGGCTCGACTGACAGAAACCCTGATGGGATGAAGACATTTGGAGGCATTAGAAAAGGGGCAGTGGTGTTTTTGGGGTTAATGGAGTAAGCCTGACTCGAACCCCACTGATGACAGGTTCAACACCGTTACTCCAAGTCTATGGTCCTTCAGCTTAAATTTCAAATTCACTTTACTTTGTCGTTGAGTCACTAATCACAGTAAAAAATACGCCAAAACAGAAAATTTAAAACAGTATATCGATATATTTCCGGTTTAAAAAAAGGACAATGGCACCTTTGCTTTAAAAGGTACAAAGCTGTAAAACCCAAAATGCGTGGAAAAGGTTACTCCAGCATGGCTGGGCCTCTGCCCTTTGCAGAGGAGGACATGTTTTGTTGATAGTTTCAGCTTCAGACGAAGAGTTGACAGATCTGTCCTACATTGCTGCAGCTTGATGCGTTGGTTCGGTTGTTAAATACACAAACTGGTGTGAAGAGGTTTTTTTGTTACAAAAAGATGAACAACCAGAAGGTTACTGTGTAACTACAGCTTACTCTGACATGCAGGCATTTGTGAGAGGAAACTACAGCAGCCAGGCGTTCAACTTCTCTGAGGTACACTACAAACAAAGCAGTGGCTTTCACTTACAAGAGGAAGAATGCATTTATCAAAATCTCTTCCTGTGCTTCAACAGACTACGTTCACCACATTGGTCAGAGACAAAGCAGGAAGGTAATATTTATTTGCTAACTTGTTCATAGGTATAGTTTGGGTTTCTGTTCACATTGGCTTTTTTGGTAATTTGAAATCTCATTCATGTTATACTATTTAAGCAAAAGGTGAATATGAATATTCATGAAATGTCAAACATACAGAAAGCAAAAACACTTTGAGGTATGATAATAACATGTTTATGAAATTGGTTGTGCATGTGTTTAAGCCTCATTTTCTACAGAACTACTCTCAATAAAAAGGAGCGTTGGATGGATAAAAAATTTTTTTTTATCCATGTGCCTTCTGTGTTACTTTTTATTCAAAATCACAAAATGTCAACTGAAATGTCGTCCAACCAAAATGGAGCATTTAAAACTGGAATGTACTGGTACGTATCTTCACTTGGCTCGTTTTAAACTACAAATAAACTGTTGTATGCCAGAGATGGGCAACTGCCACCATCAAATTTCCACTACTATGGCGCCAAATTGTGACTGAGAGTATACAATATTTCTTGGAACTAACTCACAGCATGTCTGTACTTAAGCTTTTTAACTCAGCATGCATATATGTGATGATTTTTCTCTGAGAGAATTATTTTAGTTATACAGAAATTGCAGAGCAATTACAAGTATAATCCTCTACTTACTGTAAAATCACCTGTAAAACCAAGACTTTACTGAATTTTGAAAGCATGTGCATGGTGTATATCTGTGGGATTTTCATGCTGTTCATCACGCTTATTCACACACTAACACCTCAATGATGACAACAATATGGAAGGGGCTTGACCTCCAATGGGAGCAACTTGAGGTTTAGTGTCTCTCTCCAGGGAGATTGGATTGGATGTCTACCAAGTGAACCACAGGGAAGATCGGATCTAGTTTTAGAGAGTACATTACCAGTTCTGGTCTCCACTCTTCATGACAGATGTGGCCAAACACAGCTTCTCCTTCACTGACCATGGCTCTGTTGGTCCAATGACAAGCAGCTTGTGCTCTGCAGATGTGAACAAAGCATGATGCACACATACAACCACGTTTAAAAACAAAGCAATTTGCATGCATTTTCTGCAAGCACGAGACAATACAGCAACATTTTAACTGTGGATCTTGTGGAGGGGGGGTGCAATTCAATGCCATGTTATGCCCGGGTTGCCCACCATGCCAGCAGCAGTATGCATGCACACTGTGCAGCAGCAGCAGCACGCACACAAAGAGCACATCCTTTATTATCGTCTTGAGTGTAAATAAACCCGTCAACCGGCGATGGCAGTCATTAACCCTCGCGGGCTGAACCCTGCGGGGAGCTGGGGGAAGTTCGCGGGCGGCAGCATCCACGGTACGCCACAGACAGGCTCCGCTAGCGGGTAGCATGGCATGACACCTCGCCGCGAGCCGACGGTTACTCACTTCCAACCCCGTTTGCCATCTTCCTGTCATCCCGACATCCCAGACATCTCGGCGGGCAGAAACACGGCGATCAACGGCGGCGGCGACGTCCGGGAACGCTGCCCCATACGGTTATGGACATAAATGGGTGTTATGGAGGTGGAGGCTGAGGTTTTTTCCTTCTTCTTCTTCTTCTTGTTCTTCTTCTTCTCTTCTTGTTCTTCTTCTTCTTCTTCTTCTTCACATGAGCTAGCACGCTGGAGTCACACACACTGGGCTGATTTACAGGATTAACTAGCTAGCTCAGACTTGTGTTTTAACACACACACACATGCAAAACTATTTAATTCCGCCCGGCAACCCAGATGAGGGATTTTTTTTTTTTTTTTTTGCAGCTTTCTCTAGTCACAAGCAGTATTTGTTAGAGCAGCTAGCAGCGGACTGATGGTACACGCCCACCACAGTGGTGTTGATGATGATGATGATGATGATGATGATGATGATGATGATGATGATGATGATGATGATGATGATACGACCCTAGAGGCTGCTCAGTCTCCACAACGTGGCTAACTGACTGTCTTTTGTCTCATACAAACTGAACTCCTCTTTTCATCTGGATGTCACATAGTTTACAGATAAAACGCTCAAAAACAAAAACAAATATTTTTTTTGCTTTCATCGATTACATGACATAGTTTGGATATACTAAGAATAAAAAGCCCATGCCCACTAAAAGAGTCAAAAAATACACTCTATCTGTATTTGTTTCGTTTGTTGCATCTCATGCAGATATTTCTGTGACTATTACATTATTGTTTGTATTTGCAGATACATACGGTCCCACAAAAGGTCCCACAGAGAAATCCAGCTGGCGGCATGGTGGTGCAGTGGCTTACACTGGTGTCCACAACAAGATTGATCATCATTCCTGGCTCTAACATGCACAGGATTGCAATCCCAAGTCCCAGAAAAGGGCCACAGTGCATGTTTTGAATGTTTTTCCTGCTTTAAAGAATGTGTCATGAAGCTTTCCAGAAACATTGGAACCGTGCAGGGCTGTGGCCCTCCTAACATCCCTGATACGAGTCTGAGCTTGAGGTACTTTCTGTGTGGTGTTTGCATGTTCTCTTTCCTTATTTGCCCCCCAAGGTACCTGTTTTTTCTTCTCACTGTTCAAAAACATGAATTTGAGGTATGAATTTTTGGTAAATTCGGATCGTCCATAGATGTGTGTGACTGTCTGTCTCTCTGTGTGTTTGCACTGCACAACTTGTATAGAAAACCAGCATCTGAATGCAAAGGCCCACAATATAAAAACAAAAGCTGCAGTAATGCTGTAAAAGTACACGGCATGAAATCAAAGCCAGAACAAAGCTCCACAAACAAGTCCAAGTGAAGTAAAGCTCAGTGCAGTAATGTACAGTAGTTAATAACTATGTCCCCAGATGAGGCTGTTTGGGTGTAACCATAGTAACCATTTGAAGAGCCGATTACCTTGAACCTGAGGCGTTTATTACCAAAAGTCAAGTTTATAATTATTGAGTGATTAAGTAAACGCAATTCAAGCCTTTATGTCTAAATACCTTAAACTGATTTTGAAAACATAATACTATGAGGTGAGTGAATTGATGGGCCCAATATGAATTCAACTCTTGTTCTTCTGAAACAGTGAAGCAAAATGAACAATTGAGAGGAAACCAAAGTAAATTTAGCTAAAGTTTCAGCAACTCCTTTAAATGGTGGTTTTCTCATATCAAGTGGTTTTAATGTGTTGCGATATGGCGCATTGCACCGTCACATGAGGCAGCAACAAACAAACGAGAAAAACTGGTTTGTGCTCAGTGTGAGGTGGCTGAATATAAACCATGCAGGTCGTCCAGGAGAAGTGGTCTTGCCATGTACAGCTTTTTGTTCTTCATATCCATATTATACCAATGAAAGACAACAATCGTTGGATATTAAATAGATAAGTAAAGAAAATATAAGCAGAAAGAAAAGGGAACATTTAGTTCTCTCTTTTTTTAATCATAAAGATCTTAATTCAAATAGTCATTTCCTTTTTTTTTTCAGGGGAACATTTTTGAAAGTATGTAAGGCTCTTTCGGGTGCTTTATTTGAGATTATCATTAAAATTTAAAAGTATTTGTGTGTAATTCAGTGAAATATGATTATAGGTGCAGGTCTGTAAATATTTAAATCCGTGATAAAACACACTGTGATTCAAGTATGCGAGGGTTTCATACTTTCTGACATAACGATGTCCTAAGGGGGAAGTATGATTGTCCCCCGACTAGATGAAGGACTGCAGTTTATAAATGAAGTCAAACATATCAAGGTATTGAGGAAATTATACCTTCTTTGTTTGAATCACATAACAGAATTGTGCAATATTAATGTATAAATTGGTGACAGAGGTTGGTTTGTTACCACACATATTATCCTGTGTCCTCCATAAAGAGATACCAGTTACCACAGGAAAACAAATGTTAATGAGGCACTTGACATTTAACTCCATAACGCTGCCACTTTGCCTCCTGCTGCTCTGTGGAATACCTGTCTGCTCCACTGGAATGACTGATAGCCATGAGGTGGATGTGCAAAATTAGTCAGTCTGAAGAAAAAAGCTGTCACCTGGACAAAAACTAAATTTTTCCCCATGATTTAGTCCAAACTGAAATTCTAATTCAAACTAAAGTACACAAATTTTGTGTTTTTGTTATCAACACACATTTTCACGCATAAGTCTTTAAAAGCAATAAGACAGTTTCTTAATATATTAGACGATTTAATAACATCAGCTACTAAAATTAACTAAATCAGACTGTAGAATGTACACATTTTCCATAATGTTTGGATTTCTTTTTAACCCATTGTTCTCTGTTTATGCTGCATGCACTGAAAACACGTGGGCATGTTGCCTGTGTGTGCATCCAATGTAATTTCCAGCTGCTTTTGGACTTCTGTGCAATTCCCCATTGAGGTCAATTAAAGATTTTATACATTTTATTGCAATGCATCGCTTTAATGATAAAAATCCACAAAATCTGTAGTGTCTATGTTTCATCTATCAATTTCTTTCACATGAAACATTTTTGTTCTTCCAGTAATACTCTTAAACAAACACTGAAGTATTTTTCTCTCAGATTTTAATTACTGAAATGTACAATTAATTAATATCATGGGGGAACATTGGCGATTCTCTTGAGAGTTTCTCATTAAGTGTCTTGCAATAACATCTTCATGTATCCTGTATTATTTTAATCTGTTTTCATTCTAAATGAGTATGTCAGATCGTGAGCTCAGGTGAGCGAGTGATAGAGACTCAGGAGCTGAAGGTCACGCCACATGTTGCCTTGAACTGCTGCACGGAGCCCATCCTGGAGTCTGAACGGCTGCTAATTATTTGAAGGAGGGGACCTACTGAAGCCTCCCTCCTCATCTTTGCCATTAGTCTCATTTCCGTTGGTACTGTAGGTTAGTGTGCTGGACCCTACTGAAGGCAAGTGTGCTCAAGATTTGCCATTATTGGTGAGTAGAAAATCCTTACTAAATCTAGTCGCTTCTGTAAATATGTGTGGAAATACATCACATTACTCTAATGTTTTGTATTGATTCTTAGAGACATATAAATATTCTATTGTTTCCTTTTCGGTTCGGTGCACTTTCGGCTCAGTTTTCTACATGTGAGCCAAATAATAGCAGCCAGGTAAAAATAAATATAAGCAAAAACAAAACAAAACTGTTAACAGTAAGTTTAAAGGCGCAGTTAATGTCAGACATTTTCTGCAGGAGCAACATGTTAATGTTAGGTGTATTTACACTCTCAGCTGGCGGATGCCCCCCTTAGGGAGGGCTGCTCTGCCTCCGCTTCCCCGTCCTCCTCCTTGGAGACCCTCCTCGCACCACTCACAGCTGAGACCCACTGAGCAGTATTAACAAGCAAATTGAAACAGTCTCTAACCACTGGCACATAATTAGTCGCTCACTGTGTGTGTGTGGTGCTGTGTGCACTGTAGCAGCATGTTTGTGTTTTTTTTTTTTTTTTTTTATTTCACTGCGACTTAATTTCTTTATCAGTGATGTGTTATGTTATGTCATGTCTGTTGTATTGCAGCAGAGTGAATGACTGTAGAGGAAAGGGGGCAGGATGTCGAACAACATGGCCAAGATTGCAGATGCTCGAAAGACAGTGGAGCAGCTGAAGCTTGAGGTCAACATAGAGAGGATGATGGTGAGTCTGCACAATGTGGAGACACTAAAGAGTTTAGCTGGACTCGTTTGGAAATGGAAATTTTGTTGTTGTTATATCTTATGAGAATTATACATTATCATTTGGTAATTTTTCTTATATGGCTCAAACTGCAGACATTGCACTGCTGCAAATGTAAATGCTTTCTTTCTTAACAAATATACTTTATCTATGATGTGTATGTATCAAAACCTGCATCTGTCAAGCAGAAATGCATATTGATGCGAAACCTGTGAGGGGAGAGTAGTGAATTTGGGAGAACATTGGCTGTGAGTTGTTGTTTTTTTTAATCCTTAATAACTATAATGTAAATTTTTGTTTGCTGACATGAATGTGTTTGTGCAGGTATCTAAAGCAGCGGCGGATCTGATGTCCTACTGTGAATCCAATGCCAAAGAGGACCCCCTGGTGACACCGATCCCTTCATCAGAGAATCCTTTCAGAGAGAAGAAATTATTCTGCGAAATACTATAATTCCCACCTGAACATGACAAATGTTTACATGTTATGCTATTTTAATGTGAAATGTGAAAGAGCTTTGATAACACAATTCTGTGGTGTTTCTTTATGATGTTCCATTTCAAATAAAACTCATTTTAATGGTAAACGTGACCTGAAAATCACCTTTTGATAATGATAATGACGGTAATAAAGGTTTATTAAAAATGGGTACAAAGGTCATTTCTATGGGCGAGGACTATGGCTTTCCTTTGTGCAAACAGCTTAAATATTAACCAAACAATATTGACATTCCTCTTAAGAGTTAGTTTTTTTTTGTTGGAAGTTTTGGGGCTGCCTTTAATCAACTAATTCTATGATATTAAAATAAAGGGAGAAAAAGCTGCTTTGGAGAAGATAATATGAACACCTGAAAATGAAGCCGAGCAGGCCTTTAAATGAGGTAGTGGTTTCCACTTGTTTCCAAAGAGGAGTGTCTTGTCCACTGAAACCAATGCAAATGCTGGGCGGGGCTTTGAGATATGCTGTGCAGGTTAGGAGTGCAGGCAACAGGTGTGTGTGTATGTGTGTGTGAGAGGTGCTGACAGCAGGTGTGTGTGTGTTCAGTTTACACACATCACAAGGCTCTCACTTCAACAGGTGCCAAGATTCACAAATACTATTTTTGGGGGATTACTACAGAAAAATAAGGTATGTGCTTTTTTGTCAGTGACAACCTTTTGATTAGTTCTTTAATCACCTTTGGCTTTTTCTTTCTACCCAGACAGTCTGCTTTACATAGTTCAACAGTCGAGTCTTGAAATGTTACACGTAGGTCCTATTCAAATGTGTTTTTTAACTCTGTGAAAACATTTTGGCCCAATGTGTGGATGTGCAAGAGCACATGAAATGTTAACGAACAAATGTTTACTCTCGCTAACTGAAACAGGGCCATTCAAGAAAAACTTGTCTGACCAAACAGGTGCATCTCAAACACACCCGGACCTCGTCCACATGCTCTCTGCAACAGATAGGAGAGACAATCCACACATTTAGAACAGTTTTATTACTGATCACCACAAAAATGATAAATATGTGGGGGTTTTCTTACTTTTACCGGATTAGGCGAGTGACATAATTTCCCTGAGAGCATTGGTGAGCTATACAAGATGTTGTTTAACCAAACTGTTAGATTTGAATTGTACTTTGCTAAGCAAATGAGGGACTGCCTTTTAGATTAAGGGACATAGACCTTTGCTGTGATCAGATAAAATGCATAACGTACTGTCAGGTATTTATTATTTCCTCGTTGCAGCTGTTTTACATAAAGGCAAGCACAGATTAGACTATAATCATGACTCGGTTATGTGACTAGATAATGACATTCCCTTTGAAATAACCCTTCTCTAATATTAGATTATTTCTAATCAACACCATGTGAGGCTGAACTTCAATCCCAATGGCTTTTCACTCTCGGAATAATAACCTTAAGTTTCCATTCAAACTGTTTCCCCCCCCCCCCCCCGATAGTTTTCAGGCCTAACGATGGCCAACTTCGGAGGACATGCCATTCCAGGCTCTTTTTTCCTGCTCTTCGGCTTCTGGCTAACAGTGAAATACATTCTCCAACACTACTGGAGGACAAGTCAGCCCAAAGGAAGACGGAGGATGCCACCTTTCTTTAAAAGAATGGATTATGTCGAAGGAGGATTCCAAATCTTTGCTTCATTCGTAGGTCAGTTCTCCTTCAGGCTCCCAAGAGCACCTAAAACCTGTTCTCGCCTCGGCTCACGCCTCTGTCGTCGTTTTTCTGTAGGCATCATGGTGGAGCAGTTTGTAGTGGACGGGCCACATGCTCGCCTCACCAACGGTGACTCATGGGTCAAGCTGATGAACTGGCAGCACAGCACAATGTATCTGTTCTTTGGGATTTCTGGATTAGCGCTGGTTTGCAGCACGAGATTCAAAGGGCTTCCCATTGGTGTGGACCGCTTCGCTCTCTCCATGGCTCTTTTTGTTGAAGGTGAGGGGATTTTGGAAGGTAAAATGATGAAATTGCTTGTTATAAGACACGTATTTAGAATTGAATGTGTTGCCAGTGTAATGGAGATGAATTAAAATCATACACAATGCTTCAAAAATTCTGAGGTTGGTTATCATCCTCCCAAACTCAACTCAAATACATGCATCTATAGGCTGTGTGCCGTTTTATGACTTTCTTTATCACGCAGGCTTTCTGTTCTACTACCACGTGCACAGCCGGCCGCCTCTCGATGCCCACATCCACTCCCTGCTGCTCGTGGCTGTGTTCGTGGGGTCAGCCAGCACCATGCTGGAGGTGTTCATACGAGACAACATCATGCTGGAACTGCTCAGGGCATGCATGTTCATCCTGCAGGGCTCCTGGTTTTACCAGGTAAGATCAAAAGAAAAAGTTTGCATTTGATGTACAAATGATGGGAACACAAAGGAGAACATTGCTTTTAACATTTGTCAATTAGATTTAAGATTTGCACATGAATTGGAATATTTCAACCATCTTGTTAAAATATGATTTAGATTGATACGACAGTATCTCAATAGTATGCCAAAATTACAATTACAGATTTTCAAAAGGCTTGATAGTGACAAAACAAGTTGCTGTTGAATTATATTCAATACTTTTGAGTTGCACTTTCACACAAATTCCTACCAAACCAAAACAACATATGTATTTTCCTTTAAGTAGATTTTATGTGTACTTCTCACAATGAACATGATGTATTTGGGCTGGAAATTTTCAGTCATTCCCGTAATTGTCAAGAAATGTATGAAACGCATCTAACGTGTTGCTCCTTCTGTGTCTTTTCAGATTGGATTTGTTCTGTTCCCTTTAAGCGGCCCACAGTGGGATTTGACACTCCATGACAACGTCATGTTTGTCACAATGTGCTTCTGCTGGCATTTAGCTACAGCCCTGCTTTTGGTCACAAGCACCTCTTGTCTCATCTGGATGTAAGTATCACATCATTTGTATCTACATCAGTTTGGACGATCAGTCGTTTAATTGTGGTTCCTGCAGGCTCGTGTCAACAAGGAAATACTCAAAACAAAGGAATGTTCTCTACTTCTGCATGCGACATGAAATACATTCTGCAACACTTGGACAGGAGAAATGATAGGTTATCAGAACGGATTGCGCAGTAACCCCCCCCCCCCCCCCACACACACACACACACACTTTTACAAGAGTACTTATTAAAAACAGCGTCAGTCCTTCACTCCAAGAGGTTTCCAGGGTGAATGAACAATGCCTTGTTGTGTCACCGTCAGAGTGCAGCAACGTGATGAGCACGATTGCCTTGTGACAATGCAGAGTTTGCTATGAGAATGTAAGGCACAGTCATTAGAGGGCGAGTTACAGCTGCTGCTCGTCATTTATTACAAAAAAATGGAGAAAGAATCCGAGTTATCGATCAAAATGTACATTTTTAGCATATTAACCTTTAACCTAACACAAAGGTTCTATTTTCATAACATAAGAGAAGGTGGTGTGCAGCCAACGTGTTTGTTTACAGTCTCCTCGCAGAGGATATTAATTCATGATCATTAGCACTTAAGATTAAGAGCTTTTAAAAATGAGTATTTAGGCTCAGTTGAGGTTTCTAGTGTTTATATTTACTCCCGGATCAGTAGTTTTTGCAGACTTTTGTACTTTGTTGCGTGCTCTTGCATTATAGTGAATTAATGGAAACAAGCAGGATGTTGTTTCGTTTTTAAGTAATAAAGTAAATTCAATCAAGTCGCTGCTTTTCTACTCAACTATCACCTACTTATTCAAACCCATTTAGTCTTGTCACAGATGACAGCGCCACACAATGTATTGAGTCACGAAAAGTAGTAGCAGTATTGAAGAGCATTCGTGCAGCAAACCTTTTTCCATAATATTTTTCTTGCTTTTGTTTCTTTAGCATTGTGACCCGATTCTCAGCAAAGGGACGGGACATTGAGATTGGTATGAGAAAAACATCCTCCAATTCAACCTCACAGAAAGCTTTGCTTGAAGAGTCTGATGAAGAATGAAGGCGTCGTTACAATCTGGCTGAAAGTGAAAGGCGAAAGCGTGCATGCAAAACTGTTGACCATAACGTGTTTGTGTTTATTCACAAAAGAAATTAACTATTATACCAATTTCCACGATGTGCTTTACTGGATTGTTGTAAAATAAATGTACATATGCTAACAAAGTTGTTTTTTTTAAGTGTGTATTGCTTCTAAATTAAATACAAGACTGATGGGAGAGGACATATATTAAGAAGTCAAAACATTTACAGCAATGAATCATGCTTCAGTCACAGCATGCTAGCAAACCTATGAAAACTCTTTAACCACAAAAAAAAAAGATGCGTAGATATCTTCCATTTAACTGCAATCTATTGAAGGTCCTCGGGTTTGGGTTTGAAGCCTAAAAACTCATCAAAAGCTGGAGGATTAAAGTCTGAACGCAAGGTCGTCACTGCTGAGGAGCCGGGGGAGGATCAGGTGGACATTTCGGTGAAGGCGCTGTGGTGACGACGACTGTTGAAACGGATTTCTGGGAGCTTGTTGCTATGTGCTGCTGGAGCTGCTGCGCTTGGACTGTTTGAATCCGAACCTGAAGGATGAGAGAAACGCAGCTTGTGGACCAAAAAGCTTGTCGGGGTTAATTTCTCAACAAATAGGCAGTGTATTTACCTGTGTGGCCTGCCCTTGCTGCTGAAGCTGCTGGAACTGTTGTGCTGTGACGAAGCTGACCGGTTTGTTCCCTGCAATCAGCTTGGTGCCAGCCGGCATCGTGGTCAGGATGATGTTCCTGCCCAGGCTGCTGATGCTGCTCAGAGAGAACGTTAACGGATAAAAATTCATCAGTCTGCAGAGGGCAAAGGAGAGCTTGACGTCACAAAATCAGCTTCTCTATACGTTCAACGGACTTACTTTGTGTTGAGACTTCCTTTAACGATTGGCGTGGTCACAACACTCTTGCTTTTCAGGGGTTGGTTGAGAACAGACAGAGGCACAGTGATCCGTGCAGGTAACTTTCCCTACGATGTTAACAAAAGCAGAGGCTCAATCCCAAGTCACCCGACTTCCAGAAGATATTGTTCAGCATTAATAAATAGCGTAGTATGAAAGAATACAAACGATAACACTGAATAAATTAACTGCATGGGATAGTTGCCACCTCACCTACCAGGCTATAATCATACAATCAGGGATCCGTTTTTTCAATGATAACTACAGATTTTAAACAGATTTTTTTATGTAAATGCAGAAACTTGCCTGAGCCAACACATTAAAGTCAACACTACAAAAATAGGCCGCGATGCAAATGAAAATCCAGAGCAGCAAGTGAATGTGTTTCTTACGGTTGGTGTAGTGACGACGGTGGCAGGAACCTGTCGCACTGTCGCCGTGGCCGTTCCCAGAGTGAGAGGAGAGCCTGATGCTCCGGGAGCCACGGTGATGCCTTTGGCGCCAGCTACGACACTGGCAGCCATGGTCACTACAGTGGCACACGTAGAAGCTGTGAGGGGTTTACCGCCCGTGGTGGTGGTCATTGTGATGGTCTGACCCGGTTTCTGTGGAATGACACCGAGACCCGGCATTATCCGGATGGTGGCGGCGCTTTTGTCGGGGGAGGACACGGTGGTGAAGGTCCTCGTTTTTTGGTCTGCCACGGTTACGGCCAGCGTGGGCATCAGACGTATTGCCGTGTCTCCGGCAGCCTTCAGAAGAGTGGAGGTGACGGGGCCCGCTTTTGTGGTCTGCGCGTCCCCCGTGCAGGCTGCGGCGCCGGAGGCGGAGGAAGCTGAGGGGTGGGGCGGCGTCACGTGGAGGGTGGCGGAAATGCTCTTGCTGCCCGTGGTGGCAGTGCCCAAAAAGTCAGAGGTGAGCTTCACTGTCGCCACCGGTGATTTGGCGAGAGTGGCCATCATGTCCGGGGTGATCCGCAGCACGGTCTGACCTTTGGCGTCTGTGGTGATGGAGGACGGGGGGAGGCGGAGGACATCTTTACCCTGGATACGCAGGTTTGTTGCCGTTATTGGAATTCCTGCTCCTCCTGCGGTCTTCATTCCCAACTGTCCAGTGATAGAAACCTGTGAAGAACGCACAAGCGAGAAACCAACTGAAGAATCATGATGACACCCAGTGTTGAAAATAGGTACTACAATTCACATTTCAAACATTAAGGACATCTGTTGTATTACTTGTATTAAATTTGTTCGGTGCAGATATTATTCAATAGCAATGACTTAAATATTAACATTTCTCCTTAAATATTGAAGCTCATTCACATTTGGACTTGGAATTGATCAATTTCATTTGGATTAAATTTATGAAAGCTTGGCTTTGAGCTTAACACCTCATATACAGTTAAAGCACAAAAACTAAATGCATAAATAATATAATATTCAGCTGAGCGAACACATTTTGATAACATCTTGCTAAAGAATCTATGAAACCTCATTTCGACAGTTTAAATACTGAGTCATATATAAACAGAGAGGTTGTTGGAACAGATTCAGTTTAACTTTCTCCAGCAATCTGTCTTATAAACTGTTTGTGCCCCTTGCTCTCTTTATTTATCAAATAGATCTTTTATGTCTTCATTTCAGGACACAGCATCCGCACACAATATACATTAAAATCATTATAGACACATTCTTGTATTTTAAGGCGGGCAAATATCCCAAAGTTGCCCTCCGACTGCTTCACCTGTTTGATGTTTGAGCTGGCGACTCCTTGCAGCACCGCCGGGGAAGCAGGATTGTTGGCCGGGCTCCCGGGGGATCCAGTCTGAGGTTTGGCCATATTGACAGCTGACATGGACAAAGTGGTGGGAACCTGCACAGGACTACTCGCTGACTGACTTCTCAGAGGCACAGAAACCACGGCCTGTTCAAATCCACAAACAGAAACGAACTGTGACGTTGCTGCGTCTAAAAAAAAACAAAAAACCTGGACGTTGGGTCGTTTGTTGTCACCGTTACCTGTGAAATGCCCTTGGTGGCCACCGACACTGGCATCCTGATCTGGTGTGGGGTCTGATGCACCAGCGTGGCCTGTTGACCCCCTGCAGAAGACGCCAGACCAGGCTGTGCTGAAACAACTCGAACATGAGGCAGGGAGCCTGTCGCCAGGTGACTGACTATCCGAGCCGCGTGTTGGGATGTGACCGTCTGTGAAACGGCCGGGCAAGCCTGACTGGTGGGCAAGAGGGTTCCCAGCTGGGGCAAGGTGGGAGGGGACACAAGAAGAACGCTGGGAACGTGCAGAGGACAGGAGAAGAGCCGTTTTCAAATTGGACTACATATTAAACATCACAAATCAAAGGCCAATAAAAGATATGCGACACTGACCCTGGGCTAGTTTTGATGGCATCCGGGATAACGGGCTTTGTGGGTGTGGTGGCTGTACAGGGCAAAGGTGACTTAGGGGTTCCAGGTGTGTTCGGGGTGGGTGTTGAAGGGGTTGGTGACATGGGATTAGAGCCGATATCCTGTCCTGACTCCAAACATCCGGGAGTTTTGCCTCCATCTTTACTTCCGGTCTTCTAAAACATAAAAATTAATAGATTTGCATTGACATTTTTTTTCCCCTTCAAAATCTCAGTGGTAAATGGATGATTTTACTATGTAGTAAAAGGCAATGCACTCACAGGCTTAGACGCCGGTTTTGGTTTCTGCTGGAGAGCTTTTCTTGCTTTTGCAGCTGCAGCTTGAGCCTGGTGGATCCGCTCTGGATTGAACAAAGAGAAAACAACTATTTCTCTCAACAGTGGTGGAAAAAACAAAAACAAAATAAAAATCACTCTTTATTGGGTGTCTTGTCTCAAAATTAAAAGGAAAAAAAAATGTACAATTAAAGGCATGTTGTAGCTTCAAAAAAACAACGTGGTTTGTACTCAAGTACATAGTTGCTGCTTACCAAATTCCTCCTGACTGCGAAGGCGGTGAAGGTAAATCCACAGTTTACGGCCGATGTCGTACTTCACACAGGGGTCTTTCTCATAGTGAAGTCTATCCAGAGCGCCACTGACAACCGTATTAACCTAGAGAGAGAGACAATACCGCACCTTGTTCACTGGAAATGCCACCTCAGGCTAAATACGTTGAAACGCCTAATGAAATGCTGAGAGATTAGTTAAATTAGGAGCTACTCATACTTGTGCACTTGTGACGTCTGGGGCAAGAAACTGTGAGTCTTTCAGCAACTCGCAGATCTCTGCCCTCGTTCCTTCTCCATTCGGTAACCTGGCTGCCGCATCCCGCACTACACACACACACACACAAAAAAAGAAGGTACGAGGAGAGAGGTGGCAATTGTAAGGTTTATTTCCTGCTTGCAACCACTAATAGTGGATCAAAACAGGAGTTCTAACCCAGAGAGAGGATGGTGACATATGGTGGCCGGTCTGAGCGGAGCAGCGTGTGCTCCCTGGCTTTGTTGAGGGACATTTCCTTGTCAAACACGCCTTTGACAGGTCCAACCACAGATTCAAAGCCGTGCATCCTAAAAGTGAAGGCCTTGTGCGGTTGGTTGTATCGCTGCTGCTCCTAATAAAGAAACAGAAAAAAAAAATGTAAGCTTCGAAAATTCTGTGTCGGGCAAAAAGATGTTTAAAAAAAAAAAAAAAAGCAGTGTTTTTAACAGACCTGTACTTGAAACACTTGTCTCTCATCTCCAGTGCTGGGACGCACCACATAATCAGTTGATCTGCATCAAAAGGAATGGTTACTTCTGCAAGAGAACCTTTTTTTCTTTCAAAGTGGCTTTATTTTATTCATACTTTAGCTAAAAAACAACTCATGAAATGAAATACTAAATTAACAGTTCCTCATACTACACTGATACTTACAGCCTTGGTGTGGGAGAAGCCATCTCTATCAAATCTTCATTTTCTGTCTGAGTATGAAAAAAAATAAAGATGCATTAGAAACATAAAGACAACCTTTAAAACTGTACCAATTATAAAACTGCCGTATTACCTTCACGACAAAGTCTTTGGAGTCCAGCCACAGCTGACAAAGTGCACTGAGATCTTTCTCCGTGTCGTGTGTGGGACCTGAGAGAAATCATTGACACATTAATCCTGAACATCTAGTTATCTGCGAGTGTTTTCCCCCCCAGAGATGGACTCTCTTACCAATCCACCTCCACTGCTGCGATTCATCAACAAATTCCACAAATGGAGAAAAGCCACTGGGTAGAGCCATCCTGCCATCTAATCAACAGAAATAATGGACATTTACATTAACCCCACAGAGTAGAAAAGATTTCACTTCACGCAGTGACTGCTGGTTACCTTTCGTCTCTCCTGCGAGAAACTGCAGTGCTTGAAGTACCAATTCAGACCAACATGAGGCTGAAGAGAACCAGGCATTGAGAGGACTTGCTGGAGAGGACTGCCACATCTGAACTTTGTCCTCCAACTGAAGGAATTAAATATGTACATCTCATAATGTGCAGTCAGAAGCAAGACTAATCTTTAGAATGTTTGTGAGACGAGTAAACAAGGGCTTACCATGGTAGTACTGGCAAAACATTCGGTCCGTAAGATAGTTTCCAACAAGCTGAAGAAACTGATGGCGATTTCCTCGACTGTAACCGGGCTGCTCTGACACTCCTCCACGACTCTGGAATAAAATGTATTTATAGCACATTGTCGCACAACAGAGGGTTCTTTAACAAATAAAGATCCGACTGTGAACACAACTGAGGAAAGAACGGCTCAAAACGTACTCCTCCTTAATGTTAGCAAGTGGAGTCGACGGTGTGTCTGGCAGGGAGTTGATGATGTTCACTGGTGGAGCCGACGAAGCATCGGAAGGTGCAAGAGCCTCACAAGGATCCTCCGACTCCACTTTTATCGTCTTCAGTTTCTTTTTTCGTCTCTCTTCCTTTATCTTTTTCTTAGGCAGGGAAAGTTCAAAGAGGGCTGGAAGATTAAAAGAAAGAAGTGATGGAGTTGAAAGCAGAAATCTACATAAATGACAAATTAAGTGACCATTCATTTCACTTACGCATAGTCCCCTTACGACTAATATTTGCTCTAGAAAGTATGTCTGCCAGGTGGATATCAGAGGTGATCAGGTCTGGATGGTCCTGAAGGAAGCAATTAAGAGTAATTATCAAAGAAATTGTTTCGCTCATGTGTTTTATTTTCCTCATGCCTACATGATAACTTACCGGTTGTCGCTTCCGTTTCTCCCGATGGTTTTGCAACATGACTCTTAAGTCCTGCTCCCCCAGTTCTATTTTCTCTGTCAAGGAATAAGACAAACTTACATTTTCTGCCCTCCATCATCAGAGGAACATAACTTTTCCGAAATCACTAACCAGTGGTTTTCATGTCTTGGGTGAAGAGGCTGGGAAGAACCCTGAGTGAGACCGTGGGTGTTGGAGAGGAGGGGGACTGAGGCGCTGGAGTCCATAATGATATGTCTACATGCATAAAGTACATAAAAGCTAAATTGCCTTCATACATTCCTATATTTTACGGTTATTGTTTCAAATTTATCAAATAGTTACAACAGTCCAACATAGAATGAAAATATTATATCCATATGAATAAGACTACAAATCATCATGATCAGCTATGATAGAAATTAAGGAAAGTACTAACCGTCATCATCAGATGAGGCATTGCTGTCTCCACACTCAGTTTTGACCTCTTTTAATATGCGACTCAGTCTCCTTCTCACTTTTGGCTCCCGCATTTCGGCTTGAGTCTTGTTCGGCAGCCGTCTTTTTGGTGGAAAGTCCAAACCATTGTGCACCGCAAAGTCCAGAATCTCCTATAACAAGGACAACCCACATTCAGACTGATTGCAAAAGGCAGTGTGGGTTGTAGATCAAATTTAAGGAGGGAAGAAACAAAAGGAAAAACCTTTCTGGAGACGAGGATTTGCTTCAACAGTCGGTGGTAGTATTGCTGAAGGGAGTGTAACTGTCGTTTCCTCTGGGATTTTGCACACAGTTGTCTGTAATTCACCACCTCAGGATGGAAGTAGCCATCTGGATTCATTTAACAAAATATATCAGATATATATTCGGGTGGGATACACTTATGTAATTGTGAGTAACAGTGAGCACCTCTGAAGAGTTTCTGAGCAAGATGAAGGGGGTTTCCAAAGTTAAAATTCCTGTTGTTGAATAGGTCATTGATGGCGCTGTCCTGCTCCCCAGTGTTGTTTTCAGGAAACTTAGGCAGGAACTGACGAAGATGCTGCTTTTGGGAATCTGACAGCACATCACTCCAGGTACTTTCACTCATCACAGAGAAGAAGACTTCAGGCTGTTACAAACACAAGCAAACTTACATGTATGATCTGCAGAGTGCCACACTTCAAACTGATGTGTGCAGGCGGTCAAATTACTCACGTCTTCAAGCAGGTCTTCTGGCAGACTTACTCTACAATTACCCAGCATACATTCCTCTGTGATTTGTCCGCTGTTTTCTTCTTTTGGCTCAAGAGGGTCTGTCAGCATGTGTGCCAGTGCATCCATGTTGGTCCCCCGTGCGAGGACTTTAATTACCCAGCGAAGAAGAACGTGACTATAAAGTCCTAAAAGTTCGTAAAACTAGCAAACTCAATGCAGTATGTTTGTTTTGAAGTTTAAGAACCAAAGTCAAACCATTAAACAGCTAAGCTAACGATGCTGCTAGCTGTGTGGCTACCGTAGCGGGCAGATTAATGTCACACTAATATTACGTTTCTATGCAGTATTTTGGTGAACAATTAACAAGCAGCCGTGCAAACAATGCATGGCTGGTTAAACCCGATGACTGTTAACTAGTCTTACCTCACTGCTTTTTGTTTTTAAGGTAAGAGGGGATTATTTTAGTGACGCACAATATTCTTCTTCTTGCGATAATATGGTGAGAACCGGAAGTCGTGCTGCCTCCAGCGGACATTCGTGACATAATCTCATTTAATTAGCATTTCATGAAAAACATCCTTAGTTTAACCACGTTGAAATTTGTTGCACTTCAGATGAAGTTGGTATGATTACGATTTTTTATTGAAATTGTTTGCCTTTTCGGCACATTTTTTCATTGTTAAATAGAGATATATTAACTGACATATTGAGACTGTTTTTTCTATTTTACCTCGTGGTTATAAAGCTATGTCCTTTTTAAAAATGTCAACAAAATCCATTAATTCAAACCGAGGATTAAAGTAAACGGTAAGTTTATTTGTGGAAATAATAATGTTCAAAGTTAGATTTAGCTAAATTACTCTGCCTGCTTTTGTTGTATAGTTCGATGCATTTTATGACTGAAAAAACACAACAAACACAACTTATTTTGTACAGACAAGACTAACAAGCGGGCAGATTAATATGACACTAATATTACGTTTCTATGCAGTATTTTGGTGAAGAAGGTAAAGACTAAGAAGTTAGTCTTGTCTGTATAAAGTTGTTTTTTCACTGAATTTCAGTCATAAAATGCATGTGTTGAATTTTAAAACAAACGCAGGCAGAGTAATTTAGCTAAATCTTCCTGTGAACATCATTATTATTAGTACAAAGTACAAATTATATTTGAATACGTATCAATGCAAAGTGTGGAATATTTTTTACTTTTAACTTGTTTAGTCATTTAAATGTGACTACCTTTATAGGATATGATATATATCTCTACACAATGCGAGCTGAAAACCTGGCCAAGTGACAGCACTATGGTCTTGCTTCACAAATCAGTGTCCCAGACACCATGTGAAGAGTTGACATGCTGCCTCATTTCTGTCATGTTGCTCCACCTCTTCATGATGCTGTATTGAGCAGCTGTAATGAACAGTCAATCCCTTGGCCTCATAACTCAGCCTGGCAGAGGCAAGGGGGGGCACACACTGCCCTTCAGAAGTCTTCACCCAGCACCGTCCCACCCTGTGTGGTGGGCATACAGACATCAGACGTCACCCAGCCGTCAAAGCAAAGACTTTCCCATTTCTGTCGAGGTTTTGAATTTTAATGCCTTGGGAGGATGGCAGAGGGTGCAGACGGAGAGGAAGAGATCCAGTTCCTGCGGACAGTAAGTGATGCTGTTTACCTCTTCTCAAATTGTACTTGTTGAAAGTTTGCTCAGCCAACATGAGGACGTGGATGATAACGTGTCTCGAATGTGAAATGATCTCTTCATAAATGGCAAAAGACAAATATTGAAAGAGTTTCGTGACTTTGTTTAACTGAGTGCCGATTGACATGGACAGGTGGCTGGTTTTGTCTGCATTGTTACCTATTTATATCCCAATGGGTACTTGTTATACTACTGTTGTCACAGACAAGAAACCCCCCAGTGCCAGGTGGCACTTTTCACACTGACATGTACCAGATTCTTTAAAACAATCGGAGGTGGTTACTTAGCTATATGAAAGTTTGACACAGGGAGCACGTTTACCGTGATGGACATTGTTTACTTGGAGGAATAAAACTCAAATTTGTATTTTACTGTTTGTTTACTTTCAGGTTTCATTTCACTGAAAGCATGCCACATATGGTTGGAGCAGAACATTTGTCACACTAACTTAACATAAAGGAGATTCTTCGGATTTGGTTAAAGATGAGGCCACTTAATCAAGTATTTGTAAATCATGTGAACATATATCCGCTGTGGCGTCTTTGACTCACTCATATCCATCGAGACTTTTAATTTCACTGTATTTTGATGACGGATGATCATGGATGACGTAGTTTTAAGTTTAAGCAGAAACCTTAGGAGACCCCTTCCCCCTCCTGTCATCATTATATCATCATATTTGTTTGTGTATTTGTTTTTACAGTGAATATTTTTAGAGCCCAGCTCCTTGGTGTGATGATCCTAGTAGCTTTTTGCCAAAGAAGGGCAGTTTTCAACACACTGTGGTATTTTACTTCAGACCCAATGCTATACGATCGTCTGAATCATTTTATTTTCGCGGCAATAAACACATCTAGGTTTCAGGTTTCGTCTTTAGATCTCTCTGCCATGGCCTGCCGAAGGGCATTGTGGCCTTGCAAGATGACTGCTGTAATGTAACGCTCTTTATTTGGATGGTCAGTGTTGATATTTTGCTCATCTCCAACATAGTGCTACTTGAATTTCTGAGCCCTGGTAACTGAAGCCGTGGTGGTAGTGCAAACCAGGTTCAAATAATATATGGACAGGGCTTCATTCCCACTTTATTAGTATTGGTCATAGAGTATCTGCTTTTTAATATTTTTCTTTAAGAAACAGACACTCTGTATGTATATGAACTTCAAGAAAATATAAAAACTCAATGTTTTCTTTCACATTAGTCTTCAAACCTCATACTTCTGAACAACATTTCTGAAGAGAAGCCTGAAGTATTTAGGTGACATTGTCTCTCCGCCTGAAACTCAGCACTAAGTAAAATATGTTGACAATGTGTCATTAGGTTACTGACAGTCTGCCGCTGTTCGCTCCGAACTCAGCTGAGTTCTATATTTACTGTGTGAGCATTAGCAAGTTCAAAGCTCGGCCTATTTCAGCACCTGCTTACTTCAGTCCATGTGGGAGCTTTACGGTTAATGTTGTGGCTGCAATGTTTTTTATCAGATGCTATTTTCAAAGCATTTGTCAAAGATGTTTTCCCTTTAAAAAAAAAAAAATTCTCACATGGGAAAACCCCAGAGCACTGAATGGGACCAGAATTAGAGGCCATCCACTTTCCCTATTGAGTTGTCACCAGGACTATGCTTCGGCTGTTAAAATTATGGCTGCAACACATAAGTAAATAGATCTGACACTTCACTCCATCTAGCCGTGGATGGAGCGCAGTGAACTTCCTGTGCTGTCTGTATTCCCAATGTGGATTGGGAATACACGTGGAGTGGATAGAGCTGTAGGGGTGTATTGTTACTTTTCATATTGCACAGAAGCACTGCGGCCTAAGATGTTTTGAATAAACAATGGCAGCATAGATCCAACAACATAAACATCAAAGCCAAAAGATATAATCATACGCATTCTTTAAAAAAATGAGATATCAATGAAAGCACGGTATATAAAGAAGTTACGCTTCCTTCTTTCCCTACCTCTAAGTATAATAATACACCTAAATGAATGAACTGTTGATGTAGGTCATAATGGGGGGAAAAAAAATACAGGTTACGCAACAGAAGAAACCCTCTTTTGAGACTCTTAAGTGCAGAGGTGTCAAACCTGTGGCCCGCAGGTCAAAACCGGCCCATCAGAGAGTTGAGTGCTCCCTGCACAATGACCTTTATATGACATAGCATTGAAAAGTGATGGAGAATCATGGTTGCGTTCAGCCTGATGTCAGCTGGTTACTACTTACTTTGCTGTAGCCAGCAGTTTACCTAGCTGTGCCCAAGGCTGTTAGGCAGAGAGAGAGAGGCAATGACACACACACACACACACACACACACATCCATGCATGGGGTGAACATGCAAACACCACACAGAAAAACTTTGGCCCAGATTTGCACCAGTGATGTTGCTGCTTGCTGGTGCTCTGGGAGTCACACTGCTTAGAAAGACGAGGGTCCATAATGCAGCAACATTACCAGTGATACTCTAAAAGATTGTTTATTTGGTTATAACGAAATGTCAAATTATTTTTATTAGACATTTCACTGTATTTTGACTTGTGTTTAACCCCCAAAATTATTTTTTAAATTCTTTTTGCTTCAATTTGTTATGAGTAACAAAATTAAATTAAAGGTAAAAGAAAATCTTAGCCTCATAATTCATTGTTTGATTTGTGTGTTCACTGAAAAGATAACACACCATAACATCTCAACTGGGCTATACACTTACATATGATTTATCAGGCATTATATTATTTACATGAATTCATGGTGAAGCTCATTAGCACTGCCATTAAATCTGGTTGTTGCTACTTTCTAACATGTACTTTATTGAAGTTATGAATTAATTAAATTATTCAGTTACACAGTAAAAAAAACATTAAACGTTTCAAACATGCCTCTACTTAGAAACTTTACGAATTGCACATCAATGCAATGTGGGGCAATTATTTTTTTCCTGACTGTCAAATCCCAAATATCTGCAGCTTTCCAGAAAGGGATGTGTGACCAGCAGGTGCAGCGGCCTGAAATAGAGAGCTGAGGAGGGGCCTTGGAGCCAGAAATGGGGTGGGGGGTGGGGGTGGGGGGGGGGGGGGGGGGGATTAGATCTGGACCAGTGACAGACAGAGTAACAGGACACATGGAGACGAAGGTTAGGGAGTTGTGTGAAGAAGGAAAAGTTTTAAATGAAAGAAAAAAATATATTTGCAACAAGATTCTGTTTAGGTTGTTTTCCCCATTAAAACTAGTTTCCCAAATCCCTCTTTATGTTTGTGGTGAGATAGTCGACACATCTACATTTGGTGTGTTCCTTTGTCACTTCTTGGTATGTTGACACCTCTAAAATAGTTTTGGTCGTAATGCACTCCTCACAAATATAGCAGAGTCAATGCAGATTGGACCCACAGTCATGGATTGCAAGTTTATTTGGCTTGTCTATAAAATTGGAAGAGATTTTGTGAGTCTATCAGCATGTGATACAGGCCTGGTATGTGGCTAAAGGCTACATTCGCTGCCCATCGCATACAAGAGATGAATTGAATTTAATATCATGACAGAGATCATGATAGAAAAAATAAACAAAACAATATATGAATTTATAAAAAAATTACAAATCATTGGATTCTGATAAACGCACATCTTCACACGGTCCCAACCATTACTTGACATTGCAATCAAAATGTCAGGTTTCATTCAGGATGTTCAGGATTTTAGATTTTTTTTTTGTTAGACGTCATGCTCCTTGCAGAAACACCATCTGACCATCTCATCATTGCAGGATGATCAAGTTGTGCTTCAGTGCACCGCGTCTATTCTCAAGGAGCAGATCAAGCTATGTCTGTCATGTGAAGGCTTCGGGAACCGGCTGTGTTTCCTTGAGACCACCTCAAATGCTCAGGTAGTGAGAGAGAATAGTGTTCAATGCTTTGCCAAGTCAGTATTGCCGCTTTCTCACCATGTCCAGTGGCTGCTTTGTTTTTCCAGAATGTCCCACCAGATCTCGCTATCTGCTGCTTCATTCTGGAGCAGTCTCTCTCTGTGCGAGCGCTGCAGGAGATGTTGTCCAACACGTCTGTGGATGAAGTAAGGATAGGAGTACAGCTGTAATGTACACATTAAGTATTATTCATTCAAAAGGTACAAATGTGTCATCTTTATGATTTGATGTTCTCTCCACTTTCACAACTCTCTACTGTAGGCGGTTGACCTGGATAAATGGGTATGTGTGCTTGTTACTCCAGCTATACTGTCCCATAGAATGTCTTCCTCAACTCTCGTGGATTATTATGTTAAATCTTTTGCTTTATCTTCTAGTCGTCACAAGGTGGAGGTCACCGAACGCTGCTCTATGGACATGCCATCCTACTGAAGCATACTCACTCCAGCATGGTGGGCACATTCACAGTCAACGTGGTCTTTACAATAGTGTCTTGTCAAGCAGCACTTCTCACACATCTTGCTGGCCTCCACCCTGCAGTACCTGAGCTGTTTGACGACTTCGCGCTCACTCACAGACAAGCTGGCGTTTGATGTGGGCTTGCAGGAAGACTCCACAGGTGCGTCTGAATTTCAATTTGTGCCACATACACCAAGGTATAGCTGTGTCCTCATAATGTGTTGGTCACAGGGGAGGCCTGCTGGTGGACCATCCATCCAGCCTCTAAGCAGAGGTCTGAAGGTGAGAAGGTCAGAGTGGGAGACGACCTCATTCTCGTCAGTGTTTCTTCAGAGCGATACCTGGTAATGATGACTGTTTTCACTTGTCTTTCCAGTGAGTATTCGCTTTGCGGTTCTCTCTTACATTGCTCGCTGCACTTCTTTCAGCACCTGTCCTACGCCAGTGGTGACTTGATGGTGGACGCGTCCTTCATGCAAACACTGTGGACGATGACCCCTGTGATGTCGGGCTGTGAGCTGGCTGAAGGTCTGTAATTTTATTGTCACTAAATAGTCTCTTTGTTCATAATTACTTTCTGTGTGTATTAACAGTATGCATCTTATCTAGGTTTTTTGACGGGAGGGTACGTGCTCAGGCTGTTCCACGGTCACATGGACGAGTGTTTAGCAATCCCAGGTGCTGAACAGGGCGACGACCAGCGCAGGTAATCCACACGGTTCAGTGGACTTTAGTCATGTTCTTTTAATTTGAAATCAGTGAGACGATGAGCCAAAATGTTTGACCAACTTTGACCATACAATGTGTAAGTAGGCCACATGGCTCATTGTTGTTGTTTTTTCCAGAGTTGCTCATTATGAGGGAGGAGCTGTATGCAGTCACGCACGATCCTTATGGAGACTTGAGCCACTAAGAATTGGGTAAGTATCTCCGTTGCTTTTTCACTATTAATGATTTTATATCGTGCTGATGCTCATTCATTTCTGCCTGTCGGTAGCTGGAGTGGCAGTCACATTAAGTGGGGCCAGTCTTTCCGAATACGCCACATTACAACAGGCAGATACCTTTATCTTGATGAGGAGAAAGGACTTCTACTGGTGGATCCGGAAAAAGCCATTTCCAAGATGACAGCCTTCTGCTTCAGAATTTCAAAGGTTTGCAAAATATAAAGAGAACTGTTTTACTTTCTGAATGCAGAAATGTATTTCTTTTCAACATTTCTTATTTGACCTGCAGGAAAAAATTGAAGTGACGCAGAAGCGAGATGTGGAGGGCATGGGTATTCCTGAGATCAAGTATGGAGAGTCCATGTGCTTTGTGCAGCACGTTTCAACCGGGCTCTGGCTCACATATGCTGCTGTTGATGCTAAATCTGCACGTCTGGGTCCTCTAAAGAGAAAGGTACAAGCAGTATTATATTTTCAGAGGACATAAAATGGCAAATGCCCAGTCAGTGGTTCAAAAACAACAACACGTCGTTGAGCCCTTACTTCATATGTATGTATTAAGTACGTGTGTTTTAACGAGTGTGTTTTAAATTTGAAGGCCATACTCCATAAAGAAGGTCACATGGATGATGCGCTCACAGTTGCTCGATCTCAGACTGAAGAGTCTCAGGCTGCCAGGATGATTTTCAGCACAACAGGACTCTTCAACCAATTCATCAAGTACTCACATTTCCAATACATTTCACATAAATTTGACACTAATAGTAGTGTTTTTGTTGACTATGCATAACATTCATCGTGATATTTCAACATCTCCTGTGTTCTTTTCATCACTCCAGGGGTCTGGATGCCCTGAGTGGGAAAAACAAATCTGCCAATCCCCCATCTCTGCCTATGGACACAGTGGTGCTCTCCCTGCAGGACCTTATTTTCTACTTCCGCCCCCCTGAGGAGGAACTGGAGCACGAGGACAAACAGTTCAAGCTTCGATCCCTGAAGAACAGACAGAACCTCTTTCAGGAGGAGGTTTGTCTGAATAGTGGACATCCATAAAAACAACCTGTCTGAGAATCATTATTTCATCCTTTCTTTCAGCACTTTTAAAAGTATTTTATTGTTTATTTCTCCTGTGTTTATTAGGGAATGATAACTCTTGTTTTGGACTGTGTCGATCGACTCAATGTGTACAATACAGCAGCTCACTTCTCAGAGTACGCCGGGGAAGAAGCTGCAGAGTCATGGAAGGAGATAGTAAATCTACTGTATGAGTTACTAGGTATGTTCATTTTTTGATGTCTTGTTTAAATGTGATGCCAATGTTTGACAGTGCTGTACCCTATATGTTGTATATACGCAGCTGCTTTTTGTTTGTCTATTTGTGTATATAGCAGCTTACAGATACTACTTTCTCGACTACTTTTTTGTAGCTTCTTTGATCAGAGGCAACCGTGCAAACTGTGCCCTCTTCTGTGACAACCTGGACTGGCTGGTCAGCAAACTGGATCGTTTGGAAGCATCTTCGGGTACCTCAAACACCTCAAAAGATGACATGAAGTTAAATTTTACATTTAGTGTTTTCATTTACCACTGTTAAAATTAACTATGACATCTGATGATGTAGTGAAATTAAATCTTCACTGCAATTTTTTTTTCAAGCACTTATAATAAGTGCTGTCAATGCTTATGTATATGCATGACGTTTTTGACAGGAATCCTGGAGGTTTTATATTGTGTCCTTATTGAGAGTCCAGAGGTGCTGAATATCATCCAGGAGAATCACATCAAGTCGATCATCTCTCTGCTTGATAAGCATGGACGGAATCATAAGGTCAAAAACCCCAAACATCATTTTCTGACCCCGCGAAAACATTTCAATAGATTAACGGCTGTTTTCATTGATTCCTTTTCATCATTTTTTTCATTTTTGGGTCAGGTCTTGGACGTGCTCTGTTCTCTGTGTGTGTGTAATGGCGTGGCTGTGAGGTCAAATCAGAATCTGATCACAGAGAATCTACTTCCAGGTCGTGACCTCTTACTTCAAACCAACATCATCAACTATGTAACCAGGTGGGTCTTTTAGTGTAAGTATAGGCCTTCACTTCTGAGCTAAATGACCCAAACTGAGTATATATTTTGTGATCCTTGTTTAGCATGAGACCCAACATTTTCCTTGGAACTTGTGAAGGATCCACTCAGTATAAGAAGTGGTATTTTGAGGTGATGGTGGACTATGTGGAGCCGTTTCTTACAGCCCAGCCATATCACCTGCGTGTGGGTTGGGCTCTGACAGAAGGGTTCAGTCCTTACCCCGGAGGAGGGGAAGGCTGGGGAGGTAATGGAGTTGGAGATGATCTTTACTCCTACGGATTCGACGGAATTCATCTCTGGTCAGGTAATGGAAACATGCATCGACTACTTTTAAAAGTAGTCTCTTGCCTTCACTGAGATCACTGCATCTTCTACATAAATCATTTCCTTCTTATTAATAACCTTCTACAATATGATTTTGATCTCAAATAATTGAGATTTCACATGTTGACAGAGTCTTGTTTCACTTCATCGTTGTGTTTGCAGGTCGTGTTCCACGTCACGTTGCGATGCCCAATCAGCACCTGTTGGCTGCAGAGGATGTGGTCAGCTGCTGTTTGGACCTGAGTGTGCCCAGTATCTCCTTCCGCATCAATGGCCATCCTGTCCAAGGAATGTTTGAGAACTTCAACCTGGATGGGCTGTTCTTTCCTGTCGTCAGCTTCTCTGCAGGCGTCAAGTATGACATTGGGAATTGTGAAACAACGATATGCTTTCAAAACTTGATGATTGTTTTCTGCTCCAAATTCAAGGCTGCGATTTCTTCTTGGAGGGCGTCATGGGGATTTCAAGTTCCTCCCACCTCCCGGCTACGCTCCATGCTATGAAGCGGTACTGCCGAGGGACCGCTTGCGAATTGAACCCATCAAGCAGTATAAACATGACTTTGAAGGCGTTCGTAACCTGCTTGGTCCAACTCAGTCTCTTTCACATACATCCTTCACTCCATGCCCCGTGGACACGATTCAGGTATAATTCCACTTCATCTGCTTTCATATTGATAATTTATGTTGCGCTAATGTTGTTACTCTTTCAGATTGTGCTTCCTCCTCATTTGGAGCGCATTCGAGAGAAGCTGGCAGAAAACAGCCATGAGCTCTGGGCTGTTACTCGCATCGAACAAGGGTGGACTTATGGACCTGTGAGTATTTTTAGTGGGTCCTGATTTTTCTGAATATATTGTTTTGAGCAGTAATGATTTTCTAAAACACATTTCTGCCACCTTCATCTATTTAAGTTTCGTGATGACAACAAGAAGCTGCACCCTTGCCTGGTAGATTTCCAGAGCCTGCCTGAACCAGAGAAGAACTACAATTTAGCAATGTCCGGAGAAACTCTGAAGTAAGTCACAGTCTTCACTTCAGTGACGACACTGGAGAATTTGCCTGTTTCTGATTTCTCATTGATTCATTTCAAAGAACGCTGCTGGCACTAGGCTGTCATGTCGGGATGGGGGATGAAAAGGCTGAGGAGAATCTCAAAAAGATCAAACTCGCGAAAACGTGAGTAGCAAAACATTCACACGTTCAGATACTTTTTTGATTGCATTGTAAATATCCTTCTGGACTCTTTCTGACCAGCAAACATTGTCTCTCAGTTACATGCAGACTAACGGATACAAACCAGCCCCTTTGGACCTCAACCATGTAAAGCTGACTCCTAATCAAAACACTCTTGTGGAGAGACTGGCTGAAAATGGGCATAATGTGTGGGCAAGAGACAGAGTTCGCCAGGGCTGGACATACAGTATTGTGCAGGTACTCTTGGTTATAGAAGTCACTATTGCCAACAGTAATATGCTTGTGTGTGCACTTTCATGAATGGAGATTGCATTTTTTTTGCTATATTTAATACTGTTTGTTTGAATAGGATATAATGAACAAACGCAACCCCCGTCTGGTTCCTTACAACCTACTGGATGAAAAGACCAAAAAGACCAACAGAGATACAGTTTGTGCAGCTGTTCGCACACTAATTGGATATGGCTACAACATAGAACCACCTGATCAGGAGAGCAGTAAGTTTCTACTTTTGGTTTGTTCTTTGTGTTTTCATAAACTATTTGTTTAAAAAAGAACTCCCCCCCCCAAAAAAAACCCCAAAAACAACAACCCCAAAACAAAACAATTTTATCAAATCAAAATGTTATTACATTATTTGTTGTATTTCTGTAGGTGACCAGGGACCAGGAGGCTTACGTGGAGATAAAATCAGAGTGTTCAGAGCTGAGAAATCTTATGCTGTCACACAGGGGAAGTGGTACTTTGAGTTTGAGGCTTCCACAGTTGGAGAGATGAGAGTTGGTTGGGCAAGGCCAAGTGTTCGTGCAGACACTGAACTTGGTGCTGATGAGTTGGCTTATGTCTTCAATGGTTTTAAGGTGGGAGAGACAACTAATTCATGGCCCTGTGAGCGATGACAAACCCTCTGTGATCCCATAATATAATTATGTATTTGTTTTCAGGCTCAACGTTGGCACATTGGCAGTGAGCCATTCGGTCGTCAGTGGCAATCTGGTGATGTGGTGGGTTGTATGATTGACCTGACAGAGATGAACATCATGTTTACACTCAATGGAGAAATGTTGATCAGTGACTCGGGCTCGGAGATGGCCTTTAAGGACATTGAGATAGGAGAAGGTAAGTAGATGAACAAGTGACAGCTGGGGAAGTTCAATACATTTGGATATGCGTTTCTGATGCACTTTCACATGCCTGCATTTATTGAACATCTCCAGGCTTCATACCTGTGTGCAGTCTGGGCCTGTCGCAAGTTGGCAGGATCAACCTGGGTCAGAATGTGAGCAGTCTTCGTTACTTCACCATCTGTGGCCTGCAGGAGGGATTTGAACCCTTCGCCATTAACATGAAGAGAGACATTACAATGTGGTTCAGCAAGAGCCTTCCACAGTACATAGCTGCACCTACTGATCATCCTCACATTGAGGTATTGTGTATTATATTTTACAAAGTCATGTCCAGTTATTTCTCTGTCACGAATGATGATTGATTTACTAGATCAGCATCTGATCCCTTTTGTTTCTGGTCTAGATTTCTCGTGTTGACGGTACAGTGGAAACGGCACCCTGCCTTAAAGTGACCCACAAGACCTTTGGATCCCAGAACGCCAACACAGATCTGCTGTTCTTCAGACTCAGCATGCCTGTCGAGTTTCATGAGACGTTCAAGGTCCCAGCGGGGACCACACTACTCACTCGTGCTCTGACCATTCCTGAGGATGAGGTAGTGGAGGTGGACCCAGACTCTGACTTTGAAATACTGAAAAAATCAGCAACTCGTAAAGAGCAGGAGGAGGAGAAGAAAGAACCTTCTGTACCAAAGGAGACTCCTGCCATTAAAAATGGAGAGAATGAGAAGGACGCTTCAACTGAGAAAAGCAAGAAGAAAGGGTATGGGAATGAAGTGACTTGGAGGGAGGTTGTCTGGATTTTAAGACAACATATGTATTGTCACTTTTCAGATGTAATGATTTATGTGTTTGTTTGTAGTTTTCTTTTTAAGGCAAAGAAGGCAGCATTAATCACTCCTCCACCAGTCGTTCCAACTCTGCCTCGACTTGTGGAAGATGTGGTACCAGATGACAGGGATGATGTCGACATTATCCTCAATACTACGACAGTAAGACTAAAATTAATGATATGGTTATCATGTTGATGATGAAAAATACCTATTCAATTCCAACCAATTTTGTAAGTTTAGACTTTAACAGTATTATTTGGGGTTTCAGATTCATCTGGGCCTGACGCCACACTAATGCTTAATTCTCACCTTCCTCTTTCGTTTGCCAGTACTATTACTCAGTGCGAGTGTTTGCGGGACAGGAGCCAGGCGGCGTGTGGGTGGGATGGATCACGCCAGACTACCACCAGTACGACCCTCACTTTGATCTCAGCAAAGTGAGAAATGTAACAGTCACGGTTGGTGATGATAAAGGCAACATTCATGACAGGTAGGTAACCTTTGTTGTGAGAGCGCAAGCAGCTGTGCTTCTCATTTATCCAAATCCATTATTATGCATAGCAACTCGGACTCCTCGCTTTTTTGTCTCCTCTAGCATAAAACGCAGCAACTGCTACATGGTATGTGGAGGAGAGTTCAGCAGCTCTCAGCAAACCCGAGTCAGCCAGGAGGACTTTGTGATTGGCTGTCTTATTGATTTGGACACCGGCCTCATGACATTCACTGCAAATGGAAAAGAAATTAACACATTTTATCAGGTGAGACAGGCTTCAGTCTGTCATCCATGTTCTTCAGAAAGCGCTGATCATTTACTGCATTTGTGTTACGTTGTACTCTTATAGGTGGAGCCAAACACAAAACTGTTCCCAGCTGTCTTTGTCCTGCCGTCCAGTCAGAACATGATCCAGTTTGAACTTGGAAAACTAAAGGTCAGTTACCAAGAATGACTCTGTTTATTCTCCACCAATTTATACAGACTGAGACTGGTTATTAGCAAGTATGTTAAGTATCTTGACTAATACATTTGTCATGCACTCCTCCTGCTAGAACATCATGCCTATCTCAGCTGCCATGTTCCGCAGCGAACGGAAAAACCCTGTCCCGCAGTGCCCTCCACGACTAGACATCCAGATGTTAACCCCGGTCATCTGGAGCCGAATGCCCAACAACTTCTTGGCTCCAGAGACGAAACGCATCAGTGAGAGACTGGGCTGGATGGTGCAGTGTCAGGAGCCACTGACCATGATGGCCCTTCACATATCAGAGGAGAACAGGTTGGCGCTGAATTGCACCACATTTGTTCAGCATGTTGTTGGGAAGTACACCGTTTTAGCTTTCTTCACCAAAAATGTACCCATTGATTTTCAGGTGCATTGACATCCTGGAACTGTCTGAACGAATGGACCTGCTGAAGTTCCACTACCATACTCTTAAGCTGTATGGTTCAGTCTGCGCTCTTGGAAACAACCGTGTGGCGCATGCATTATGTAGCCATGTAGACGAGTCCCAGCTTTTCTACGCCATAGAGAACACTTACTTACCTGGACCGATGAGAAGTGGCTTCTACGACCTGCTCATCAGCATGCACCTGGAGTCGGCTAAAAGAAATCGCCTGGGAACCAACAAGGAATTCATCGTCCCAATGACAGACGAAACGCGCAGCATCACTCTGTACACTGAAAGATCCCACGCTTTACCTGGAGTTGGCCTCACTACTTGTCTGCGTCCCAAACTTCATTTCTCCTCTGTAGGGTTTGTGGGAACAGATCAAGATATTTATACGCTGAGTCCAGTCATTCCCTTACAGGTGAGAAGATTTGGAATTCTGAAGACTTTTTACACATTCATTTGGTTCGGTACACTTTAGCTCTGTGCATTTAAAGGCAGAAAAAAAATATGACAAGTCATATAGTTACAACAGCTGCTCATATGACTCCACTCATTGAATCCACTGATAGTCACTTATTTGCGCATTTTCTTGTATTTCCAGGTGCTGAAGACCAAGGCCCTAAACATGCTGATTGAAGCAGTGCAAGATGGTGGCCAAGCCATGAGAGATCCTGTAGGAGGCAGTGTTGAATTTCATTTTGTTCCAATCCTAAAGCTCATCAGTACACTTCTAATAATGGGTGTGTTTGATGACGAAGATGTCACACACATCCTGAAGATGATCGAGCCCACAGTATTTAGTGTCAAGAAACCAGAGGAGCCGGATGAGGAGAGCGAACAAGCAATCGAAGAGAAGGACCCTAAAGCACCTCAAAAAGAAGCTGTGGTCGAAGGAGAAGAGCTAGAAGATGCCGGGGAGGAAGAAGAGGAGTTTGAGGATGACGGGTTAGGTGAGGAGGAGGAGGAAGAGGAGGTGGAGGAGGAAATGGAACCAGAAGAGGCAATAGAGACAGCTCTACTTGTGCCTCAAGAGGTAACTGCGGAGGAGAAAGACCCAGTAAATGGTGAAAAAGGAGCCGAGGAAACAGAGAAAGAGTTAAAGCATGTAGATTCATGTGGAGAAGCTAAAGAACATGTAGAGCAAGGGCTTTTCCAAATGAAGCTGCCAGAGTCTGTAAAGCTACAGGTATGAGTATTGAAAAAGGCCATTTATCAGTGATGCAACTGGTGTCCAATGTATATGGTTAATGGTTGAGTTTGTTTTTGTCCTACAGATGTGTACTTTGCTGCAGTACTTCTGTGACTGTGAGCTACGTCACAGAGTGGAAGCCATCACTGCCTTTTCAGATCAGTTTGTCAGCCAGATACAGTCCAACCAGAGGCAACGCTACAATGAACTCATGCTGGCTTTCACCATGAGCGCTGCCGAGACTGCCCGGAAGACCCGGGAATTTCGCTCTCCACCACAGGAGCAGGTATACATGCAGAAAAATGTGCATGGAGGGAGTGGTGCAACTTTTCTAAACATGGTTTTGTATCTTGAAATTAAATTGCTATAAAGAACATTTTCATAAACAAAACCCAGTCTTGCTTTAATGTATCTTACTGTTGTGTAGGTCAACATGCTCATGAACTTCAAGAACTGTATAGAGGATGAGGAGTGCCCCATTCCTGATGAAGTCCGTGAATCTCTGCTGGCTTTTCACAATGCTTTGTTAGCACACTGTGGTTAGTTTTCACCAACAGTATCAAGCTTGTGGTTATTAGGATTTTAAATTTACGGTTCACATGAGAAGCATACCTGGAAGTAGCAATGATTTAATTTAAAGTTCATTCTCAGGTGTTCATATTGAAGAGGAAGAACAAGAAGAAGAGGTGGATAATTCTCTCCGTGGACGACTGGTTCGTTTGCTGGAAAAAGTAAAAACATTCCGTGAGAAGAAGGTTGAAGTGGAAGTTGAACCACAGGAAGACAAAAAACCAAGTGAGCGCCTACATAATACATTGTAAAATCAGTTTGGCCATATTGGATGAGGAAGTGATGTTCTCTAGGTCCTCGTTGAAGCAGAATCTCCTCAGCTAAATGTCGTTCTAGTCATTTCTTCAGTTTACAAACGTGGCTTCATTGTTATACAGTTCTCTTTGCTGTCTCACTCAGTGTTATTCTTCATGCAAAAGGTACATTGCAGGAGCTGATTTCACACTCTACAATCCACTGGGCCCAGGAATCCTTTATCCAGAACCCTGAGCTAGTGCGCATGATGTTCAGCCTCCTTCACAGACAGTATGACGGGCTGGGAGAGCTCATGCGTGCGCTTCCCAAGGCCTACACCATCAATGCAGTGTCGATTCAGGATACCATGGACCTACTGGAGTGTTTGGGCCAAATCCGCTCACTCCTCATTGTACAGATGGGTCCTGAAGAGGAGAGACTTATGATTCAAAGCATTGGGTTAATATTCTATTTACAGTATCTTCACTTCCTTGTTTTGAAGTGATTTCTTTCATGATTTCATGGGGTAGAAACTAACGTGACATTTTTCTTTATTAGGAACATCATGAGTAACAAAGTTTTTTATCAGCATCCCAACTTGATGCGAGCCCTGGGCATGCATGAAACTGTCATGGAGGTCATGGTTAATGTGTTGGGAGGAGGAGACTCAAAGGTACATTTATTCCAATACAATTAGCAGTATTGTAAGTTTCAATCTACAAATTGAAATTTTTTTTTTCATGTTGCCATTAATAAGCAGACACAATCAAAGAGCAGGATGAATCTGTAACTCCAGTTTGATATCTGAAATGTGTTTTTTTTTTTCAACAGGAGATTAGATTCCCTCGAGTGGTGACAAACTGTTGTCGTTTCCTCTGCTATTTCTGCCGCATCAGTCGTCAAAATCAGCGATCGATGTTTGACCACCTCAGTTACCTGCTTCAGAACAGTGGAATCGGCCTTGGTGATTAAGTGTTGATTATCACCTTGAACTTGACATAATTCTTGATCTCTTTCCATGTTATAAAGCTGGATGTAATGTGCTACTCCTCAGGCATGCGTGGCTCCACCCCCTTGGATGTGGCTGCAGCATCTTGTATCGACAATAATGAGCTTGCACTCGCTCTCCAAGAACAGGATCTGGAAATGGTATAATACAACTAAAAAAAAGAAGATCAAAACATATATTGTACATATTCTTTCATCACTTCTGTACATTCTCATATTCCCAGGTGGTGAAGTATTTAGCAGGATGTGGACTTCAGAGCTGCCCAATGCTCCTTGCTAAAGGCTACCCCGACATTGGCTGGAATCCATGTGGTGGAGAGAAATACCTTGATTTCCTTCGTTTTGCTGTGTTTGTTAATGGTCAGTTGCTTCACAATTTGAATTTTTGTTTTTGTGCACGCACCGTTTCTGTCTACTGATATTCGACTTGGTTTTTTTTTAAATTGTTGTATAGGAGAAAGCGTAGAAGAGAATGCCAATGTGGTGGTACGTCTTCTCATCCGGAGACCTGAGTGCTTCGGTCCAGCCCTGAGAGGGGAAGGTGGTAATGGTCTGCTGGCTGCAATAGAAGAGGCCATCAAGATATCAGAGGATCCTGCAAGGGATGGTCCTAGCGTGAAAAAAGACAGACGTTTTCCCATGTAAGCGATGTTGACTGTTTTTCATAGTTCTTCCTTCTCTGACTTCCTGCTTGAAATCCTGCAACATTCTTCACTGACAGGTTTGGAGGAGAGGAGCAGCATGAGGAGAACAGGGTGCACCTGGGAAACGCCATCATGTCCTTTTATTCTGCTCTCATTGACCTGCTGGGACGCTGCGCTCCAGAGATGCATGTACGTGAGCTGATGACGAGTTATTTCACAGGGATTTGTCCAACAATTGTGGTCACATGAAACTAAACTAAGTTTTTGGCTCTACAGTTGATCCAGGCTGGTAAGGGTGAGGCTCTGAGGATCAGGGCCATCTTGAGGTCTCTGGTCCCAATTGAGGATCTGGTGGGAGTCATCAGTCTTCCTGTTCAGATTCCTGCATTTGGAAAAGGTAAATACTTGAAGGTCATACTGAATTTGTTTTGGTAGTTTTAGTGAGTGTTTGTTTATTGAATCAATAAAATATTTTATCAGTGTCTGGACCTGTGTGCAGGTCACTTAATCATTATTTGCATCATGTTACTCATTGTTTCTAAATGTTTCCTCCATGTTGCTTTCAGACAACAGCATCATAGAACCAAAGATGTCGGCCAGTTTCGTACCAGATCACAAGGCTCCCATGGTGCTGTTCCTGGACAGAGTGTATGGCATTGACAACCAGGATTTCTTGCTTCATGTGCTGGAAGTTGGCTTTTTGCCTGACATGAGGGCTGCTGCCTCCCTGGACACGGTGGGCTTAACATATTTTGTCTATAGTCTTTTGACAGAAGTGCAAAGAAAGTATTTAATTGTTGTGATCTCTCATCAACAGGCTGCTTTCAGCACCACAGAGATGGCCCTTGCTTTGAATCGCTACTTGTGTTCTGCTGTGTTGCCGCTCATCACAAAGTGTGCCCCACTGTTTGCTGGCAGTGACCACCGAGCCATAATGATTGACTCCATGTTGCACACGATCTACCGGCTGTCTCGTGGACGAGCCTTCACGAAGGCCCAAAGAGACATTATTGAAGAGTGCCTCATGGCTTTGTGCAAGTGAGGTTATCACCATCAACAACCCCTTTATGTCTTTTGATATTGGAAGATCAATTGTAAAAAAAATGTCATTTTCTTTTCAGACATCTTCGTCCATCTATGCTTCAGCACCTGTTACGACGGCTGGTGTTTGATGTGCCAATTTTGAATGAGTATGCGAAAATGCCACTGAAGGTATGATGACTTTGAAACAGAATTTAAATGAGAACCAGTTTTGCGCAACAAGTGTTCAATAATATTCAGTTTTCTTGTTAAACTTTGATTTTCTTGTGCAGCTTTTGACCAATCACTATGAGCGGTGTTGGAAATATTACTGCCTCCCAAATGGCTGGGCCAACTTTGGCGTCGCCTCAGAAGAGGAACTGCATCTGACTCGGAAACTATTCTGGGGGATCTTTGAATCACTCGCACACAAGGTGGAGTGCCTGCACTGTGACATATTCTTTTCAAGTTCATCAGATGAGCACTGTTGCCATGGTTTTCTTTTTTGTTCGGCTTCCAGAAATTCGATCCAGAAATCTTCAAGATTTCAATGCCATGTATCTGTGCCATTGCTGGAGCCATTCCTCCTGACTATGTGGATGCCAGCTACTCCTCCAAAACAGAGAAAAAAGCATCAGTGGATGCAGAGGGAAACTTTGATCCTAAGCCGGTAGAGACCACAAAGTAAGAGTTTTATTTTCTCATATTTCAAGTTAATATAAATGTATCTTGAAAAAAGTTTGGTCAATGTTTAGATTTGTAATCTGACTTTGATCCTTCGTCCACCCATAGCACCATCATCCCTGAAAGGTTGGATCCCTTCATGAACAGATATGCTGAATATACTCATGATAAATGGGCCTTTGAGAAGGTAGAACTTAATCTTTATGCTCATTGTACTCACCCAGAATTGTATAATATGTAGAGTTAATTTATATTGTTGTATGTTTCAGATTCAGAATAACTGGTCATATGGTGAGGTGCTGGATGAAAATGCAAAAACCCATCCAATGCTCAGGCCCTACAAAACCTTTTCAGAGAAGGTCGGTACAAGTACATGCTCTCATGAAACTCTTAACTTCCACTTCATTTTTTTTCTGCTTCTGATCACACTCACCTTTTCTCAAGGACAAAGAAATCTACCGTTGGCCAATCAAAGAGTCCATCAAGGCCATGCTTGCCTGGGAATGGAACATTGAAAAAGCCAGAGAGGAAGAGGAGTCAGAGAAGAAGAAAGCCGCATCACGAAAGATCTCCCAGACTGCTCAGGTTTGAGCTGTTGAATATCATTATTATTATTATTATTACGGTCATATTTATGGTTCAAAATATGAAAATGTCTTTGTTTTAGGCAACCTACGACCCAAGCCATGGCTACAGTCCGCAGCCCATTGATATCGCACACATGGCTCTTTCAAGAGACCTGCATGTATGGCAACAAAATCAGAATTTCTACAATAATATTTTTAAAGCTGAGTGTGTGATCCGAATTTATAGCCACTATCTGTCCATAGTCCATGGCTGAGCAATTGGCAGAGAATTACCACAACACCTGGGGACGGAAGAAGAAGATGGAGCTGCAAGCCAAAGGTTGGATATGAGTTGTCGAGATGAAAATAATAGAGGATGAGAACTTTGGCCTTTTCCCACCATTTTGATTGTTCTTCTGTTTGTGTAGGAGGTGGGACTCATCCTCTGCTGGTGCCCTATGACACCCTGACTGCAAAAGAAAAGGCACGAGACAGAGAGAAGGCTTACGAGCTGCTCAAGTTCCTGCAGCTTAATGGCTATGCAGTCACAAGGTAAGTTCTAAAGAAGATTTCGCTGATCTTTTTACATTTAATTTGCAGGTTTTCACTTGATTTATATTAAATATGCTCATTTCAGGTGTGTGTATATTATATTGTATCTGTTTGGATCTCTTACTGTATATTTTTAGCAGGCACAAAGCTCAAGGCAGTCAAAACAGAGGGACCGGTAAAAAGCTGAGTTTTAAAAATTTAGTTAAAAACAAAATGGTAACGAAAAATAATCTGGGTTGGATTTGGGGGCCTTTCTATATGGAGTAGCCACGTTTACACTGCGTTTTAGGAAGGATTTTCTCCTGGTGCTCCATTTCACTCTCATATTACCAAGTCATGCATTTGATTTGATTTAATGGACTATTTTGCCTGAATGTAACTGTCTGTCACTTTGCCTTTGCCCTGTGATGGACGAGCAACCTGTAGAGGATATACCTTGACTTTCCCAGAGTCTGCTGTCAGATGTTAGATGATGCAGTATATGAGATGGATGGAAGGATGGATGTCACCAAAGTATAATCCACAGATAACAAGCTAACCATCTGGTTGACTTTAGGGGCCTTAAAGACATGGAGTCTGACATATCGTCCATCGAGAAGAGATTCGCTTACGGTTTCCTTCAGAAGCTGCTGAAGTGGATGGAAATCGCGCAGGAGTTCATTGCTCATCTTGGTATTGCAGAGCGCAGATGGAAAAACAGATGTCTTAACATTGTGTCACATTATGTGTTTCCCATCTCATTGTGATATTGTTCTAAAGCATTTCACAATATATTTTACAGAGGCTGTGGTAAGCAGCGGGCGAGTGGAAAAGTCTCCGCATGAGCAGGAAATCAAATTCTTTGCAAAGGTGAGGCTGGGATGGTAACAATATTGAATACCAAATCTATTATTTTAGTTACTCTAACTTCAAAAACCTCTGACATGCTCCTTCATAGATCCTGATGCCTCTGATCAACCAGTACTTCAAAAATCACTGCCTGTACTTCTTATCGACTCCTGCAAAAGTTCTGGGTAGTGGTGGTCATTCTTCTAATAAGGAGAAGGAGATGATTGCAAGGTGATCTCTCACTTCTGGACACACAAGATCTTATAACATATTTAACTGTGTGCACTTTTTATACATCATGTTTTCCTTCCTTTTAAGTGTTTTTTTCTTCTTGCTTTGCCCTTCACACCTTTCTTTCTCACTCTAGTATCTTCTGTAAAATGTCTGCTTTGGTGAGGCACAGAGTTTCTCTCTTTGGTAAGATGCTCTTTTCACTCTTTTCTTTGTTTCTATACTACATTCTCTCTTATGTGCTTTCACCTTTCAGGTTGAAGCTACTTTCTCTGGTTTATAGCCATACACTCTGCAGGGATTTTCAATTTTGAGAAACTCACATTATAGCAAATCTGTTCTTACTCATGCAGGAACTGATGCTTCGGCGATCGTTAACTGCCTTCACATCTTGGCACGGTCACTGGATGCAAGGTTGAACACTCTTGATAACACTTGAAAACCTTTATTTTTTTTAAAGTATGAGAGCTTGTAAACTTTCTAATTTACCTTTCTAGAACAGTGATGAAGTCAGGCCCAGAGATTGTGAAAGCAGGGCTGCGCTCGTTCTTTGAAAGTGCTGCTGACGACATCGAGAAGATGGTGGAAAATCTCAAACTGGGGAAAGTATCTAAAGGCAATCAGGTGCATAGTGTTGGAAATGGCCTTCATTATTATGATGCCACCACACTGGATCTGGAATATCTCTAATCACTTGCCGTATCTTTCGTTTTAAGCAAGTGAAAGGTGTCTCTCAGAACATTAACTACACCACCATCGCCCTTCTCCCCGTGCTCACCTCCCTCTTCGATCACATCGCTCAGCACCAGTTTGGAGACGACGTCATGCGTAAGTTCCTCCTCATGAATTTAATTTCTGCTGCTCATTTGGTATCAGACTGACAATATTGTACCTTCCTATGTTTGCTCTGTTGGTTGCACGCAGTGGACGATCTACAGATGTCATGCTATCGCATCATGTGCAGCATTTACTCCCTCGGCACAGTCAAAAATCCACATGTGGAGAGGTAGCTCCACATTGACACACCTCAGAAACTTCACATTTCCGAAGAAGTGGATTATTTGGAATTTGTTGAGTTTTAAATGTACTTTTCTTTAAATTTACAGACAGAGACCCGCTCTTGGAGAGTGTTTGGCTCATCTTGCTGCAGCTATGCCAGTAGCTTACTTAGAGCCTCATTTGAATGAATTCAATGCCTTTTCCGTCTACACCACGAAGACACCCAGGGAGCGAGCCAGTGAGTACAGCACATTTCTTCATATTTGTCAAAAAACAAATCTTGTTTGGATCTTCTCTGACATTTTTTCTTGTGAATCTTTTAAGTCTTGGGCCTTCCTAATGAGGTCCAGGAGTTATGTCCAGATATTCCTGAGCTGGATATTCTGCTGAAGGAGATCGGAGACTTGGCAGAGTCAGGGGCTCGTTACACTGAAATGCCCCATGTGATTGAAATCACCCTGCCCATGCTGTGTAACTATCTGCCACGCTGGTGGGAGAGGGGACCTGAAAACTTCCCTGAAATGGAAGGCCGAGTCTGCACCGACGTTACATCTGAACACCTCAATCAGCTCCTGGGCAGCATCATGAAAATTGTAGTGAACAACCTGGGCATTGATGAGGCCTCCTGGATGAAGAGGCTGGCTGGTGAGCTCTGTTTTGTACTCGTGTTATTCACGGGTCACCTTGTATTCTTCAGGAACCTTATATGCGAGTGATCATTTTATTTTTCTGCCAGTGTTTTCACAACCGATCGTCAGCAGAGCGAAGCCAGAAATGCTGAAGTCGCACTTCATCCCAACAATGGAGAAGCTGAAGAAACGCACTTCGAAGGTGGTTGCTGAGGAAGACCATTTGCGGATGGAGGGGAAATCAGAGGGAGATGAGGAAGATGGGACTATACGTGATGAGTTTGCTGTCCTCTGCCGAGACCTATATGCCCTCTACCCTCTACTCATCCGCTATGTGGACAACAACAGGTACACTAAATTAACTTCATCATGTTTAAAGTGTGTACCTCAGAGCCTCAAGGTCAACTGTTTTGCTCTAGGGCGCGTTGGCTGACCTGTCCTGACCCAGATGCAGAAGAGCTTTTCCGAATGGTTGGAGAGGTCTTTATTTTCTGGTCCAAATCTCATGTGAGTTTCATCTATTTGGCATTTAAATGCAACAGTTTACAAAGTTTCACACTGCTTACTTTGCGTTTCTTCTTTCTTTGTCTTTCAGAATTTCAAGCGAGAGGAGCAGAACTTCGTGGTGATGAATGAGATCAATAACATGTCGTTCCTCACTGCTGACAGCAAGAGTAAAATGAGCAAGGTGAGTGAGTGGCTGGCAGAGCCAATGATGCTGGTATAGTGTCAAAACTCAAATCAGGCTGTTTTAGGATTCTTGCAGGTGTGTGTTTACCACCTGCACCTGTTTGTAGGCCTTTTTTTCCCAGTTTTTTGGTATGATTTCAGCGCGAGTTTTTTTTTTTTTTTTTTACATTTTACATTGCCTCTCGCTTCAACTACTCCAAAATAGTGTTTTATAAATGCTACATCATGCCGAGGTGACTGGTTCTTGGAAATAAAAAGGGTAATTGATGCTCTCATGAAGCAGTTAAGACATAATGGCACTTGCCCACAACTTTCAACAGGAACTGCATTTACAAATATATTTTTCACTACCTCAGTGTGTATTTATTTTTGATTTTGTACATCTTTTACAAAATATTTGCCCGTTTAAGCACAGTGAATTCAGCAGTCACATTCTCAGGTGTAATTTTGAATCACACATTTGAGAACAACAGCAGTTCTGTTAACGTTATTCTCTCTTTGGTTGTCCGTTGTCCTCTTCTTTTGGTTTGCGGCTGGGTTTCCAGGGCGGGGACACAGAGGTTAGACTTTGTTTCTGCACGACCGCTGTGCTGACCGCATGGCACCTCACTGTGGGGGGAGCTTTTCATCAACCTCTCCAACACACTGGCACATCTGATCCACACACTAGTAGCACATCAACAAAAACACATTTACACACGAGGACACTCGCAGACGTAAAGACCCAAACATGACTTTCAATGAGTGACACAAGAAAATGTATTTACGTACACTTTCTGAACTTAGACATGCTTATGCTTGGACATAAATACTTTGAAGTCTATTACAAGTGAAACACAACGAGGCTGAGAATTTGGGATTGTTATAATTTTGCAAAAATATAAAAAAAATACCAGAAGCTTCCTCACAGGAACAAAGCAATTATGCAAGAGTCTCTTTACCAACATGCAGCCACTGACTTAATCAGTGTTTAAACAAAACTATTGATTTATCCTTAATTCTTACTAAAGTATACATAAAGAAATACAGTAATAAAAGTGCTTTGGGGAAAGACACATCATTCTCACATAGAATCACCGGACGAATGGGAAAGCCCTGGCTGGGGGAGGGGGGGCATCCTCAGTCCTGCCAGTGTGTGAGGGGGGGAGTCTGGAGGCGCTTGATGAAAGTACTCAGCTGTAGAGTTGGGCTCATGGCACTGGGCTTTACACAATACCCAAGGTGATGGTGAGAGCGCAGTGCCATCATCCTGTCACTGAGTTTGCTCTTCTTTGATCATAGCTGAGTTGGAGACTTTTAGTTTGCCTTTTGTCTCTTTTCATGGAAAGACTGTTGACTTGTAGGTTTCTGTGATGTAGCTTTTTGCCACTAGGTGATGATGTTAGTCTTCTCTGTGCTCTTTCTTCTCTCCTCCCTTAAAAAAAAAAAATTCTTCATGGTACTTCAAGGTGCACCTCTCTTTATACTTCCTAGTATCCACACTAACACATGGCTTGATGCTTAATGTCACTGAAGCAGACCTCCTAAATCACTTGTTGGGTTCTTTCTTAAGAAGTGTTCAAAAGGGACCACGAACCTAACCGCCACATTAATTCACACTTAATGTCTAAAATATTTCCCAGAAATGCTTTGCACCCTCTAAACTTCCTTTCCATAACAAACAGACATTTAAGATTCAGGTTGTTTTATTTTTTGGTCAGTGAGGGCTTCTGGGAGTGACTTGCTGAGAATTGTTTATCAGTGATACCCTGACAAATATATTTATCATTGAGTTACTGCTGCCAGAAACTAGCCTCGTTTACTCAGCTTTCTTTACATTCTGGCCATAATGCAGGGCCTGGGATATTGTAGTTTTAAGACAACAAATAAACAGGCCTAAAAATATAGCCATTATATTTACAGTGCGAAACAAAGGTGTAAACACTCTAAGCCACTGTAAACAACATCATAATAACTGTTTGTTAAAGTAATTATGGCACATTAGCATTGTCTAGTTCCTTTAAGTAGTAATACACTTGTCTGTTGCTGAACATAATTTCTCTAGAAGGTACAGGTGTATTTTTAGATGCATTCACTGTAGGAGCTGTATTCTTCCACACTGACATGAACAATTTGGAGGACTCTAGAAAGAGCAGATAACAGAAGGACTGAACTCTGATAGCAACAGGAGTTCAGGAGGCGAGTGCAGGGATGTTTTTACTGGAGATGTGTGAGTTTAACAGCTTGCAACTAAAAAACTTAACTCTAAACTGAGCAGTTTCATTCTTTAACATCATCTAACATGCCAGAATGTCAGTTGTTATGAAAATTGATTCACAATTAAGTAGACAAAAGGCTTGTTTTAGGTGACTTTCATGTTCATGGAATGCTCGATGCTCACGAGAATGAAATATTTCCCATTGCATGTTTGTAAAAAGCAATTTCACTGATTCACTTTCTTTTAAAATCCGCTCCTTTTACCCAAGGCAGCTATATCCCCACTTTGCTCTCACATTTCCACTGGACCCTGTACTGACCAGTCTGAGCTCAGAGAAACAGTGATTTTATGTTTTTGGAAATAACCAGAAGTTGCAGGCACTTCTCTTTGAGTTACAAATTGCTAACAGTAACATATTTAACAAGAATCAGCAGTAAAGGTAGAAAGTAGAGCTTTACTCTCTTTAGTGTATAGAAGAAAGTTGCAGCTCTGTGTAATGCTTGGCTGTTAATACAGTACAATGATATTCAGGAGTTAGCAATGCACCAATCAGATCCTGAATTTATTGAATACTGGCTGTGGTGATATATTTAGATACAATTTTGTCATGTTTGGTAGTAGTATAGATAAAATGACCTTGTCTTTCTAGTTTCTTTTCTCGCACAATGGGATAAAGAGAATATTACTAATGGTGCCTGTGTTTCTCTTATGGGATGCTGTGAATGCTTTTTGGTTTACTGTTACTTTTCACAGGGTGGAGGTTCAGACACTGAGCGTACCAAGAAGAAGAAACGGGGAGATCGTTATTCGGTCCAGACTTCACTCATTGTGGCGGCCTTGAAAAAGATGCTTCCCATTGGCCTGAACATGTGTTCTCCTGCGGATCAGGAGCTCATCAACTTGGCCAAGATCAGATACTCTTTGGTAGTTGTTTTTTCTAGTTTCTACACCTTCAATATGATTTGGAACACGCTAAAAAGAAAACTGCGTTAAGGAGAACAATGATTGAACTCATCTGATTTACAGAGAGACACTGATGAAGAAGTTAGAGAGTTCCTGCAAAATAACCTGCATCTTCAGGGCAAGGTATAGTTCAAGGACTGTTCCAGCACCTGATTATAGTGAATATTGAAACTCAGTCAGGACATGTTTCAGAAGTGTTTGCATCCTTCAAAGGTGGACAATCCATCCATGCGCTGGCAGATGGCTCTGTACAAGGAGATGGCGGGGAAGGCAGAAGATGCTGACGCTCCTGTGAAAGTTGTCAAGAGAGTGCAGGAGGTTTCTGCCGTCCTCTATCACCTGGAAGTGGTGAGCAATGCTGATGGCTCTTGTAGGTCTGTTGATTCCTGAGCTCAACTGAGGAGAAATGAAATCGAGCAGAGATGACTGACTCTGGATGTAATATATCAAGACAAAATGCTAAGATTTAATTATTTTTTTCTTCTTCAATTTTCCAACACACAATACATGGTTTGTAGTAGGACAAATAAATTACAACATGCTGATCTGCACTAATTAGTTTAATATGAATGTGAAGATTCCTTAAAATAAGCCTTAATACTATTAAACTCACTTGAAATTTTTTTTTTAAAACATGTCAGGTATCACTAGAATAAGCCTGTGAGTTTTTCCAAGAAATCAAGCTCTTGTCCTTTTGTCTTTCTTAACGACATCTTTTTCTGTGTATTCTAATATATTCTCTCTTTAGGTCTAAATTGCCATTTTAGACTTGAAATAAGTTCTCAATCCAGTGTAAAGATTTCGTCTCTCATGAAGTTAAAGGAGCTGCCAACGTCTATAAAGTGGTGCCTTTGGTGACCAATTCTAATAGTTGAAGGGACTTCAAGTGGAAGATATATTATATCGAAGCAGATGGTGAAGTTAGAATTATATATCAAAAGTAGAAAAATCTTAACAAAAAACAAAACAAAAATTACAGTTTGAAAATCCATCACAACTTCAGGCTTTTCTTGATCTGTGTAATATTACTAACAATGGAGCGCTCTCATTTTGGGTTTGTACATGTCGCCTCCTAGACTGAGCATCCATTCAAGTCGAAGAAGATGGTCTGGCACAAACTGTTGTCCAAACAGAGACGCAGGGCCGTGGTCGCCTGCTTCAGGATGACGCCACTGTACAATATTCCAAGGTTAGACAGCAACAGATTTGGCCGAAAGAGTACCTAAAAAAGGAAAAATGACTTTATTCAATAAGTATTTGTGTTTGGTTTTGTAGGCACAGAGCTTCAAACATGTTCCTTGAAGGATACAAACGCAACTGGCTTCACACTGAGGGTTACTCATTTGAAGATCGGATGATAGACGACCTGTCTGTGAGTGACCTGTGAAGTCTGTTCCATTTAAATCTGCTCCGCTATTACAATGACTCACTGTTTTTATTCCTCTTCATCCCAGAAAGCAATGGAGCAAGAGGAAGGAGACGAAGAAGAGGAGAAGAAGGAAACAAAGCCGGATCCCCTTCACCAGCTAATTCTGCATTTCAGTCGCACTGCTCTAACAGAAAAGAGGTCAGATAGATACACACAAAATGCAGGAATGTGCCTTCAAAATTCAGGCATTCTCATTCACCACCTGCCTTTTTTCCCCCCCTCTGCATTTCAGTAAACTTGATACAGATCACCTTTATATGGCATATGCCGATATTATGGCAAAGGTGAGTTATTTTCATTTATTTCATTTCATTCTTTTATCTGTCTTTGGAGGTTTGAGAGGCTCTTTGACAAACACTCATACTACTTTTTTCTTCCGTCTGTTTTAGAGTTGCCATATTGGTGAGGAAGAAGAAGGGGGAGAGGAAATGATGGAAAATGCTGAGGATGAGATGTCCTTTGAGGTGCGACAGTCAGAACTGGTAATGGGCGGCCAGGGGCTAGGGACCAGGAACACAGTGGAGCGGTAGCTCTCGACGCATTGAGTGACCTCATCATCAGAGCATCACGTCACATCCACGCCTCTCTCTCTCTCTCTCTCTCTCTCTCTCTCTCTCTCTCTCTCTCTCTCTCTCTCTCTCTCTCTCTCTCTCTCTCTCTCTCTCTCTCTCTCTCTCTCTCTCTCTCTCTCTCTCTCTCTCTCTCTCTCTCTCTCTCTCTTTGTGTCTTTGTTCTGTCTTCACTGTTTGTACGTTGTGCTTTATTCATTGTGACGTCATTTAGAAACTCAAAGCTCCAATCCAGATTTTCTAAACTGTCCAGTCATTATAAAACATGACTGCTTTTCAGTGTTGTGATTTGTGATTTGTGATTTGTTCTTATGATATTTTACCTTTTCACTAGGAGTCTGGATTGGGTCTTTCTAGATGAAATTAACCTAGAATTAACATCAATTATAAGAATAATATTAATAATCCAAATAATCGTCATGACACTAACAAAATACAGCTTTTTGGAATTTATTATAATCTCAGTTTTTAGGATAATGCAAATTAATTTGATAATATACAATGTGCAAGCAATGTGTTACAGTCCAAAGTTTTTCATGTTGTTACCATGAAGTTTATTGAAGTTTACTCCTTCCTACTCTTTGCAGAAAATACATTAACACTGGACTGGCAGGGCTTTATTTTTTACTTTACAAGTTTACTTTATGGCTGTGCCTGTATCCAACATGCGAGTCCTAGAATCTGCACTTGCTATACCCACAGCTGAGTTTCAAGCAACTGGGACTGAACTATTATATCACAGAGTCCCAGTAAGATATATGTTTGTTTGACCATAAGCGATTTATGTCCTGTGTCAACATGTATCATTGCTTCAATAAACCACTAAAAAAATACATTTAAATGAATCAAATTGCCTTCAAACATGTGTGAGGGCTCATATCAAACTGGGGAGTTGGACATACCAAAAAGATACATTTAATGTCTTAAAATTCCAATCTCCTCTAAAATTACGCTGTGTGATGGCCGGTGACTAAAAGTGCTCAATGACAAGACATGTCATTCCTCCCAGTTTATATAGCTGTCCTGTTTGTCTCGTCACAATCTCTCTCCTCATCACCCCATGTAATTTCTCTCACCCTCATAACACGTCTTTAGTAACTGCATCTATACTTATCAATGTTCCCCTCCCCCACTCACGTAGCGTACTGACAGACTACAGCGAAAGCCAGTGTAGAAGAAGCTTCCCATGCGCACACATAATGATGATTTCAGCAGTGAGTCCACACATCACAGTGCGTCAGCGACCCGTCAGGTCAGATTCAATGGTTTTCAGCTGCAGAGTGAGGCTGAGGTCCTGTTGCACCACACATAGTGGGTAGAAACATTGTCAGGCATATGTGGGTGGGCAGGGAGGGTGTGTGCGGGGAGGGAGGGTGGGAGAAATGGGAGGAGGGTGGTCGGGTTGTGGGGTTATTTTTTTTTTTTTTTTGGGGGGGGGGCGGGACTCTACAAGTTAATTTGTGATGTGGCTGAACAGACCAATGTTAATATTACAAATACTGATTGTATCTTAGAAGAATAAATTTAAAGCATTTCTAACAGCAAAGACAGGTTGTTCTAAATGTCCTTCCCTGAGAGGGAAGAATCGCAGCTTTTGTCTCAAAGTATCTCTAGTCCAACAATAACTGCTGCAGTAAAGGCACTTTGACCAGCCGAGCGGCTGACAGGTGGACAGGTGAGGCCAATTGGACTGTTTCCTGTAGTCTAACGCTTGCTCCAGCTGGCAAACGTGAGGAAGTAGTATAACAACCCTACAACTAATAAAAGTGAGATGACGGAATGTGTGGATTGAAATTGACAAACAGTTGATAAAAGATCAAATAAGTATTACAGCAAGAAAATGCATCAAGTTTGAATGACAGTCAACTTGTCACTTAATAGATAGCGAATGTTCTTCCTTTAATCTAATCTTTATGTGTATAAGTGTAAGGCTACGGTTATGAATCATTCGAGCAAAACGGTGCTCGGTAATGATTTAGAGACTTGTGTGGAAGGTGTGTGAAAGATGATTAAAACTGAGAATATACGTACTTGATAGAATGGATCAGTCCAGTGTTTTTCTCACCTGCTGGAGTCCATCCTATCTGTTTATATTCTCTCTATGTGTGAGGCAAGAGTACCAGATGCTTATGATGTTTGTGTTTGTCACAGGAAAAAGAAATGGAGAAGCAAAGGCTCCTTTACCAGCAGTCGAGACTTCACAATCGTGGTGCTGCCGAGATGGTTCTCCAGATGATCAGTGCCTGTAAAGGTATTTTTGCTTTCTCATTTGTTTAACTCCACTTTTTTTTTTAACCAGCAAACACAATAATACTATGTTTATGGTTTTCTGATTTATTTACAGGTGAAACAGGTCCAATGGTATCTACAACCCTGAAGCTGGGCATCTCGATCCTTAACGGTGGAAACAGTGAGGTCCAACGGGTGCGTGTTTTAAAAACACACCTTCTCAACTCTGATTTGAATTGAAACAAAACTTTTAATGGCTCAATCGCTTTTTATTTGTCAGAAAATGCTGGAATACCTAAGAGACAAGAAGGACGTCGGCTTTTTTTTGAGCGTCCAAGCTTTGATGCAAACATGCTGGTCAGTTATTGATCACTGGATGGTGGAGTCAATTATATTGGAGTGTGTTGCTCAAACAAACGTGTGTTTTCACTAGTGTCCTGGATCTCAATGCCTTTGAGAGGCAGAACAAGGCGGAGGGGCTGGGCATGGTTTCAGAGGAAGGCACCAGTAAGTCTCCTTTCAAGTGTCACCTTTTCATGAGCGAAACTTCTGCAGATGTTTACGGTGATCATCCAACAGATTATCTGCATCATTTAAAGTCACACAGTAGAGACTGTTGAAAAATCTCACATGAATTATTTTCTGAACCGATTTTGTACATAATCAGTAGGGATGTGACATGAATGAAAATTATTGACATCTGAATACATTTATTCATTGTAGATTTGCTTGCACCATTTCTTACAAGCCATAGCAGCAACGTAAAAAGAAATACATAAAAGAGTGGGAAAAAAACACACTTAATATATATTGAGCATTCATTAATTCATCTTCCATCTGTGACATGAGTTGACCATTTGTTAAATGACTGAATGATTAGTTTCCTAACATAAAATATCATTAACACTTGTATAAACTAGAGTTAGATTGAAGGAGTTAAATGGAGTTATGATTTTTTCCCCCCCTTTGAATGTCCAGTAGTTTGACGTGCAAATCAGACTTCACCGACTTCTAATTCTGGAGGTTAATTTGAATTTCTTCCTGAATTACGTTGTCATGGAATGTTGTTAATCTCCCCCTCCTCATCTCTTAGTCATCTACTGTTGTCAACACACTGATCCTCTCTCCCTTCCCCACGATCACTGCCACCTCTCCCTTGTCCCTCCTTTCATGGTCCTCAGACTTGAACCGAGAGCGGGGTAAATCATGTTTCTGTCCATCTGCCTCTCTGCTCTATTATTCCTCTCTCTCTCTTTCTCTCCTGTCCCTCTTGCTTCATCACCTCCTTTTTTTTTTTTTTTTTTTTAACACTGAGATTATACAGAGAGAGGATTGGACGCCCTCTGTCCATCTTTTGTCGTCATCGCTTCTGCCTTTGTCCACGTGTCCTTTTTCATTTTGGAAAAAAAAAACAAAAAACTGTGACGAATGGAATCTAGTCCTTCCTGCTGGTGAAAGACTACTAAAACGGAGTGAGATGGTCATGAAAAGTGTTCACCGTCCACTGTGATAGAGCTCCTCATTTCCCCACCCTAACAACTCCTTGCACATTTTTTAGTCAAAGTTGAACCATGTTGTCTGTCTGTAATTCTAACTATAGTCAGAATTACTCGTCATCTATTTTCTTTTTCTTATGATTCTGAGAATGTTGATGGAAACACAATGCTGCCTTGGCAGGAAGGTGGATCGGTGTAAAATAATACTGTGGCAAATAAAGATCATTGAAAATTATCATACTATAGTATAGAAATCAATCATGCTATAATATAAAAGGTTTCACTTTGTATTGAGGAATTTGATCACATTATGACATTCAATGTGGTAATTGCTGCTTGCAAATCTTACCAAATGTTTTAATTGATATTAAAGTGATATTGATCAGTTAGTTTTTCTGCGTGGCAGCAATAGTCTGACACAATATTGAACGTTTATGTTATATTATGCATTTTATATTTAATAATTTGTGCAGAACACTTTGAAGATCTGCACATATTATTAAATATAGGTCCGTTTCACCAGTGTTTATATGTTAAAATGATGTTGTGATTGAAAAATTGGTTAAAGCAACTTCTGCCTCAAACAATGATCTCACTTGACTAAAAGATGTGTGAACCCTTTTCCCAGATGTACTCTATCATGCACTGGATTCCCTTCTGTGTTGATGGACAACACCCCAACCTCTCTGATATTTAACCCTTCTTTAACTAGGCTGCTTTGTGCCGCATGATCCATTGTGTTCATTGGTGGACTGCGAACTGGAAATCAAATCATGCATTTTATAAGTGACAAAATATACGTTGTAGCCTCGTGTACATTGTTCTGATGTATAAACTGTAACTATACCGTCAGTAAAAGTCAGTTCACCTCTGAATACAGCAGCGCTTTAACTTTATTGCTGTCCTTCTGTCTGTAAAGCAGTGCCTTATTTTATCTGTTGTCAATATGTCTGCACGTCTGTTCCTGTGTCTGTTTTCACTACTCTCACAAAAAGTGCACGCATGTATGCTGTTTCGCATGTGACCACAGTGTCTTGTAATGCTCGTATTATTAAGACTCATTCTTTAATTCACTGGAACAAGAAGCATTCGATCGGAGGTGGTTATAGCAGTGTCTGATACTAAATTCAATTTAAAACAGATGGTATGTTGTACAATTTTTTTGTTATCCTTACACCCTTTTTATTCAGACAATATTGATCAGTCAAACCTTTTTGCCTTCCTGTGTCGTTTGAACCGGCTAATACAGGCCATATTGAATCGTAAAATTAAATGTGTTTGTTTTTTTTTTTTTAGATGAGAAAGTGATGGCTGATGACGAGTTCACATGTGACCTCTTCCGCTTCCTGCAGCTTCTTTGTGAAGGTCACAATAACGGTGAGAAATACTCAAGCACAATCTCACAGATAATTTCTTGTTGAATGCTGTTAATTTAAAAAAATGTCTTAAATAATATATTTTTTTTGCTTTGCTGCAGATTTTCAGAACTACTTGCGGACACAGACAGGCAGTACAACTACCATCAACGTCATCATCTGTACTGTAGATTATCTCCTTCGGCTCCAGGTGCTCTTTGAAAGGGATTTTACCTGCAGATGATTCACTTATAATATATACTGTCACAAAACTGAACATAGCGTATAATTGGATGTCTGTGGATCAAAGTAATAAGAAGTAATAAGAAGAGAGATCAAGTGAAGAAACAAATAATACAGAATTTGGAATTTAGCCATCAGACTATAGCAACATCTGCAGCATTCTGGAGGCGACCCTGACAATATGTGAGCCTGATACAAACCCCCAGCGTCTGGTTTTTAGAGTGGTGGGTGTGTGAAGGAGGGATTACCGTAAGTGCCTCTTCGCTGGGCTGTAGAGGGAGTGTTTGGTAGAGGAGGTGTGTTGCACATCAGAGGATCGAGAAGATGGAATGAAAAGTGATTTTACAGGACATGGATCAAAGCTGGTTGTTTATGGATGAAAATCCAGATAGCTCATTGGGTTTTCACAGCATGGTCAAGTTGACTTGGAAGACAGAGTAGAAGGAAAATGCACGACGTCTTAACGTGTGCAGAAAGATCTTCCATTTTGAGCTTATGCTTCAAGTATTGTACAAAGTAATCTATTTCTATTTGACATTGGGCAACTTTCATAGCAGTGTTTGCATTGTGATTGTTTTTTTGTGTTTTTTTAAATTACCTCCTGTTTTTCTAATCCAGGAGTCTATCAGTGATTTCTACTGGTATTACTCTGGCAAGGATGTCATCGATGAGCCAGGCAAAAAGAATTTCTCCAAAGCCATGACAGTAGCAAAACAGATTTTTAACAGTCTGACTGAATATATTCAGGTAAAAATCAAAACAGACCAGATGACTATGTTGGCTTGTTGTTTATTTCATCACGTGACACCCCCAGTCTCTGCCCTCAGGGTCCGTGCACTGGAAACCAGCAGTCCCTGGCTCACAGCAGGCTGTGGGACGCTATTGTCGGCTTTCTTCATGTCTTTGCTCACATGATGATGAAGTTGGCGCAGGTATGATCATAACATATATTTTATGAATCAGACTAAAATGAAACATGTACGTATAGGTTCTGTGTTGTTTTGGTTCTGCACGTTCATCCGATCCACACTCTTCTAATCAATATTGACAAATCTGATCCCGTTCCACATTTTATCTTTAGTCACCACAGCAGAAGTCAGTCTTAACCATCAAAGTGTGATTATATATATCTATATATATTATATATATTCTGAAGACTTCATCCACCGTGCTTTGCTGTCTATGTCATGTTCTTCATGTTTATCATTTAAGAGACGTCCTATGTTAGTTTGTCTTTACAAAACCACCCCATCATTAGAAATCCTTTAGGATTGTTTCCTTGCAGATGTTCGGTGGCATTTACCTCCACTGCATACTTGCCATACAATTATATGTCTCAAGTGCACGTAAATAAACATGTTTTCATAAGCCTGGTGGTGGTAGCCATGCTCCTATAGTTTGCCTGCACAATATTTGAAGTGCAAAGTCATTTGGGGTTTCTTGGTTCTAAAAGTATTTTTTTACCAATTATTTGCAACTTTTGCACAGGCTACAGTGCTTAGACCTATATTATATCTGCATGTCCACTTTCCCAATGGGACATTCACAATTGGATTGAGTACCAGTGATGAAATTACATGTGTGCACAAGGAAGTTTAATATATATAAAGTTAAATAAACAGATTTGTAGTTTAGCATTGTTTGCTTACTTTGCATTGAACACAGTTTTACATGATTAATGATTTTTGATTTAAAGGTCAGATAAATATAAAACAAATGTATAATGAATATTTGACGTGTTGCAGCTTGTGTATAAATGCCCCAAATAATTGGTCGAAATACTTCCTGAGAAACCACATCAATCAATCATCCAATCTGGATGGCTGAGGCTAATAACACACCATCTTTATTAGCAATAAGCCTGCATGCATAACCCACATGGTCATATGTTCCAGTTAGGAGAGAAAACATACCTCATCCATCAACCTCCTGCTCAACATGTTTAACAAAAATTATGTATTTAGTTACTTTCCTATGATCTGGCCCCTTTACTCCCTATCAGGGTTTTTTTTCTGAACTTATTTTTAAACAACTGTGGACCAACAACAAATGAGGGAAAATTTTATTGAGTAATTTAAAGAAGCAAATCTCTAACTGTTGTATAGTATGTCAGATGAAAAATTCATGGATGTACGGAAATGCGTTTTTTGTTGTTGTTTTGGACAGTGTTGTTTGATCTGTGAAATGCAAGCAAGCAATCCTAAAATATTACAACATTAAAGACACATTATATTATGCAACCGGAAGATGTTTGAGTTGCATAATGTTGATATTCCAGATCATGTCATAAACATGTTTTGGCCTTCATTGCAGAAATTGAATAATTAATTGCCTTGATATCATCTAGAAATAGTTTGAGTATTATTGAAAAGTTTTTTTCATTTGATTCTACACTCATTACTAAAAAGGTTCAAGCATTTTGATTATGGCCTCTGGACCACTTATGGCAAGCTATTGGCTAAAATGATGAAGTATAAAATGGAAACTTGAAATATTAAAGTTTATGTGTAAGAAATATGAAATAAATGGAAATTTCACATTTTTATATGAATAATATTCACATTGTATTGTATATTTTTGGAATGCAGCAGCATGTTTACAGAAAGAATCAGACACAAAGGTTGATAGGTTACGAACAAACAAGGAGGCGCTTCAATAACTCAGATACTAAGTAGTGAACAACTTTGTCAATGCAAAAAAAGAGGTATTTGTTCATGTCTGTGAATTTTCCAGCGGATGTTTTGTGTACAGTAAATTTATACATGGTTTTATAACAAAGTCTAAGAAAATATCTGTCGAGTAATAGAAAATGTAATAATGTTCTATTTGCTTAATAACTGAATAATTAATTCATTATTTAAACTGTCTCCCACATGTTCAATGCAGGGTAAAGTATGTATCTGTTTTGTTTATTCATTGATGTGATATTGTGTTTTACTAGTTTTTGATGGGTTTCTCTTATCAGGATGTTTTATAGTCACCTGCTTTTGAAAGAAAGACCTGAATATGAATATGAATATGAATGGAGCTGTCACATTAAACAGGATTCATTATTTCAGCATCTCTCTCAACACTGCATGAAGTAAAATCATTTATATTAGTGACTACAATGAGATACCAGTTAAGATAAAGAAACTAGACATATTTAAAGCAATTTCTTAAAATACAAACATGGGTTATGTGCAGCTTTTTTGGTTTTAGAGTTGCTACATGTAAACATTCTATACAATTCGTTGCATTTGCAACAATCTCTCGTGGTTTGTGAGGGTAAAAGACAATGTGTCAAATGATTTTCAGATGCAAACTTTGATAATAATACAAATATATTGTTTACTGTTTCTCTACAAAATTATTATCACATTTTTCTACTCCTGCACTTTGCTGAATTAGAAATGTTTTGCATTTTAGAAACAATATTATAATATTAAGTATTTGGTGGTTCTGTATAGGGAAACAGCTGTTTATTAACTGATTACTTTAATTTAAAAACTCCTATTTTCCTCTCAATTCCTTAATTGTTTACAGAGAAGCACGTGACTACAAAACTTCCTGCGTGAGAGAGACCGGCTTTTAACCTCCACTATTGGAGTATACACTTTAATATGAAATTATTGGGTGTTGGAATATACATTTTAATGTGACATCTACTTTGTGTGAACAATTTTAACAGAGACTTTGTTTCTGTTTCCATTCTTCATTCATTTGTGGTGTGTTGCTTTGAGGCTTTTGAGTTGCTTTGGAAAATTAACAACAATAACACATATAAATGCAGGTTTAGGATCTGCTGATATCTATTGTATGCAGGATATCTACAATATCTACACTGTATGCATATATCATACTTTATCAATATATGCATATTTTATATATACACTAGAAATATATACAGATGTGTATATATATGTATATTGTGCATATTGTGTATGCATAAGCTTTAGCTCATAATTCTAGTTCCAATTATTATGACAATTTAATCATTTATTCTCACATTGAAAACTGAGACATTTGTAGTGTTTTTTGTTCCTTTTGTTGTTGTTTTTTCAAATAATGAAATAACAAATATGGTATAATATATTCAAAGCTGGAAAAGATTTAGTTTACACCATGAAATTCACATTTGTTTTTAAACCAAATAATTAATATTGATGAATTTGCTCAGCATGAGGGTTTGGCTTATTAATATCTTTGTTTTGAATGTGACTGTATGTAGAATGTACACCTCAAACCATAACACATATTTGGGTTGTTATTTGTTGAAATATGTAGTAGCGTGCGGTGGTGTTTCAGTCAAGGCCAGCAGTAACAAAAAACAACCCCCCCCCCCCAAAAAAAAAAAAGTATTGTTGCCTGTGTTGATACAACCAATGCGGTAGCTGCACATTATGTCCTACAGTAAATACACTATCCGAATCCAATGTAAGGCCCCTGTTGTGCATCAGTACTTAATCCACACCAACATGACAGCTAATCAAGACACCACTGTGCAGCATTGCCAAGACGGGGCACGATTGTTGCATCCGCTGGGGGGTTCGGACCCTGCGAGTCTCGCGCACTACTGTCATTGCATGTGCGCTCATCTGTCTGTGTGATGGCCAACAATGGAGAAAGAGATGCGGAGATGAATGAACAGAGCAATATTGCGTTGGTCAAACCAAAACCTGACGTAATCTAATCGTGGCGGGCCGCCATGATTGTATGGGAAACACCACTTTACTGTCAAAAACAGCACCAAATGTCAACAGCAGCGCCAATCTAATCCCTAGAAAGTTTTAAAAAAAAACCAAAAAACTAGCACTCACCCATCACTTGTAGATGGAATCCTTCCTGCTGTAAAATGCTGCACAAATCCTTTGTTGGTCTGAGTTAACTCATCCATTTTTGGTGTCGGTCTTCCTCGAAATCACATTTTCCATTTTTTCTGCAAACGGGCGCCTTGAAAAAGGTCCCCATACCAGATCCACCACCGTATCATCCGATCTTGTTGTTAAATTAGCTGCCATCTCCTCCAGATTAGCAGATAATAGCAGTGCGTCATCACGCACCCGCCTGTTGGCCAATCATTCAAGCTCATTTCAATGATGACACCCAGACTAGAAACTCCACTTGCCCTAGGGCGTTCTGTCAATAACACATCAAAATTTGATTGGCTGATGATACGGTCACTCAACATTTCCACATAATCCAATAGCAGTGTCCAGCTTCGATCAGAGGTTGGCGATGTTACTGCTGGCCCCCAGCAGAGGTAAGGAGCTGTGATGTATTTAGAGGACATAGGAGATTTGAGCTCCACAAAATATAACCATTCGTTTTCTGGATAAAGTTGCATACTGAACAAGCAGCCTAAATGATTTTAAACACAGATTTCAGAATCTCTTTTTAATGATTAAAAAAAAGAAAAATTATTTTGACAGAGCTAGCAGTGCTAGCCTTGCTGCCCCTGACTGCACACCACTGGAAATATGTGTGTGTGTTTGTGTGTGTGTGTGTGTGTGTGTGTGTGTGTGTGTGGGTGTGGGTGTGGGTGTGGGTGTGCGTGTGCGTGTGCGTGCGTGTGTGTGTGTGTGAGATTCTTGACACTTTCCTCTTGTGTTCCCAAATTCACTGAGAATTGTTGCACCTCCACATTTCCCTGTGAATCCCCCTAAAAAAGAGAGAAATGTGGTGTCATTACTGTGAGATCTTGTGCGTCTTTTATGCTCACAGGACTCAAGTCAGATCGGCTTGCTGAAGGAGCTTCTTGACCTACAGAAAGACATGGTGGTTATGTTGCTCTCGCTCTTGGAGGGTAAAATCTTGACTTTAATTTAATTTGTTTAATGTTCATCATCTTTTCTGCGTTTAACTTTTCCTTCTTTACACTTCATTCAGGAAACGTGGTGAATGGTACCATTGCCCGGCAGATGGTAGACATGTTGGTGGAGTCCTCCAGCAATGTGGAGATGATACTCAAATTCTTTGACATGTTTCTCAAACTGAAAGACATTGTGGCCTCAGATGCTTTCCGTGATTATGTCACAGACCCCCGAGGGCTTATCTCCAAGAAGGACTTCCAGAAAGCCATGGACAGTCAAAAACAGTACTCTCCGTCTGAGATTCAGTTCCTTCTGTCCTGCTCGGAAGCAGATGAGAACGACATGATCCACTATGAGGAGTTTGCCAATCGCTTCCAGGAACCTGCCAAGGACATCGGCTTCAACATTGCGGTGCTGCTCACGAACCTGTCCGAACACGTCCCCCATGACACCAGGCTGCAGAACTTCCTGGGGCAAGCGGATAGCGTGCTGAACTACTTCCGCCCATTCCTGGGACGCATTGAAATCATGGGCGCCAGCAGGAAGATTGAGCGCATCTACTTTGAAATCAGCGAGGTGAACCGCAGACAGTGGGAGATGCCTCAAGTCAGAGAGTCCAAGCGGCAGTTCATCTTCGACGTCGTCAATGAGGGCGGAGAATCGGAGAAGATGGAGATGTTTGTTAACTTCTGTGAGGACACCATCTTTGAAATGAACATCGCCTCACAGATTTCAGAGCAAGAGGAGGAGGAGAAGGGGGAAGAAGATGATGAAATAGAGGAAGCCGGGGGCGAGGGAGCACAAGGCGGGGGTGCGGGTGGAGGAGGCGATGAGGAGGCCAACGGAGAGGAAGGGCAACCTGAATCGACCTCTGCCTTTGCAGACTTTATAAACAGCATGTTCAGCTTCTTCAGTATCTTCACCTTCCGTAACCTCCGCAGGCAATATCGCAGAGTCAGGAAAATGACACTCAAGGAAATCATTGTGGCACTGTGGACTTTTTTCTGGACCATCCTGATGAGTATATTGCACTTCATTTACAATGTGTGCAAGGGCTTCTTCATGATCATCTGGCACACGTTGTTTGGAGGTGGTTTGGTGGAGGGAGCTAAAAATATCACTGTGACTGAGATTCTCGCCAGCATGCCAGATCCCACGCAGGATGATGTGCATGGAGAGGGACCAGGGGAGCCAAGGACAGGGGAGGAACAAGACACTGGAGGGGTAATGGACACCGGTGAGACTGGGAGTGGGGAGGAGGAAGAGGAAGACACTCAGGAAAAAGAGGGTGGAAGAATACCAGGTGTTGATGCCCCAGGTGGGCTTGGTGACATGGGTGTTGAGGCACCGGTTGAACCTCCAACCCCTGAAGGGACCCCCATAACAAAGCGAAAAATGGCAAGTTTTATACATTTTATCTTTGTAAAATATATCCAAATATCACCCCATTTAACAAGTCTTCATGGTTTGTTCCATTATAAATCTGAGGTCCAAAATTAAATTAAAAACACAATTTAAAAATCACTGATTGAACTGATTTAGTATTTCTTCTGTTGCAGCCTCCAGAAGAGGTTGATGCGAGCCAGAAACCACCAGAACCTGTTCCTGTGGAGGAACCTCCCCCAGAACCTGAGAAAGCAGAGTAAGATTCCAAAAACCAAACCAAAATCCTTTGTTCGAAGTTACAGGTGTGAATATGTTGTTGTCAGGCTCCCTGTGCTTTTCTAATGATGGAACCTATCCAGCCTGTCTTCACCCACAGCGACTGATCTACTATAGGTCACACGTATAAAAACGTGATTAACTTGATATTGCGCACACACAAACTGGATGCTGATCTGCTAACATGACGCAATGAGGTTTGCATCTGACAGGCAGCACAAAAATATAACTGTGCACATTTTTACAGTGACAATAATTTTAGTTCCCAAACAGATGTTCATTTATTTGTGAAAAGATTGTGAAATCTACATTATGCAAGTCTGCTGCAGCAGCATCCATAAATGTAGCCCGATTTTGAAGTTGATGAAATAGACAAACAATAACCAGACATTTTGATTTTCAGCGTTGAAAATGGAGAGAAAGCAGAGAAAGAAGAAGAGGTCAAGGAACAAAAAGAGCCAGAAAAGCCAAAGAAATCAGCGGCAGTAAAAGAAAAGAAGCCGAAGAAGGAAGGTGGCTTTCAAATCTGGACTGAACTGGAAACCCAAAGAAATAAATTCATGGTGACATATTTGGTCCTGTTCATTTGAAAACTGCTTTGCCAGAATATGTTTTACGTCGCTGTTCACTTCACAAATGAGCTACTAAATTGATTCAATCTTGTTTTCTAGAATTACCTCTCAAGGAACTTCTACAACCTACGTTTCCTGGCTCTGTTTCTTGCATTTGCCCTGAACTTTATTCTGCTGTTCTACAAGGTGAACATTAAAGAAACATGACTTTAGTATTGAAGTTCTAATGTTCTTGGACAAGATCTCACGTTCGTGCATCGCTCTGTTTAGGTGTCTGACACGCCTCCTGAGGGCGATGAGTTCGAAGGATCTGGAATGTCGGAGGGAAGTGGGCTGTTCGAAGGCTCTGGGTTGTTCGAAGGCTCGGCTGAAGATGCTGAGGGATCTGGAATGGATGAGGGAGGAGATGAAGACGAGGAAGATGTCCCACTTTATTTCTATCTAGAGGAAAGCACTGGCTATATGCAGCCGACGTTGTCCTTCCTCGCCATCCTGCATACAGTCATTTCATTCATCTGTATCATCGGCTACAACTGCCTCAAGGTATGATGGCCACACAGCAGAGAAAATGGATTTCGTGTGTAATATATATTTATTGCAACATCAAGAGAATCTGATGTGCAAAACCTAATATAACACCTTTGTTTGTCAGATTCCACTGGTGATCTTTAAAAGGGAGAAGGAACTTGCGAGAAAACTGGAGTTTGATGGCCTTTACATCACTGAACAGCCTGAGGATGACGACATTAAGGGCCAGTGGGACCGACTTGTCCTCAACACACCGTATGTTAAAAAACAATGTGTGGAAAATGTTTCCCTTTTGAGAGGCTTTTTAGTGTATAATATGCTTTTTTTGTGATGTAATCAGTAAAATGACTTTTGACCCTTTGCAGTTCTTTCCCCAACAACTACTGGGATAAATTTGTCAAACGGAAGGTGAGTGTTGTCCAATTCCGATGGTTGGTGTGATGAGCGCAGTAGTGTCTGTGAATGTGTAATATCTGTGTCCAGGTCCTCGATAAGTATGGAGACATATATGGACGAGAAAGGATTGCTGAGCTCCTGGGGGTTGATTTAGCCTCCCTGGATGTGAGTCAGCAACATGAGAAGAAACAAGAGGAGCCAGACAACTCTGTGTTCGCTTGGTAAGATGTTAATTCAACCATCGAGGCTGTACCGTAAAGCTTCTTATGAATAACTTTTTAATTGACAACAACTGCGTTTTTCAGGGCGACATCCATTGACATCAAGTACCAGATCTGGAAATTTGGTGTTGTATTCACAGACGGTGTAAGCAATCCCATGTTTACCTAAATGATTTCACACTGAATGATACTCCATGTCATGACATTAATGAAAATATTGATTCTTTGTAGACTTTCCTTTACCTCTGTTGGTACCTGGTGATGTCTTTGCTTGGGCATTACAACAACTTCTTCTTCGCCTGCCACCTGCTGGATATTGCCATGGGTGTCAAGACTCTCCGCACTATCTTGTCTTCAGTCACACACAATGGCAAACAGGTAAAACAAGAGAGCACAGCAGCTCACCTGTCTTCAGTCCAAATGTGCTAACTCCATGTCTTTGTTCTTGTCTTCGGTAGCTGATGATGACAGTGGGCTTATTAGCCGTGGTGGTGTACCTTTACACTGTTGTCGCCTTCAACTTTTTCCGCAAGTTTTATAACAAGAGCGAGGATGAAGATGAGCCAGACATGAAATGTGATGATATGATGACTGTACGTCACTACGGGTCAAGAAGAACATACACTTGTTTTTGTTAGTTTTTTTTCGTGGAAAAACATCCTTTCAAAATATGTTTTATCCTGCAGTGTTACCTCTTCCACATGTATGTGGGAGTGCGTGCTGGTGGAGGCATTGGAGATGAGATCGAGGATCCTGCTGGAGATGAATATGAGCTTTATCGAGTGGTGTTTGATATCACCTTCTTCTTCTTCGTCATCGTCATTCTGCTGGCCATTATTCAGGGTAAAACATTGTCCTGGACAATCCTCTTTAAATGTCAAGTTCTCTGTGTAATACAGTATAATCAATAATAAATTAATTCACTGTAGGACATTAAAGTGAAATTGAAATATGCATGACTTTCTTTTGTGACTCACAAGCATGTAAGATTAATTCATATTAAAGGCATTGTGGGTGTCGTAAAATCAGTGAGGGAGAAACCTGTTCTAAAAAACAGAAAATGTCAAGCTAAGAGCTTACCAACAATCAAAATGGGATACATTTTTTGCTGGATTTCTGTTAAAAGTATTAACATTTTTTGATCACTGATTAAGAGTCTACAAAAATCCAGCAAAAGAAACTTCCTCCTCTATGTTGACCGCAGCTCTTTCATCATTTTTTCTGTGGCTGCCATTTACTTGTGGAACAAGACAAACTTTATAAACATCTGTTTTAACGTTGTCGTACAAACACTATAGGTCTGATCATTGATGCCTTTGGAGAACTCAGGGACCAACAAGAGCAGGTCAAAGAAGACATGGAGGTATGACGCCCATACTTTAGCATTTATGCTATTTGAAGAGGAAACAAAAACACTAATGTAATGTGTATGTAATACCATATTATGGCTTTAATCCTCATTCATGCAGACAAAATGCTTCATATGTGGCATCGGAAGTGACTACTTTGATACGACGCCACATGGCTTTGAGACCCACACATTAGATGAACACAATCTGGCCAACTACATGTAAGTGCATCTACTCTGTATTACAGTGCATATACAATTCAAGAGAGTACTAACATTATAATCCTTTCCAGGTTCTTCCTGATGTATCTCATCAATAAAGATGAAACGGAGCACACAGGGCAGGTCAGTATGAATGTTTTAAAAAAAATAGATTTTCCTACATTTTCCCACATAGTTTTGTTGAATCGTTGTCTTCTTGTCCTTCATTTCAGGAGTCGTATGTTTGGAAGATGTACCAGGAGCGAAGCTGGGACTTCTTCCCTGCTGGAGACTGTTTCAGAAAGCAATATGAAGATCAGCTTTCTTAGCCAACGAATGCTACAGAAATTCAAATCTTCTCAATTTTCTCATGAAGAGTGAAATGTCGGCTGAATGAATAACCGCCATCCTTTTTTTTTCCGGACAGTGAGGGATTTATTGTTTGTTTAGGAGGGGAGGAAATCACTGATTTTTGCGTGAGAATGTAAACAAAGGTTTACCAGGTGAAGTGCCTACTCACCAAAAAAAGCACAGAACTAGCAAGTTGACTTTCTACAATGTCTTTGAATGGTTTTGTTCAGGTTTATACTACATTTTTCTAACACGTCATTTTAGTTTAAGCACATTTATTTGTCAGTATAAGTGTTTCATTTCCTTCAGATACTCCAGTGCACAGTGTTTGATTTTAAATTATTTTATTTATTGTTTTTCAAGGCACCTCGTTGTCTGTGGTGGCAGGGGGCAAAAAATCAGTACAACTATGGACCTGACTGTAAAATGACTATGAGCTTCTCTTGTCCTCAGCATTGTGGTGTATGCGTGAGGCCTGTATGTGACAAGCAGTGATGTTTTTGGATAAATAGTCTCTTCAAACATAATTGACAGCAAGAACACTGCGAACTGAACGCATGCAATCAAAAAACAGCAAGCATTAAAAAAAAAGTGGTTTGAAAGAAAAGCTTGAGGTAAAAATTTTTTGAACAAGTTGAGATAATAAATGCCACATTTTTACCATATCTGGTCATGATTTTTTTGTTGGGCTTTTTTGTTTTGTTTTATGGTGCTGACACAGATAGAAGGTATTTTCAGTTCGAGTATTCCCATATCTGTTAAATTTGCAATTCTCCAAAAGGAAATAACAGTTTGGAGCTGTTAAATAAAAGGACTGTGGTGGATTTCTGGCATCTGTACAGATGTCCTGACAGAGGAAAAGGAGCACGTTTGGTAAAACCGATTGCCAAATGCTTTGCGTGAGTAAAACTGACATAATGTTAAAGATGAAAAAAAAACAAAAACAAATTAAAACAACAAGCCCTGTTGCATCACACACATAAGTCTTTTTTACTGCACACACAGCGGTTTGTGTGTAACATCTCATCACAACCCATTTTCATAGCAAACTGATGACCTGTGGCTCTGGAGCATCCCAGCTGACTGCGGATTAGGGCAGAGCATTAAAGCTCACATTGAGCCTCATGTGCTCTTCACTCAGACATCTCTCTCTGAGCGCGGCGGTCTGGGATACAATACAACGACATGAACGTCTCAGACATTCACCACGGCACGCTCAGGATGTACGGTGAGTTGGATCATACAGGTATAGGTTGCACCTAGATAACGTTCTGTGACTTCTAGAGTTCACAGTAGATTTTGTTGACAAAATGATATGTTTGAATGATGAGACATTTTTGAAAACTGATCCTGCATGAATACATCTGTATTTTGTTAAAATGTTTGTCAAAAGGTTAAAAAAATGTTTTATCAATGATTAAGGTCGATGATACAAGTTAGTGATCCTCCAGTGTGTTTTAGTTTAAACTATCTTGATAGTTTCCTGCTCTATAGCATCTTCTTTTCCTCTCCCTATTGTGTCAGTACTGGTAATTCTGTTAAATGTGTTGCTGACATATGCGTGAATGTGCAGAGTGAGTGAATCCAGATGTGTACACGGCATTATGGCGAGGATGCAACACTCTCTTGTCAACATGGTCTGATTGGTGCAGCGTCCTGATCCTCCAACCATCTGACCGCCTCTAATCTGTTGGATGATGGAATGACAGCGTTCATGCTTTAATCCACATGTACACTGCTTCCGCTGTCATGATCGCAGAGACCATGCCTGATGCTGTCGGCACGCTCTGACCGGTTGCTGCTGTGTTTCTCGTCATGTGCTCCCACGGTGCAGGTGGATTTCTTTTCAAACAGTGGAAGAAAAGGTTTCTGCTCCTGACAGCCGAAGGGTGTCTCCTGGTGTGCCATGATGCGTCGTCTCCCCCGGACCAGCTGGTGCAGCTGCCCAGCGGTTGCGAGGCGATAGTGGAGGGCAAAGAGATCCTGGACCTGCCTCGGTTGCCCTCAGGTGGATGCAGGGACTGCTGCTTCGCTCTGATCCTGCCGCAGAATAAATACCTACTGCTGCTGGCTGAAACCACGGCAGACTGCAGGTCGAATCACTTCCCCAGCTGCAAACACACTGTTGAGTTCAGTTTCTTAACAAATATATGAGTTAACACATATTTCCTACTACTCTCATTGTTTTGCAGTCAGTGGCTGAATGTGTTGAAAAAAGTCAAAAAGGTAAGTTATAATGACGGCGGTCAGATTTCACTGGAATCATATGATTGCTATTTATATTTTGCATTATTTATTGGTGAAGTATTAAGAAAGTTAAGCTATTCATCCATCCAACCATCCATTAATCTATTTCCAATACAGGCTGGCAGGAAGTTGACGCAGTTGACATTGGTGGAAACCAACACGCACACACTCTTTTGGGCATTTTGGAGCTACTTATGTACCAAACAAACATCAGTTGATATTGTGGCACTTTGGCAGAGGGAGATCAAGCACTTTTCTATACAGAAAGGAATCAAACTTGAAATATTTTCCTATTTGATCAATAAATGTGTTCTTGTTTCATGACACACAGAGTCTATCGTCTCCGCTCAGCCCATGTAAGCGTCATCACGTGCCGCCGCACATCGCCCTGCGTGATTTGGTGCCTGAGCAAATCCTGGACAAAGAACCGACAACTCCACCTGTCAGTGACACAGAGTCTTCCTCCCCAGGGCCCAGGACCTGCGCCTCCCCAAGGGAGAAAGGTCAGCTCCAGTGGTTACTTTCTTTGAATGCAAAATACTTTAGAAGCACATAGACAAGACCATTCTTTTTTCACCCAACAGGCAGGAGTTCTCCTCGTTCAAAGTATTACCCCGGGGCTGCGCCCTCGGTGGGATGTCTGCGTCACGGCACAATCAGCAACAGCCAGGCGATGAAGGCGGTTTATCTCTTGATGGGAGGGGCAGCAGCTTCCTCGGCTATGGGTTATCTGGGCGCATGCTCGCCCTCTAATCTGGAGGCCAAAGCCCCCGACATGCCAATCAACACAGATTTTTCCGGCATGGGGTCGGCGGGAGCCTACCACACCGGCGGGCCATCGCTCGACTCCCCACACTTCAACAGTTTTGACTTTGAGGTGGCAGACTCTGACTTTGATGCTTTTGATTGTGGCGGATTTACTTTCTAATGCTGTGTGGTTATTGATGTTGACCTGTTGCTTGCCTGTGTTTTGTGAAACCAGCACCGCGTCAACCCTTTCAACCTGAGATACTTTTGCTTGTGAATATATTTTTTTGGTTCTACTGTGTTTTATTGTTCATTTATTGTTGGTCCTTTGCTGATTATCAAGCTTTTAAAGTAATCTAGAGACTCTTCCTTGTAAATATAGACATTGCAGCATATACAACAGTGTTTTTATGAAATGACATACAATAACAAATTTAAAATTCCTTCATGTGTTTCAAATAAAACTGTTACCCTTTTAATGTCTGGCATTTGTTTTTAATACAACTTTCCTTTTAAATGGTAATGAAGTTCTCAGCAGTGAACATATTGTTTTTGGCTGATTTTAGCATCACTTACAGGGGGATTTGGGGTGTTCCTGCCTTTGGATGGTCGTGGAGGTGTGTGCTCCCTGGACTCTGATGCTACTGCTGTGTTTGTGTCTGTATTTGTAACCACAACAATTATTTACTTGGACGACATACCTTTTGTATATAGGAACTTAAATATGAACTCATTATCAATCAGAACTCTCTGCATGCTCCAGATGATACATCTAAGTATGATTAAGTATGATCTTAGCATTCAGATCATACTTAATGTAACTGACTTTCATAGCATTTCTTTGCTGTTATTGTAAATAATAAATAAGCGTAACCACATTTGCCTTTCATACTAATAGTGTAACAAATCACACAAGACATCATGAACTGAAAATATCCTGAAATCTGTTCAATAAGTATCTGAGGTTGTTTTATCTAAAATCTTTGGGGAGGAGGGTTCCTCACTCACCGGCTCCATCCATTAATATGGCGCCCTCTTCTGTCCTCTTGGCTGAACTTCACTGAGAACCGTTGCTTTCTTTGTCCATGACAGGTTGTGTTACCTTTCAGGTGAAGGTGAAGTTGTGGTCCTTTGTATCATAGTAGAGATTTTTGCTTTGCTTTTTATTTCTTTTTAACCTTCTGAACTTGTCTCGATCCTCTGATTTCTAAGATCTCAAATGTGCATCCAGAAAAATATAGAAATGTAGATACAAATCACAAAAAAAATCATGAATATACACACAAGGAGAACAAATATAAAAATTTTGATACATATACAAAACAAGCTTGAACCATAAAAGCCTTTAAAAGTCACTGTACATTTTTATACTTTCTGAAGTCACAGTTTATTCTCATTGAACTTCAAACATTTAAATGTTTAAATATCAAATAATAATAAAACATATACCATCAAATATCAAAAATATTTGTTGTGTTTAAACTGTTTAAATCCAAATACCTGTTCCCTATTCTTAGATTATCACTATTCTATATGATTTTTTAAACCTTTATATCAGCACATACATGCCACTAAAATAATGGCAGATTTCCATAAGAAAGTTAATATTAAATCACCTCGAAAACCATTGCCTCATTGTACATGTGTTTATGTGAATGGATGAATGGGATTATTTCATTCTTTCCTTCACATGTCTTGTTGTGGATGTTTAAAATATTGATCGCAACCTAGATCAGCCGAATGATGGAAAGATGCACCTGATGCTTTCGCTGTGTTTGCATCACTGTGGCAACAGGTGGCAGTGGCTCATACGCAACATCCACAGCACAGTATGCGTCCACAACACATCCAGGAATGAACAGTACGTTCACTTCCGGCATACTTTTAAAATAAAACTCTCCAGTTCACTTTTACTTTACAATTTCAGTTATTTAAAAAAACTAAATATAAAAAAAAACCATTTTATTTCTCCTTTTAGTATACCTCATATATGAAAATGTTTTAACCTCAATCTCAAAGTATTGAGGATGTTCTTTAAGGTCTCGTAGGACACACCATTTTATAATCAAATCTCACAAAGGGGGTGTAAAACTGAGCAAAATCACATATATTTCACCATTTATTGGAGTTAAAACACTCAGTAAATTTGACTTTAGCTTTTAAATAAACATTTCTTTTAGATCAATGCACATTGCTGCTATATAACTGTGTATTCTTGGGGGGGGGGGGGGGGGGGGTAAAAATCAAAATGAAATAAAATGAATAAAAATGCGAGATGCTATCTTGATCATGCGCACAAATGTTTTTTCAATTAACTTTCTTGTGCATTCTTTCATGTGCGCAACAAAAAGAGACGCGCAAATGACCGAATATGGCCACTAGAGAGATAAATGTATTAAAACGCATTAAAAGCACATGCATTGTTCCAGTGCACGCTCTCGTAGTCTTTCGTGCGTCTGTTCATTCTACCCAGAGGCCAAGAACAAATATCCGCGTTGAATTATTTGGAGGAAACGTGTTTTCTTACCGGTGTTTGTGTAACTAACCACGTCTGGCTTCACACCGCCGGAGGCCACCTGCTCTGGAAGATAACCGACGACGAGCTGCGCACTGCGGCTCCTGCTGCGCCGTCCGTCGGTAGAGAGAGAACCGGCCTGGAGGTAGGATGTCCCCGGCTACATGATAATCGTAACATGATAATGATAATTATCAAAAAAATAGGATGTGACAAAAGCTGCTCTTCGATCGATGCCTCGTGAGCGAACATCAGCTGCACGAAGCAGCTCGATCCAGGTTCTTTGTTGCGCGTGAACACCGTTGTACCAGACTGCGTTAAAATAACAGTCAATTTAAGATATTCTTTATTCACGATCAGAGCTTTGTATTGATGTTAAACAATAACGTAGTAAATAATAAAATACTTTAATTCGGCATTGTTACAATGTTACGATGAGCGCGCAAACTGGAGATACATAGTACGATTATAATTAAAAGTTTATCATCATATTTGGTGGGTGCAACTTCATGCCAATAAGAACATGATTATTTGGCTGAATGAATGCTGACTCCAGATGTCTCTGTTTGATATTTAGAATTCAAAGTCGAAATACATTTTTACAATCATTCAGTTAGTGTGTTTATTTCTATATCTCACTTCTGTTGGCTGAGTTAATGATTGCTTTTTATATTGAAGGTGCACATTTGCATTTCCCACTGTCACAATGAATACTACGATGGGCTTGTCCCCCTGGTCTTGCTGTTATTTTTGCCTCAAGTGTGAAGGTTGTGGGTTTGAGTCCGGGCCAGTGTGGAAACTCCATGCCTGGATTTTCTTCCCGATTTCCTCCATTCTAACACATATGCATGAGGCCAAATTATGATTGTACATTATGAATGTGAATGTGTGCCTGGTTAGGAAAATCCTAACCATGAAAGGAAAGGACATAATTCAATGGACAATGGATAATAAACAAAACTAATTTAGTATAGACCCACTGATCCACTCTGGGATACCCCATAATGTGATATTGTGCATATATAGACTGTGTATTTTGTAATGTATGTGGCCGGTGGCTTACGCTTACTGCCTATGTATTATATGCATTTGTGATTTAATTAGTGTTTCTCTGTAATCAGCTATGATTGATGACACTAAAGTCATGAAACATTAAAATTGGTCTTATTTGATCTGATGTAAAATTGTGTCTGAAGTTATAAAGAGTTAAAGCTATTCCCTTCCTCCATGCTGGTTCTGTTTCAGGTGTACAGGAGCAGGATGGAGGCTGTGTTGGAGTCTGCATGAATCACATGGCGTCCAGACTTTCCCAGCAGGTGCAGAGGTTTCGTGCTCAACTGCTGCGGCGGTATGAGCACCAGCCTCTGGTGTGGTGTCTGCTCGGCCTGTACGGCTGCAGGTGGAGACGTCAGGAGAGGAGCGGCGGCTCTCAGCCGGGAGATTGCTGCTGCAACAAGGTCACAAACTACCCAAACTACATGTACATCTTCAACTGCAAGGACATATCAGACATATCATGAGATTGACTATAGTTTTAGATTAACTATTATACTATTATATTGGATGGACATTTAATTTAGAAAGCATTCTATCCGGTCTATATATATATATATATATTTAAACTTCTTTGTGCAATTTCTGTATGACTTCTAAACATTTAACTGATAGCACAGCTGCTTTCCAGAATGTAAAACAAAATCAACAATAAAATAATGATATATTCTTATAAAACTATTTATTCCGGTCGGTCTATGAATACTTTAATACTTTAGTAAGTACAAGGTGCTCATTTGAAAAGCTATTGAAAAGCTCATGTTTTTAGAAATGATGACCTGATCTTGATTGTTCTGAAAGTTTTGAACACTTATTTCACTATTGCAAGACCTGCAATTTAAATCCACGTTTTAAACAACATATAATCACTTTTCATTATGGAACCAAACCTAATGAGCCCACGTGGGAGAATTGAAATCAATAGAGCTGGGTTGACGAAGACAAGTAAATCAATAGAAATGTAGACCATGGTGGAAAACTCAATACCCTGTTTCTGTTGATTTCACTTTTTTTCACCTCAATCATCAAGAATTAACTTTTGTACGAGATTATTTCTCTCACATAACCTAAATGGTTAAGTAGTTGCAAAGTTTGCATCAAAGTTTTTCATTTACAGCCACAATTAAGCTTTTCTGTTTGAGCCCATTTCACAACACAGATCAATGATAAACCTCTTTTCTTTGCAAAAAAATTACAATCTGCTGACTGTGCTCAAAGAAAAACATGTGTGTCACTGTCTCCTCTCTGCTTCCTGCAGTCGGAGGGCGTCAGCTTTGCTGTGCTTGTGGCGGCTTTCTGCTTAACGCTGCTGTTTCTTTACTTCTGGGGACAAGCCAAGAACGACTACAATGACTTTGATTGGTGGGTCGAATGCAAACACAGGGAACGTGTAAACGTGTCACACATTAACCTTCTATGGGGAGAAGAAAAGAAAAACCAAGCAGATTAGTGTGTTTTAATGCTCTCTCTTGTCCACTCTGCACTATGGACTTTATCCTTTTATGTAACTTCAGTGGAGATCTGCTTATAACATTTTTATTATTAAGCTTTTTAGCAGTTTGGCGCCATTAACATAAAACAATCAATATGTAATTCAGGTGCACAGTGTTATCGATTCCATTAAGCAATATGATTGAGGGGATATTACATGGTGGGAATATTCCTGGTTTGGAGGCTCTGCTGTGTGGTTTACATTTTCCCAGTGCATGCAAAGGTCTCTTCCAGTTTCAATGCAATATGAAAGATGGATGGATGAACCAAAGCTAGTATCATTTATTGTGCTGCAGAGATAGATTTAGTATAAAATGTCACCCTCGTTGGAATACTACTTTGTACCAAAACGTGCTTTATTGAGCCACAGAGTTTAAGTATCAACTTGCTTATTAAATGGAATCATTGAATATGAAATGCCACACAATAATACATTTGACTGTTGTAAATATTTACTATAGCCTATACTTTAAAATTCAATATTCTAACTATTATTAACGGTCATCTGAAGTCATTCAATGGATAAACCGTGGCCTACAATGTATTTTATTTTGAAAGTACATTTAAAGTACAAGAAACTCAAAATTCAACCAAAATATACTTTTTGTTGTAAATAAAATATTACTCAGTGTTGAGCATTAATTAAACCTGTGTTTAGTTACATTTAATTAAAGTATTTCAGTGAAGTTACTGTAATTACTATGCAGGTAAGATGCATTTTATTCCCCTTGAGTAAGACAATAAAGTAGAAGCGTGATATTTAGAAATGAAAAAGGGAGGATATTGGTTAATTTGATTAAAATCCCATTGAGGAATTATGTTTGAGCTAATATAATATGTGATCATTTCAATGCAAATATAAACCTCCCCTCCTTTGTTATTGTCTCTGCAGTCGATCACTAACACTGTGTCTTCTCCTTGCTCGTGTCCCTGACCTCCACTCCGGGTGGAAAGGTTTAACTTTGGGAATCTGGGCTTCTGGTTCCCGTGGTCTGTGGTGCTGCTGGTCATCGCTGCAGCCTTCTTCACCTACGTCACTGTGCTCATGGTGAGCCCCCAAAAACACAACACCGGTGGAATTCTTTTCATTTCACAAAACAAACAGGGGAAAGTCAGAGCAGTGGTTTTTCTTTGATTCTTTACACTTGTGTGTTAATAATGGAATGTAATCAAATTGAATTTCTTATTGTATTTGACACAACGACCTCTTAAACTCACGTGCATCTTATCTGCAACAGTGTGCAAATTGTAAACCATGTGAAATCCTGGAAGAGGCTTGTCTGAGGGTTCAGGGGATTTTTTTAACATAAGTGAATGCCAGTGCATACTTGCATAATGCATAATTAAACAGTTCGTAATGTTGAAACTATTTGTTTGTTTATATAAATGACACTTTCATGTAATCAGATTTCTTGGTTTTAGCACTTCTTTTTATTATCATGGTTTTTTTTTTTTGTAGTTTTATCAGATTTAACTCAGGTTTCTTATGTCTTTGCAGCTACTAGCTGTGTGTTTGTTGTCTGAGGGCCAGAAGCTTTATTTACACTGGAGTCACAAGGTAATGCAACACTAAATCTTCAAATCGGCACAATTGTTTAAAACCTTGCTTGCTGTTGTCAGCTGCGCTTCGATGATTTGCATGTTGACGGATGAATTCACTGAAATTCTATCTGTGTAGGAAATGATTACTCTGCACACAAAATGAGCTTCATGGTAGTGAGAAATGATCTTTGATTGATGATCCGTCTCATCCACACAGCTTTGTTTGATTTTCTTTCATTTTATGTTCAAAACAGTCCTGAGGTAAATAAATCCTTGCAAATATATACAGTTGCGCCACTTAAATGTGTCTCCTTATATAGAGTGATCTTGAATAGAGCGTGATTTGTTCCTCTTCTCGTCAGATTGGGATCCTAGTTAGCTTGGCATTCGCCGTCGTGGCCACCGCCGTCTTGTCAGACCTGTGGAGTAAAGAGTGGACCACCGTGTTGCTCTCCTTCCAGGTGAAGCTTCTCCTCCGATCCACAGGCTCTCCTCCTGGCCTCTGCGTTTGCTTTCCTCTTCTGACATCAGATTTCACCGGTTTTTTATTTTGTGCCCCGACCAGGTGACCGCTCCATATTTGCACGTGGGTGGAGTCTTACTGATGACTTTGCTGTCTTGGCCCATAGCTTTGCATTTCTTCCGCTTGAGAAGCAAAGGTGAAAAGCATTTTGAAGTCTTAGGAACATGTCCTGTTCAAATTACACCAATACTTAGAGTTAGATTACATTAAATTACATTTGTTGGAAAATTCAGCGAACATAAAATCAAATAAATTCAAGTCAGTTTAGTGACAAAAGTTCCAGTTGAGCTTCTTCTACTGTTTCTCGTCTTTGATGGATAGCTGCCCGTGTTTCTATTTCAGTAAGGCGTGGCCTAATCATCGGGGTTTACCTGGTCATCCTGTTTGCTCTCTACATGGTGCCCCTTGGCTTGTATTCCCCGTGTATAATAGAAGAGGGCAGCCTGGGCCCTGCGCCAGGTCTCATTGGACACAGAGGAGCGCCCATGGTGAGTACAGTCTCAATCTAATCAAACATCTGTTGTTGTTTTCATAATAATTTAATAATGTCATATCATTTATATCGTGGCATTACAACCTGCGTATCTTTAAAACACTTTATTTTGAGTCATACCTTTGATTAAATTTGCTTTTTATTATTATTTTTTTTTACTTTGGATTATTTGTACAACATTCATCATTTTTGCATGAATCAGCCAACAAATTTACTTGATTGAAAACTTGCAGGCCAACAAGGTACTCCATGTAAACATTAGTGCATTAGAATGACTAAACTGGAGTCATTATATGTTATTTTTTAACTAGGTCTAGCTAGACCCTGTTGAAAAATAACTTTGAGCTTCAATCCTCTTACTAAGTTCATCTACTGAGATTTGATTTGATTTGAAAAGATTATTTTGGACATGTGGGAACAACAACAAACACAAAAATTAATTTAAAACATTAATTACACAGAAAAATTCAGTTGGATTCAAGATCTCAGGTATTTTAACTGGATGACAAATGAATTTGCTTTCTCAGTGTGACTTCTATTCTCTATTAGTGAACACTTATGATGTTTCTTATTATGTAATCGAGGTTTTCTTTCTTATATTAAACTGGTGAATTTAATTTTAAAAAATTACATAGGAACGGAAGATGAAAACAGCAAAAATCACTCATTACTCGGATAAAAAAAACAGGAAAGAGACTGAGAGCGATTGAAAAGTTTAAGAGAAAGTTTATTAGATTATTCTTGCAAGAAGAGACAAAGTCACAGTACAACCTCTCCATGGTTGTCCAGGAGTTTGCCGAACTCTGAAGTCAGACAGTGCCTTCTTAAAGGCTGGATTGTTTTGAGTCTGCATTGAAGGACACCAAAAAGCAGCACAGAGGTTTCAACAGTGCTGACACAGGTCATCCTTGAACTCAGACTGCAAAATTACACATCATTTTTTATGAGACAAAACAAGATTTCCATAACAACCTACAGTCCTTACAAAAAGTACATTGTCATATCTGAGAAACCAGAATAACATTAAATTGGACATCTTTTAAAAAATTTTTTAATCATGCTAAAGCTGAATCTCCCATTTTGTTTTCAGGATTTATTTTGCTCCATGTCCAAGACAAAGTCTCACAATCTGATTTGTTTTTCATCGAGACAGTGCAAACTTGAACTACATTCTGGGTTGCTCCTGAATGACCTCTGCCAACACCCTTCCTGTCAGTTATATTTGGAGCCACAAGACAATACCCTCTGTTCTCGGCAGTGTTTGGCTGTCTTCAAAATATTTCCATGTATTTTCCCTAAAAGGAGACCATGCCCCGTGCATGAACCGGCTGCAACTTCATTCGCTGCATGTACAGTAAATGTGTTGATGGTGTGTTTGTCGTTCCACTGCAGCTTGCTCCAGAAAACACTCTGATGTCTTTTGAGAGGGCGGCGGAAGCTGGAAGTGGCGGCCTGGAGACGGACGTCACCATCAGGTCAGTCAGCAAGAAAACAAATGAAACAGAAGAAGTGAAAGAATACCCCCTACAGTACTAACATGATATGGGATTACATTTTTGGAACACCTCTTTCACTGCTGAATGTATGAATCCAATCATGGGAGTGCAGGAGAGTTTAAATGTAAAACACGGTGAATGGATTTAATTTTTAAAGCACTTTTTGACTGCTTTAGGAGGTCCCAAGGCACTTTACACTATTAATCCCATTCACACTAATGGAGCCATGTGGAATTGAACCTGCAATATTGCAGATGAGCGTCTCTACCGAGTTTCTTTATTTTATTACTTAAAGCTTTTACTTATTATTTGCTTTGTTTTAAATTCCTCCTGTTCTCTCCTTTTGCTTCTCCTTTTTGTGCAAACAAAACATATGTGGCACTATGTCACCTCCTTTTGTTTGGTTTCTCTGTCCTGGCTGTAGTTTGGATGGAGTCCCCTTCCTAATGCACGACAACACTCTGCGTCGCACCACCAATGTCGGCGACATTTTCCCAAACCGCAGCGAAACCCCGGCAGCCATGTTCACCTGGACCGAGCTGGAGAGCCTGAACGCCGGCTCCTGGTTCCTCGCTGTGAGTCTTCTCATTACAGCGTGACACAAGTTCAGTTAACGAGGAGGGAGGAGACAAAGAAAAAGGGTCTTCTTATAAAAATGACCACAGTTGAACTGCTCTCAAAAAACTAGACGAAATGCTTTTCAGGGATTTTTCTGGAAGATTTCTCATAAATATCAAACAATTTGATGGTATCTCGGGGAACCCTCACAAAAGCTGCGTATGTACGAGTGTATGAATTAAAAAATATAGAAGGTCAATAATCTAAGAGAATGAAAATGATAACTGTAGCAGCTGAAGTTAATATTTAATCTGCGATGCTAAGTTAATTTCCCTTCACAGCAGTGCATTAGTGCATTACATTCAGCATGAGCTGAATGTAATAGCGAGTCTGCAGGTTACATCACAGCATCAATGAGGTATTGATGTTTTCCTCTTCCAGCACAATCCGTTCGGTACGGCCGGCTCTCTGAGCGAGGAGGACAAACAGCGCGCCGGAAACCAGTCGGTCTGCAGCCTGCAGGAATTCCTGCAGCTGGCGGCTCACACAGGAAAGCTGGTGATCTTTGACCTCTACCGGCCGCCCAGAGGTCACCCGTACAGAGACACCTGGATCCACCGCACGCTGGAGGTCATCCAGAACGAGTCGGCCATTCACTCCTCACAGGTGAGGAAGGAATCGGAGTCTGATTGCGACAGCACGGATTTATCTTATCGGAGGATTTGGCTTCAGGTTAACTTCCACTTGTGCCTCATGCTTTCCACAGACAAATACAAATGTTTGTAATAATTGTCTTTTTTTTATTGCTGCTGTAAAGTTTTGTTTTAATTTATTTATTCTTTATGATTAATAAATGCATAATTCTTTTAATCAAAAAACCCCTGTATTCATTTTAATTGGTACATTTTCCCTTGATTGGGATTGGTTAAACCCCTGATGACACTTTATAGGGGTTGATTTCTGATTGGCTCATTGGAGTGACACACTTTTTAAAAATCAAAACAAACCATAGAGAGAGAGGACAGTATTTTCCACTGCTGGAGCATCATACCCAGGCATGGGGACACAAATTACTGTTGGAAAATAATTAGAAATGGAATTCTGCACAATATGACCCCTTGAAAAACTTTAATTCATTTTAACATCATTGCTAAATTATTTCTTTCTTTTCTTTATTTTTGGTAAAAAAAAATTATCAAAAATTATAGCAAAGTACAAATGGATAACAACTGAATAACTAAAAGTTCTTCACTCTGATGCTTTCTTTTCCCAATTCCCAAAACTGTCACTGTGGAACATACAGAAATGTATTGGAATCGTCAGTGCTATTTATTTTTAGATTTGTTAAATTGTTTGTATGTTCTCATCAGGTGTTGTGGCTGCCTCCAGATCTCCGAGGTCTGGTCCAGGAACTGGACCCTGACCTCCAGCAGACTTCAGGCAGCCGGCTCCCCCTAGAGGAGCTCCAGAGTAACCACATCGTCAGGCTGAACCTGCACTACAGCTCCATGTCCGTAGAGCTTGTCAGGTGTGGGACTTTGACATTATCACATGAAGCAGTAAATGTCAGCCAATGTGTTGCTGTTGCATCATGACTCCTTGTTTCTGCTCGTGTGTGCAGTGAGTATGCTGCTGTCAACATCACCACCAACCTGTACGTGATCAGCCAGCCGTGGCTGTACTCACTGGCCTGGTGCGCTGGCGTTCACTCCGTCACCACCAACGCACCCCAGCTCTTCACCACCATGAGCTCTCCTCACTTTCTCATGGTAACATCAAGACGAAAAGCTCTTTTAACATCCGATTTATGGAAATAAGCAAGCTTGGCAGATGGAGATTAAAGGTGCTGCTTGGCAGTAGGATTTGAACCAGTAAACTTCAGGTTTCAAATCCACCACTTCCCATATATACCGTAAATACTGTTTAAGCAATTTTGATTTATGTTTGTTGCAATGACAAATGAACTAGTTCAATAAAAAAATGCACTTTTTTGGTCAGATATTTATTAGTTTAAAAAAAAACAACCCAAAAATTCCCTTTTGCTTCTGTCTTTTTTTTCTCAGAGTCCAGATGAATATAAGCTGATTTGGATTCTCACCGATGCATTGTCATTTGTGGCGATCTTCACCATCTTCTTCTTTCACTGGTAAGTTACACGCAGCATCACTATAGAAGCATTTTACAAACCAAACCAACTCCAGTTTAAGACTGTAGGAATCCCAATACATATAAATATTTGCACTCAAATAAAAAGAGAGGAACATTCACTCTGAGAGAAGAAATCATTTCATATTTAGAAAAAAAATAAGAAACCTTGTAGAAAATTAAGTTATATATTGGGATATATTAATGTAATCTACATGCATTTATGTATGTAAATTGCCAGATATATTGTGGAAATGTATTATTAATGGTAATGAACTGTATGTGGTGTAATAAGTATTATTGTAATTAATGAAAATAAGTTCAGAGAATGTTTTTTGAATATTTCACAGTTCAATTTTTAAAGTTTGTAAGCACTGACTCACAATTATAAATAAAACAAATGTTAATGAATAAATGATGGTCACTTCAGTCAGGGCAGGACCTTATCACCACTGGTGTATTACATATATTTGAATCTGTGTGCTGTTCAGGTGGCGAGAGCAAGAAATGGCCTTCTGCTCGGGGAGAGAACTCCACCTGGATAACGGCACTTACAGTCAATTCAAAACAGGTAATTTGTGCAATGCATGTGTATCTGACCAAAGCTCTGACAATTTGTCGATATATTAATCATTCTTCAATTATTTATAAATTTAAATGAATGAATCAAGGCTTGGGATCGCTTTATGTGCTGCACATAAATGAAAAATAAGGGAATTATACTATGAAAATGTGAATAGAAGAGATTTTTTTTTATCAAGACAGAAACATTTCCATTAATAATTATTGTGTTACAATAAATATTTGTTATGGGAGCATTTGCTATTGCAGCTGTAAAACATATGTTGATAATCGTTATCATTAATAATGATTTACTGATCATACAAATACATATATTCATCAAATTATTAATGCAACCAGGTAGCCAAAAATAAAGTTATGTTACCCTTTAAACCTTATTACGTAAGGGTGTGGTATGAAATATTTAAGTAATGCCACAACTGGGCATTTGGTGGCAGTAACGAGTCACTGCAGCCCAGCTTCAGTATTGTTTATTGTTTATTACTATTTAGCCTTGGAACTTTCTAATAAAATAATTTGACATACTGCTGCACGTTTACACCCTTTATTTATTGAAATAGCACATTCCAGGTGTTATCTAAGGACATTTCAATATTTTTAAAGACAACATTAAAAAAAACCCTGACAGAAAATATACAAATAAAGTATAATAACGACTATAATTAAACATTTTTCACCATTCCTAGCTTAGAAAACTTACTGAATTGGATGCATTTTTCACAGGATTTCTTAAAAAGAGCAATTGTTTTACAATGAACAGTTTAAGTTTGAGTCAGACTAACTGATGATTTAAAATTTGCTAGTTTTTTAATTGAAGCTTGATGGCATATTAAATCCATGACATTTACATGTTTTATCCTCCATTGCATCTCTCACAGAGATGGGTGACATCTGGTCCATCTCCAGCGCCAACTCCCCCACGGAGAAGGTGCCCAACATGGCAACCGTAACAGAGCACTGACAACCAACCTGGCAACACAAAACCTACTGCCTCCTCCCAACACTGCCAACCTGTGAGACCTCAGTGAAACATTTTGTGCACCTTGTCTTAATAAAGTGAATCAAACAGCTGCTTGCTTGTTTTATCTGAATGCTGCACAGAGATCTGAGTTTGACAAAGAACTGAGGGACTTGTTTATGAGATGGTTTATGACTGTAACACAAGATCTTCTGTTGACCTTCTCTATTGAAATGCTTAGGTAGCTGTTTACATAACAGCCTTCATTTTTCTTTACACATAAACATGGCACAAAGGAAAGACACACAAAGACATTTGTTGCGTATGAATCATCAAAACTGATGACAAACTGTATGGAAGTGATTCATGGTAACAAAAAGCATGAATTATGTGCAGGTATAATATATGATTACAATACAGAATTATTCCATAAGTTGTTTGTTTTTTGTGTTGACCTAAAAGGTTTTGATGTGAAAAACGAACCTCAAAGTATTCTTTGCAAAATATCATTTATTCATCTCTACATTGACGATACGTGTTCACATCATAGATGAAACAATTCTTCATAACCATTGCCAAAGCAGTATGATGATTATGATTTGATGCTGAAAAATTAATACTAACTGTTTGTATGTTTAGAAAAGAAAAACCCAACTACAAACGAGGGGGATCAAGTGATTCACCGTCTAGGTCACATAAACAGAACTACAACTGAAATAAATGCAATGTTTGAACGTTGTGGCACACATATGGGCTGTTCACGCACACGTGCATGACTCACAATGCAACAGTAGAAAAAGAGAAATGCATTATTTGCATTTCAAATCCAGATTTTCTCCGTCAGCACCGGAGAGTCCTTGTAATGAGTCCAAGTATCACTGGATAAATTGGCAAATGTTAAAACACTGATAAAACCAAAGAAAACCAGGATGAGCTGAAGAGTTATTCCACATTTGTTGTGATTAAAACAAAAAGGTAATGGTGCTTGGGCAAACTTGGAGAGAGAGAGAGAGAGAGTTTAAATAAGGAGGCATCAGCTACTTACAAATGAGAACAAAGACACAAAGAAACATGTTTTTGGGGATGAAGGTTGTGAGTTCGGTGCCAGCGTTTGGTCTTAAAGCCCGTATTGACCAGTCAGAAACTACAGGGAAGATCCATTTAACATGTCTTGATTTTTGGGGGAGAAAAGAGGTGACTTAAAGGCAAAAGGTGAGTTTTAAGACAGGCTCACAAACAGTAACACGGAAATGAGTGCGCGTGAGTTCAGGATCGATCCAGCGCGGTTCATGAGCTTCCAATCGGCGGTCACTTGCTGTTCCCCCGGGAGCTTCGCTGTTTGGTCATTGTGGTCAGCATCTGGCTGATGTAAGAGGTCAGGAGGTCGTCCATTTTATAGCCCTGAGGGACGAGCACAGTGCTGATGTTTGATTGTTTTCCGATGTTTTTCCTGGTCAATTTTTTAATGATACACTGTGCATCATGGAAATGTATTTGAAAGGTTTCCTGTGACTAGAAAACTCATATGTGAATCCCTCAAATTTGCCAAACTGTTGACATGTCTCTCTTAGTGGGATATTAATAAACAGAATAAAGACTATTTATTACTAAATGTGTGAGACTGAAAAAATAATACCCTTCACCCGTTGGTGATTACTAGTAGTTGATATACTGAGAACACATTACCTATGAACACATAAAACAAGGATAAAAGCCTCATTACATTAGACACAATGGCACAAAACACTGCAGTAATCAGACATTGTACAAATTATCTAACCACCCTTTAATTTTATGCCTGATGTGTCTGATAAAATACCTTGCCAGTGTGGAATTAAACCTGCTGCTGTGTAAATGTGCCATTTTTACGGCTGCAATTGTATCTTGATGTATCTAAACTGTGTTGACACTTCTATGACTCACCAGTGCGGTTTCGCAGAGCAGCTTGCTGCCTCGCACCAAGTTTCCGATGGTGATATGGAAGTAGGTGTTGCCACTGCTCCAGTTGGAGATTTTGGTGAATGGGTGAGTGGTGAGGATATCCTGCAGAGAGTTTCACAATAAACAAGGACGCTAATTTACTTCTTGGTGAAACCAGTGTTTTAACAGTGGCCATAAACCCACCTTGGACTTGGGATCAATCAGGCTGACTCCATGTTTGTTGATTGCTATAAGAAGGGTTTCTGGGTAATTTGGATCGGTCGTTTGCTGGAAACAGAAACAAACCAGAATATTAGTAGATTTTTTTTAACTGCTTTCTTGAAATCCGAGTAGACGTTTGAACAGTAAATGGACTTTATTCATAAACTACATTTTGACCGTTTCTGCCGCTTCAAGGTGTCTGTTCCATGACCAGTCTCACTCACTTATTCACACACTGTCACACACCAGTGGTGTCTTTCCCAAGAACACACAGTCAGAGTGATGTCGGGTATCCAAATGTCTCATACTTACCCTCAGAAATTAATCGCTAAACTATGTACCTCGCTCCAAAAATACAAAGCCCGATTTACTGAATTGCATGCTCACGCAGTCGATTATGATTTCAGGTCGTGTGTGTTTTGTGGATGATTTATTATGTGTAAATCATCCATTACACATTAAAATCATATCCAAACAAGATAATTTAGATTAGGGTTTTGTGTGCTTACTTGACATTTAAGACATACAGAAATACAGTTTCTCTGCCTGTTGTAGTTTCACATTTTCATCCTATTCTTTAATTATTGTGTTTGCAGGTAAAATAGAAAGACATAAGATATATCCAATTATTGCAGGATTTTATAAACACATTAATATATTATAAAGGCCTCACCTTGACTTCAAAGAAGGCCGAACCAAACGTTTGCCATTTGTAAATGATTTTCAGGAAGGAGAGTTTGGCTTCTTCACGAGACTTCCCTGAGTGCTTGTTGAACAACGTCATGATGGACTGAGAGGGAAAAGCATCTTTTATATAACTCATAACATATTTTACATTACTCCAACTTGTAGTAGAATATCTGATATAGTAATGAATGTCTTATTTCAAGTTTATGACATTTTTAACCGGAAAGCTTTGCTGATTTTAAAAGATCTAACCTTTGCAAAATAAATGTTACCATTATAAAGACATCTCTCACTTAGTTCTAGTAAACAAGGTAAAGCATACAGTTAAAGAAAAAACAGAAGCCAAGATGTAGCCGAAATTCTATTAAAATTTTTACATTTATGTGGTAGACAATTTCAATTCAATTCAATTCAACTTTATTTATATAGCACCAAATACAACACAGTCATTCCTAGGTGCTTTTAACAGAGAAAATAGAAAAGCCCAACATAACTCTAAGCTTTTTGATTGGAATTAAATCCACAATAATTATTCTTTTTTGAGCAGCTGAGGCTTTTTTTCATGCACATGTTCAAAAAAGAACGCTCACCCTCTTCCAGTCGTCGGGTGACAGATGTCTGATCTGATCCTGAGGAACGAGCTCCTTCAGGACCTTTGAAATATTGGGGAAGTGGGATTTGTCCTCCTCAAACTTCACCCTGTAGATCAGCGCTGCCAACTGGTGCACCTCCTCCTTCGGACACTTGTGGTAGCCACGCAGATATTTAGGCAGCTCCTGCAGGGAGATCATCACAAACCTGAGTGTTTCCTTCAGTTTGAAGTTGCTCAGTGAAATGAAATTTAAAACTCACAAATGGAAATCTGGAGGACTACATTGGCAGCTGATCTAAGTAAACCAACAATCCTACAACAGTAAACGTGTAGTACAAAAATGTTGGTACACTCACTTGGTAGTAGTGAAAAATGGAGTCGGCCATGGTGTCCTTTCCTGGCACAGTATTTGTCCATAGTTTCTTCATGAAGAACACCTGGTAAGTCAGCGAAGGCACTACTCCTACGCACAAACACATAGTAAGAAGAGACAAAAAAAACAAACAAACAAAAAAAAACCGCCTGAACTTTGCTCACCGTCTTTTACATGTCTGGCTTTCTTAATCCAATCGGTCAGGTGCCTCACAAAGTCAAAGAAGAAGTCACCATCAGGCACGCTGATGACCTGAAAACCAGGAAACCAGAGACTGAAATTAACTATGAATCATGTAATGTTGAAGTAAAGGAATGACTGCAGTCAGGAATACATTTCTAAATAGATAATCACAAAAAGATACTAACAGAGACAGACGCAGACCAGAAACAGTACAAAACAAACATAAATACATGCAAAATAACTGTAAATACACAAAAGGCTACAATTATGTGTAAATTAACCACAGACAGTAGTAAAATTAAACAGACTACAACACTAAAAGAAACAGGAGCAGGCCAGTTTAAAACTGCACATAATCAACATATATGGATGCAAAATGAGTGTAAAGAGAAAAAAAAAAAATTATATAAAATGTAATTCTAATCAGGCAGTGATTCCACTTATCATCACCTTATCTGTGATCTTGACAAAGAGGCTGAAACCCTCGGAGGATTTCAGCATGAGACGTCCGGAGATGTTGTGGCAGAAGTCTTTGGCCTTTGTGCTCGACTCCACCTCGAAAACCTGAGAGGCGAAGTACAGCAAAATAAATCAAACACATTGTGGTCAAAATAACAGACACGAGAAAACGTGAAGAGGAAAAACAGGCACTTTTTAACAAGTATGTTCACTGTAGCAGGTTTATAGAGACTCTTGTATGAAAGAAAATGTAATTTATACCATATTGTACCAAAGTGGACATTTATTTTGGGCTGGTGTATGTACATAAATCTGCTCATATGTTTCAGTCAACTGCAGCTAACCAGAATGATGCTTTCAAAAAAAACGGTATGCACTGTACAAATATTACACTATAATGTACATTCGGGACCTCTGCTGTCACTGACCTCATCAGAATCATCGGGGAAATACACTTTATGGAAGATCTGAGTGGTTTTGTGCTGGATGGCCTCCACCTCCACCAGGTGAGGAGGATACTTTCTCGACCCGTTTCTACCACAAATAACAGAGAAGAGGGATGAATAGAGTGGATTGCGACGAGAATGACTGAGTGAAAAGTGGCCGTGTTTTACCGTAAGGCTTTCTGCAGCCGCTGCATGCAGTCCGGAGCCAGCGGGTAGTGTTTCTTGGCCTGGAGGAACTTCTGAACGTGAGGCAGCAGGATGTTACTTGGAGGGAACAAACCGGTGCAGAGCCACAGCAGCTCCCAGCCTTTCTCCTCGCTGTACCTGCACAATTTATTACTTCTGTGAGGGAATACATCTATTGACTCATTCCCATGGTGACATGTCATTTTATGGGGCTAGAAAACATGTCCAATTGTGAGAAATCAATGCATTTTCAATATGACTAAATGTCTTAGTTTGACTGTAGTAAGGTACATGTGATTCAGCTTAGACTAAGTCTGCAGGAAATGAGAACTTATGTTAATATGGGAATGAAAATGTTAGGTTCCCAAATGGAAAAGTTACATTTGTTTGGAGGTGAAATGATGTTGTAAGGTCAGATCATGATTAGTGTTACGTTAACTTTAAGAATTGAGTTCAACTTTATGACCTCTCCTCGCTCAGATGTAGACGTTTTTTTGTATGTTCTCATAATAAAATACCTCGCGTTACACAGAGTTAAACATTAAGGATAAGGGTCCGGACAAGGTTCAAGCAATTGGTTACAGTAGTTACAGTTTGGCTGTAAAATTCATTGCGTCGATGTGAGAGTCACACAGAGATAGAGCCAGTGTGTGTGTGTGTGTGTTTGGGGCTTACTTGATGTGATTATCTGTGAGCTGCTTAAGAATCTGACAGAAGATTTCGTCTTTGAGTGGCTCAGCCTTCAGCGCTCCTTCAAATATCTGATCGGTGAGCTCATTGACAGAACGAACCCGTTTGGACGGATAGTCGCCCATGTACTTCATCACAGGTAGACGGACAAGGTTAAGCAAAACAACCAAAGACAACAGAAGTGTTCAGCGCAACAGGATCAGTCAGATCCAATTCAGTGCAATGACTCAAACAAACTCTTCATATGAAGTGAAATAAACTGGATCGTATCTGTTTAATATGTATTGGGGCTGTTGTGATTAATAACATCTTGACGATAGACATCTTTCCTGTTGTTAAGAAGGCTGAGTCATCTCATATTTGCTGAAGAGCCCCTCCTCCAGTAAACAGGAGTTTAGTGAAAAGATAACATAGATTAGACAACAACTTATTCTGATATAAATTCTATTATCTTGGAATAATATTTACATAGTACACCCATTGCTGTCTAAAGCAATTGAAGTACAGTTATGAATTACTTTCTAATGTCTGATTTATAAATAAAGTAATTATTTGATAAATAATTCTGAAAATACTGTTCACAAACAAAAGTGACCAGCCTGAAATAGTTTCTCGATACCAAGAGTATAAACTTTAGATTCTCAAGTAATTTTGTGCAAAGTCCTGCTGTAATTGGCTCAAGAAGGACACTATTAGTACATATTTATTTTGATGAATTTAAGTGGCCCATCAAACTGAATGTCTAAAGCACAGTTCATCGTCGTTACATCTTCCAGTAAAGGATATCTATGAAGGCCAGGCACGCCTCCTGGGAGAGCTCCTCATGAGCCAGCACTTTCTTCAGCAGCGGCTGTTTGAGAGGCTCCCTGGTGCAGCTCCACGGACGCTCCTTCCCTCTGGATTTAGGGATCATCACCCGGCTCAGAGTGCTCTTAGGAGGAGGTCTGTGAACATATATTACATATATTTACGTGACATAATTCAGCCTTAAATCACTGTTAATGGGTCCAGGATTACATTAAAACCCACGTCTTTTTGTTTTCCACTAAATTACTGTCGGACAAACCTGAAGTAGTCGTAAGAGAATTCCTCCAGCGTGTAGGCTTTAGATTTGTCTTCCTGGTCGGCGGCGTTCATGTGGGACAAACCGATGGACTCGCGCCTCTGATCAGGAGTCATCGTGACGAGAGCCTGAGAGAAGAGCGGTGACACAGCATTAAGTCTTAATGATTGTCATGTTTTTCATTCAGACCTTCCTTTTTAATAAAACTTTAAACTAATATCTGCTTTTACGTGTTGTAGGGGATATTAGAATTTATTTAATTATTGATAAGATATTCAGCCTGGTTATTAATTCATACTGTGTTCCAGTTAGCTTTTAGTTTTTAATTTAGTTTTTAGCCTGTAAAGCTCTTTGTTCTGCATTTTATCATACAAAAAAACCTTCTATTAATAAAGTTTGACTGATTGATCGACTGATTCATTTTTACTTTGCATTTGTAAAGAGTCACAATGACGTATGAGGTGTCAGCAACTGCTGCCAGTAACTTGTACGTGTCTGACCAGCTACATAAACCACGCTAGAGATACACAAAAGTAAAAGTATACCTATAAATTGAAAGAATGAACAAGCATGCGTATTGCTTTGCTATCACTCACCACAATGTCGTATTGTGGCCTGGTGATAGTGGGCAAAACGTAGACGCAGTCCGCGGGGAAATCCCCTCTCTGTTTGGTCCTGTCGTTAATGCCATGAGCCCAGCCAGAGTTCATCACGTGCTCGCCGTTGTGCTCATCCAGGATGATCAGATCTCCTTTGGAGAAACTCAGGAATGTGGAATCAACCCCCGCTGAATGGTTAAAAAAAAAAAGAAAAAAAGTTGTGGATTTGGTTCATGAATGCAAAATTTCTATTCAAAATTTTACTGAATCTTACCAGGCGTCGAACAGTCCAGCAGTCCCACCACATACTTGGACCTCTTCCTCAGACCCTCGAGGAAAGAGATGACCAGGTCACGAATGTCCTCGGCGTTGTTGGAAGTAAACGTGTATTCGTCTCCTTTCATAGTGGCCAGGGTGAAGCTCTGACCTTGGAGTTTCCCCCCTCTAGAACATACACCGGTATTTCAAACACATGCACTTTCAAAACACGAATATAATGGAGAAAACATGACTGAAGGAAGACATGCTTTGTATTAGTACAAATATTTTTTTAGCCCAACCCCATTTCCAAAGAAGTTGGAACAATGTGTAAAATATCAACAAAAACACAATTAGATAATTTGTAACAGAATGTTCAAAATTCTAAAGTATAGATATCATAATAGATTCAAAAGCAGAAACACTTTTCACAATGGAAAAGAGCAACATTTTGCTTCGAAGGAAAGTTGTACTAAACAACTAGAGTATGTATCAGGTCAGTTAACCGGGCAGATAAAGAACATTCTAGAGGATCTGCAAAAACGATATCAGAAAATGGTATAACAAATTGAAAAAAAAGGGTCCCTAATGTAAAGTTGCACAAACTTTGAAGATCCCATCATCTATTGTTTAGAAAATCATCAAATAAAGAAGCCGAAAAAGTGGACTGAGGAAAAACGTCTTACTGTCAACTTTTGATATTTTATTCATGTCCTATTGTGAATAAATCATACGTTTCTGCATGCTTCTTTATAGAACATATTTTAATTAACATTTTTGAAGACAGATTAATCAAATTTTGACATCTCTTTTTGAAAGCACAGGCTAAAAATGAGAGAGAACATCTGGCTTTTCATCAATGCACAGTTAGAGAGAGAGTATGCTACGAAAGGCAGTTTCTTTAGTGCTTATTCCATATGCACCTTACGCATCTGCAAAACCTCTATCGATGTTTTCAAAGAACTTTTTTTTATCAGTCCTTGCAAATCCCCCTAAAGTCCAGTGAGTGCCATAGTGCAGCACACAGCTACATTGTGGAACCCAGGCGGGTTCCTCACGGAACTTAGATCACCAAACTACATGCAATCTTACGGTATTTCTACCAGCAGGACCTGCTGAATCTGTGGCCTTTTTTTTGGTTGGACCGTTGACGTACCTGCTACTGGACACCGCTGTGATCTCTGGGAATGAAAGCTCGAGAAGAACCTGCTCCTGTTCGTCCACAAAGTAGACGCCTGTCCAGTTCACCGCAACGATCACATCGTTCTTGGGGAGACTTGGCCCTACAAATATGTCAGATCCATACAGAAAAAACCCTCATGTTGTGACTCAAAGAAAACAGTGGTTCCTAAAGCCCAGATTGCTTTTCTGAAAGGATGCAACACACACACACACACACACACACACACTCACACAAAAACCCCAACACATTTTCACCAGGTTGGAAACTACTGTAGTAGAACATATGAAGATAGTTTTGCCTGTTTGTGTTGCCCACCTGAGAATTTGAAGGCCTCGTAGAAGCGCGAGAAGAGTAAAGGCCACTTTAAACGAGCAAAATCCACCACGTCCTCCTTCACCCTCTGAGTGTTCAGCCTCCTTTTGGTTTGTAATCCCTGCATGGGGGGGGCGGGTCACAGTTAGTTTATGTTGAACAAAACCAAAATAGGTTGTAATTCGGTTGTTCCAGCGGCCGCAGAAACCTTTTTATGGGCGTTGACAATGAGCTGAAGCCACTTCTCTGCCGTCTTCGTGGAGGTGATTTCTCGGTCGGGAATGTAAGATGGGATGAGGCTGAGCAGACGCTCCTGGAGGATCTCAGAGCCGTAATCCACGAAGTACTGCTGAGAGGCCAGCTCTGCAAGATCCTCCTCCTTCAACACAAACACAAGAAAACTACATGGCTGACAAAAAAAAAAAACATGAACTCAAGTAAGATGATCAGCACTGTATCCTGGAGCTGGTGTGACAACTGGAATGGAAACAGTCTGATTTTAGCCTCTGATTGTTCACTGCATCATACAGACTTGGCTGTACAATCTGCAGACATGGGAACACCCTTTGCCTTCAGTGTTACTTTTATAAAGAAAACAATCCTGCTTGTATTAGCTTTGAAATATCGCCTCCATCTCATCCAAAATGAGATGAATGTCAGATCTTTTTTATGCTTTTATGATTAAATTGTGGCAAGACGAAGGATGAGTCAGAGCTGAAGGTAGGAACTCGTCTTTATTTAGCAACCGCCAAAACTCGCCTAAACAGTACGGCAACATCCCAGACGCAGACATAACAGAAGAGAATAAATATTTATGGTGATTGGTTAGTAGATTTATGTAGGTTCCTATGGCAATCATTGTCTAGACCAGTTTCTTATTGTGTTTTCCATGATGGTTATAAAACATTTTCTGACACGGGTCTTGATGAGTGCTTTAAAAAACTGCCTACTTATTACTGTAAATATTACCATTATAATAAAGAGATCCCAGATAGTTTTATCAATATAAAAATCTAAGATGCTCACCCTCTCACATCTGTACTCTCCGAATTTCACCCCTCGTACGATCTGCTGATAGATGAGGTTTGTAGCCGCGTAGTCCTCGGCGGGGTTGTGCCAAGGGTGGAAGATCTCCTTCCTGAAGAACAGTCTCCAGGGGGCGTTCCTCTCTTGAGCGCCCTGCTCTTTTGCGTACTGCTCACACTGCGAGACGGCATCCATGACGTGGTCGCTGCCGCTGCCCAACGACGACACCTGACCAAACCAGTCACACGATTACACACAACCTACAAGGCATACCTTTATTCACTGAGGAGTGAAGTATTGTCAGATGTAACAACACAGGGCTTCGACATATTTTCTGTCCGGGCCTACCCTGTGTTCACCCTGGATGAATAGATAGATGGTGGGAGATTTTACCTTGTCAAACAGAGCAATGTACAGTGAGAAGCCGAAGCGATCTCTCAGGTTGATCTTGTCTGCGAGTGCGTTGCAGAGCTCGCTGGCTGTGGTGGCTGAGTCCGCAAGGAGGGTCTTTGTGGTGCCGTCCATGAATGTGACCGGAAGCATGATGGGCTTCTTGGATTTTGTAGCCTAACAGAAAAACAAACCTTAATCTTAATCGAGCCGTCTCCTATTGAAATGATCTCTAACTTTGGTCTTGGGTAGCACATCATATTAACAATATTTAAACAATGTACCTATCACATCTTTAAATAACACAAACACAATAAAAAGTCCAGGTAATCGTTGTGTGAAAATTCTTTGTCCTAAAACTACCTTAAGTAGTGGAAAAGGCTATAAAAATACCATTTACACAAATTAGTAAAAATGTGATGTTGTCGCTACTAATATGGTAATAGGTAATATCTCATACATATACAATAAGACAAAATTCAACCTCAATGTCAAGATTGAGCCAAACATTTACGTAACAATCAGAAAAAGTTTTGGAAAATGTAACTTTTCTTTTGAGTTATTTTGATCCCTTTATGTTGTATATTTGAATAAATCGTATATTATTAAGTCTTCAAATATAGTCTTGTTTGTCAATTTGTCAAAATTATTTGTTACATTTTTCCATTGAAAATGTGCTTTAAAAAATGTTTTTTAATAAATTATTTTACCCTTTCCAGAAAATACATATATATTGGGAAAAGACATCTCTGAGATCTCTGGATTTTTTCCCTGCTGCTGTTGTATCCTCATTTTAAGGCTTCCGTTGCACACTATTGAAATGTTTAGAAATGACTATGACAGTGACATCTTCAGTGTTCTCTCATTATATATATTCAGTGTACAAATAATATTTTTACACTAAAACACATTTCTCTGACTGTTGGATTTTTACACTTCAGAGGAGCTAAAGTGAGCAAATGACATAATACATTAGATAATGTACCTGCAGTTCCAGCCAAGAGGGCGGCTGCGTTCGTGTGCGGTTAACAAACGTCCTGCGTAAACGTTCCTCACAATACGGAGCATAACCAGGAGGGCCGTTGTTCAAGAACGTCCGCAAATACTGAAATTAGAGTGGATTACAGAAAAGTTGCATCAAATCAGGACAAAAACAAAGAAAAACAAAGCCACTGAATTCTCAGAAAAACCATGTTCAAGAAAAACATCTGGCCTCAGCCTCATAAGATTGACATTCATTGAGTTCTTCTTATTGAATGACATATACATTTTTTTTTTTTTTTTTATATTTAGATATTTATTAAGAGAAATGAACTACCGGTACATTAAAAAAAACAAACTTGTCAACTTGATATGTAAAATAATTTCATCTGTTTCATCTGTTTCATAGAAACACTATGAAACGTGGACCTGATGTAATAACTCGACTACTAAACTGGTAGTGAAACATTTAAAAACAAAAACAAAAAACAAACAAACAAGGAAGCAGTCAAAAAAATGTGATGCTAATAATAAAAAAGTACATCACAGCTTTAAAATTAATTGGTATCTATAGTTATTATAAATATATATTTTTCATCACATATTCTTTTAAGAAAAAAATAATTTTAATCAGCAAAACCATTGACATTTCTTAACATTTTTCTCAATAGAAGTTAAAAAATGTTTAATATAAATGTTGCAGGTGTAGTTTCAAGCTGATGCAATTGTATAGAAGATGGATAGCTTTAAGTTTTCTTACCTTGACAAACTTTTCAGATGGGGCAAAGCAGCCAAGGCAGAGAGACAGCAGGATCCACCCTCGGGCATGGCTGCTTTTCGACGGGTTCTGTGTGAGCTGTTTGCAGATCTGGCAGTAGATCTCATCCCTAAGAGAGAGAGAGAGAGAGAGAGAGAGAGAGAGAGAGAGAGAGAGAGAGAGAGAGAGAGAGAGAGAGAGAGAGAGAGAGAGCGAGAGAGAGAGAGAGAGAGAGAGAGCGAGAGACGAGAGAGAGAGAGAGAGAGAGAGAGAGAGAGAGAGAGAAAACAAAGCTCATACTTCTAACGAACAACACACATCTTTCTTTATTGATATAATCGATAGATTCAGGGTACAATATGTCATATTCTTGCTTTGTGCAAATCAACAGAACCTTAGTCAGTCATGATGTCATCTGAACAACTATTTGTGCTGTGCTAATAGTACACCTGCTGGAGTTGTCCAATACGCCCCAGTCTGTTTAGACTTGTGTTCCCCTTCTGTATTGTGTTACTCAAAAAGCAGCTGGAGGAATCATTTCCAAAACAATGGCTGAAGTTGTGGCTGCTTGTAAAATAAGACAAAGAGGTTTTTGCTACAGACCTCATTAAAAATATGCACTGTATATGCTTTGCAGTGTCATTTAATAAATCCCTCACATTCCCGAGTGGATAAGACCACCTGATTTCAACCAATGTATGCATTTTTCTTACGGCAAATTCTATTAATAATAATCTACACGTGGGTCACCTGAGGGCGGGCCGTAAGATGCCGTTGCCAATGATGAAGTGAAGCTTCTCCAGATTTGAGGTGGGCCGGTCCTCCAGCATACTGTTACCCTGAAGACTGTAGTCCACCTCCGTCAGCCGTCTGGTGACCTGCAGCAGACATTGAACGAATGTGATTACATTTTGATTCAAAAATAAAACAGATTACAATTGTTTGAGATATTCTGAGTGGCATGCATGGAATTGCAAAGCAATGGTGATGAAAAAACCTCCAATATATCACAACAACCACATGATAAAAAAAAAGAATATTCAATTGATTTGATATAAAAGTTGTGGCTGCAGCTATAAATGGAAATAAACTGCTGATTTTAGCCTTTACCTCCTCTGTGATCTTGGATTTCCGCTTCAATGTGAGTGACACCAGTTTATGCCGGACACTGTTCCTCTTCTGGCTGTCTATGGAGCTGTTCTGTAAACATGAGCACACACCATGACATGTTATTTGGAAATCATCTCACAGACAAATCTGCTGAGACAAACGCCAAGACAATCTCACCTCTCCTTCCACTTGCAGCTCCTGAAGCTCTCTCTTGTACGTTCTCTTGCCAAGGGTTTCGTAGATCTTGGTCATCACGGGGATCTTTTCACTGCCGTCATTGATCACCATCTGACATTTTGGCTCTGGGAGATCCCCCATAAACCTCAGCACAGTTATCCACACCGCTAACGCCGCCTGCAGGACAGGATGAGGTCATTCATACGGCTATGATCCAGGTGACACAGGTTCCATTTTCATCAAACACATGTTTACACATCCAGAGTAGGGTTGTTGGTAAACAGTTGTTTAGCACGAGGGTGGAATTTACTACCAGAACATGCCAACCATGCAACCACGTTTATAAACCAACCAACCAACCTGAGCAATGAAACATTATAAATACTGTACTCCACCAGACAATACTGCTGGGAGAGCAAATGTCAAATCCTACTATAATGTACTTTTTGTCTATAGTTCTTCTACCATAACCAACATGGATCATACGGTAGTTTGTATTTATTAGAAACAGGGCTTTCCCTGCTAAGGATGGAAGCTGAATGATACAAACAGAACCAAAAGTAACTAAAGGTAACTTCCGGTAAAGTTTGCCTATTTACAAAAAGGTCAAAGCGCACTGACTCTGCCTGCAACAGACTTCAGCTTCTGACACAAATCATACTGATAATGGGCTATAGAGTCATTATGTGTTTAAATCCGTCGAGTCCATTAACACATTGTGGTTTTATGATGAAAGGTCAGACTCACCAGCTGGTCTCCCTCGTCCTCGTGAAAAAGCAGCGGCTGCTTCAGTGGCCGTCTGATGTAGGTGTGAGTGGAAACGCCCTGAAAGTAGGTGGCCGCGAACTTGGAGAATTTGTAGTCAGATAAATCCTCCTCATCCTCCTCTGGCAAGGGCAGAGCTTCATTCACCAGCTCTGCTTCAACGTCCTCCCCCTGAGGTTTATTTTCCAAGTCCTGGAGAAACACAACACCCGAGATTACTTTCAGCACAGTTGGTGGAAAGAAAAGTAAAGCATACAGGAACTTGTTCGTGTATGTCTACGATCTTTCAGGGCTTTGTCTCAATTTGTTTTGATGACCAACGTTAACTATATTATTGATGGCTAAAACATCACGATTTACTCCACCATCAAATGAAAGGCTTTTCCTTGGTTGGAAATTTGGTCATAGATCATCCCTGGACTAAAAAAAAAACATGACTTCTCACCTCAAAACCAGCTGGTCCTTGTCCGTCCTGGTTGGGCAGTGGCCCGGTGTTCCCCAAGAACCCGAACATGCGGTCAACCATGTCAGAGTGGTCGACTGGCTGCTCCTTCTCCCTCTCCATCTGCTCCAGCATCTCCTTCTTCCTCCTGGCCTCCTCCTTCTCCTCCCGGTCCCTCTCCTCCTGCTGCTGGACCAGCTGGACGAGCCGTTCCTGGTGTTTCCTCTCGGCCTCTGCCTTGGCCCGCCGAGCCGTCATCTGGTTTCGCAGCTGCTCCTCTTCGGCCAGGCGCTGGCGCTCGGCTTCCAGGCGGTGCTGCAGCTGTGAGTGGAGGAGAGAGGGAGGAAACAGCGGCTTTACAGAGGCAGGCAGAGTGTTACCACAGCTCGCGCTGAACTCAATACCTTACTGCCTTTCTCTGGCTAAGTTGGACCTACTGATCTGCTAAAACTAGAGGAGAGGAGCTGAAGGCAATCTTTTTCTTTCCTGTTCACATGTAAATGCTACAGAAGCATAAATCTCTGACTGGCACATACACGTGTATGACAATGACAACACATAACAGATGTCTTACTGGATATTTTCCCCCCAAAACTCCATGAAACTCCAAGACAAACTGACATTAAGCAACCATTTAAAAAGCAATATGATTTATTCAGCAGCCTTTAAGAACAAGCAAAATGAAAAGTTTACAATCACACATGCAAACAAGAGTAAACAGAGTGAGGTAAAACCGTATCATATAAGGTTTTCTGTGGTGACATTTCAGGCCCAAAGTGTTCAAAATTAAATAAATAACACGAATGAAACAAATTGCAAAATGACTAACGATTCAGACAATGTGGCTTTAGAAAAGAGTGGCATTCAAAACTTTTTTTTTAAAAGCAATTCCATTCATATGTCTGAATATTTTAAAAGATATATTTCATAGCAAGGTATTGATTCAATTCTGGAGTGAGATTCTGGAGCGAAAACCTTTTATTGGTTTTTAATTGATTAATCCTAAAAATGCATGTGGGTTAAGGGAGGGTGGCATGAGGGTCTTTATTACTTCAGAAATGTACCGTTCTATTTGTATTGGATTGAAAAATGTCAATAAAAAGAGTTGGAATAAAAATGAATGAGAAGATTTTATTAGCTGTTTACGTGTGGTTATATATGACTAATTTTCTAACATTGATTCAATATAAATGGAATAATATATTAAGGTGATTCCTGTTATGAGATAATGACTATGGACAGCAGAAAGCGGAAGACTTTTTTTTTTTTTATACTCAATATGTTACTAAGGCATCTAATTGATTTATCTACTGAAGATTATCTGTGAGGCTGATCGCTTGTTGCAATTAAAAACACTTTGAAAATAATGCTGCTTGCATGGAAAGGCCAGCCTAACTTTGCTTTAAGTTTAATGACACATGAACATTGGCAAAAACACAACATATAAGACAAAGTAACTTACTTAATGTGGCTTATAGAAACAGGTAAACTAGACAATGCAAGCAAAGCTAGCAGTTCCCCCCCATTTCAAGTTATTATGATATACCAGAGTTCTACAACCCACTACTCTGTCTCTTAAGCCCCTCCATAGTGGCTCGCTAAAGCACTCAGAAATTAGGAGTAAATAAACAGTTTTAGCTTATTTTTTGCATACCAGACTCAAGTTCAACAAGTTGCTTCTTAATATAAGTAGTATGATCATCTAAACAAATAAAAGAAAAACATACGTGAAAATACATATACAGCTGTAGAAACTTAAGAAGGATAACACAGCTTTAGAAGCTGTGTAAAGTGGCAAACAAACGGGTGTTTTGATCCAAAGGTATGTCAGGCTAAGCTCGTTTGGATGTCCATGAGTGTTTGAACTTGTATTTTATACATTTCCTTGTAAAATCAAACAAACTTCAACTAACTGGTGTCGATAGACAGCTATGAGGTTACATTTAATCAAGGCATCAGAAACACAAATAATGCAAGGCGTTACAGTTTCCTCTAAATAAATCAAACACATGTCATGTCTTCTCCTGCTCAGTCACTGGTGCTCTGCTCTCAGCACCACTTGCCCTCTCTCTCCGGCACGACAACGTGATAGAAGTAGCAGTAGTAAATACAATGGCTCTTTACCTCTGCCCTGAGCCTCTGGCAGAGGCGTTTGGCTATCATGCCTCTGGTGTAGGCCTGGATGGTCAACACGGCCCGAAGACGTCGCCCAAATGTCTGCCGGATGAGGAAACCACGGCAACGGGCTTGGATGAGAGTGATGCGAAGGCGAGTGAGTCGGTAGCTTCTGTAGTGCTTCCTGGACCTGTAGACCGCCTGAAGACGCAGGAATCCCGACTGCATCTGGAGGAGGGAAACATACTCCACAGGTCACACAATTACTATTTCACTTGATTGATTTGTGTCGCTGATAGAAGACTCAAGTAATGGAAAGTAGAAAACATATAGTTATTAGTGTTTTAAAGAATGTTTTAATGCACGAAATGCGGTAAAACTTCATGCTGACGGAATAAAAGACTCACAATTTGGTAATTCTTCTTGCATCGATAACCCCTCCAGACCCTCTGAAGAAATATCACAGCACTTCTCAGCCTGAGGAAGTTTGTCCTGCAAAGAGTGATGGAAGAAGTTAGATTTGAGTCCAGAGCGAAGGTGTTTTGAGTCTTTAAATGATGTTATTAGAGGTGTCCTGTAGGAAGATGCTCACCTCTCTTTAAGTCCTCGCACAGCTTTCTGTATGAGGATGACCTTGTCGGTGATGCCTTTGTCTCTCTCGATCTCCAGCTGCATGTCGTGGTGGTCCTGATGGAGAATAACATAATGTGACCAAGAAGAGATAATTAATTAAAACGTCATGCTTTGATTCTGAGCAATCCAATATAGTGAATGCTGAAGTCTAACTTGATGACCAATTGATGTTTTACAATCGCAGTTTTACAATCATGTTTTTTTTGGGATAATTTCTTCTATTTCAATTTCAATTATCTATTTCAATTGTCTCTTCTACTGGTTTATCCAGTTCAGCTGATCCTATGCTATAGGCAAAGGCAGGGTTCACCCTGGACAGGTTTCCAGTCCATCACAGGACAAACACAGAGAACAGGCAGTCACACAAACTCACATTCACACCTTGGGTCAATTTATGGTCACCAAATAGCCCTAAATGCATGATTTTGGACTGTGGAAGACCCAGAGAAAACACACACACGGGGAGAGCATGCAGGCTTCACGCAGACAGGCCTTGTTGCTAGGATACGACCGAGGCAAACTAACCTTCAGGAATATCTTGGTCTTTCCAATCTGCCAGTCGTCGTGTTTCCCGAGTCGGGCCAGGACTATCCGCTGGCATGTCCCTCGCAAGTCCTCCTGATTAATTGAAAAATGACTTATTTCAATTGTGGATTGTCCTCAGATTTCAGCAGTGAACATTTCTTAGTGTATGTGAGAAAGTTCCTTTCAGTTCCTGATATACTGTTCATATCGATGCACCAGAGTAATAATGCAAAACGATGCTACAGATATAAATCTTTTCATTAAAAAAAACCTAACTTCCCTAAGACTCAGAACTTCAATTAATGTAGTCATTGAAAATGTGAGAAATGTGTAGGAATGCGTAAGTCTTAAAAATATCTGTTTTCTTTCGGAGACTTCGAGACACATGGCAATGCGATATGAAACAAATAATATGTTTCTAATCTAAACAAAGAAGTTGCAATAGTTTCTATGTTTCATTTCAACTTTCTCATTAAGCAGATCATCTTCTTCCAATAACCTGTCTCCTTTTTCCTCACGCCGACCTCCTCCTTGTCCTCCCTCATTGCATCCATTTACCTCCTCACTTTGCAATATGACCAAACCACAGTTTGACCAGGATCTGAGAGTTGAACGAGACAACAATGGTTGTGCTTTCACCTGTATGTGAGCAGGTTTGACTCCCGGCATTAGGACTCGGTAACGATCGACAAATTCACCAAAGGTGTATCTGATGGGATAACCCGCTCGCCTGATCCGGATTGTCTCCATCATGCCGGAGTATCGCAGCTGACGGATACACAGCTCTCTGTCAAATAACTGAAAAACAATACAACGCACAAACAGACATGCAACAGATTAATCCAATGGTGCTCTGCAGAAATGAATTCCCCGCTACCACAACCTCCAACAAGCTGCACTCACCATGGGCCTTTTAAGCTCATTAGGTTTAATGCATCGAACGAAGAACGGCTGACACACGCTGAGCGTCCTCATCAGCATCTCGAGGGAGCGTTTGAACTGGCTGCTCAGAGTCGGGGAGCGTTTTCTTGTCTCAACGCCCTGAAAACACACACACTTACACTGTTTCACACACACTCGCAGACAAACTGTCCATATATAGCCATACATTTCATTTTTCCTAATAGTTCCTAATACTGTGAAGCTTCAGGTAGCCCAGGCTTTTATCTGATAACCTCAAGTGGTAAAGGATTTTAATGGTTTTTTTTAAATAGTCAAGCTCCCAAAAGTAGAAATCTTTGAAACCAGAATGAAACACAATTCTGAAACGATTAACTTCCTAACGGGGGCTGGTGGGATGCACCACCACTGTGGTCTACTTCAGTGAAAACAAATAAAAAAAAACATCAGAGGTCAGGAGGAGAGTATATGTTTCTTTTTTGTTTGCTTTTTTAGCAATCAGACGGTATTTATATATCAAAATGTGCTGCTACATCCAACTTGCAGAATTGACTGAATATTTCACACTTTATAATTTAATTTCCCCTGTATGCGTGAATGAAATGGGCAAAATATTAGGAACACCAGGGTTCATTAGAAAACTCCATACATTTGATCTCACAGCTTCAGGACGACAAAAAAAATACTCTGAAATCACACATTTATATATTGCAATTACAATGACATCACATGACACATGACACATTTCAGGCAACTCATTTTTCTAACACAACATACACAATGCAAAGAGAGAATGCACACACATTATAGCTCTCGCACATCATATACAAGTGAAACAGTTCCAAGTCTCTGACAGCTCTCCTCACAGTGATCCTCAGAGAAAAACCGAAGCTCAAATTGTTCTGCTAAAAAGCAATTATCTCTTCCTTTCGTCAAACCACATGAGCGTTTCCCTGCACGGAGGAGGACTGCGGGAACGTGTCAGAGATTTGCAGATTCGCTTTTCATTAACTCCATGCTAAAAATCCTAAATGCTCCCTCTTCCCTCTGCTTTTCGGATACAACAACCTGTGGAGTGAAAAGAATGGCTTGAGGAGGTAGAGGGCTGCTGCTATGGACATCTGGATTCAGCTTTTGAGGAAACAAAACACACACAAACACGTACATTCACAGAGGCGCAGTGACCACGTGTTGCTGAAGGCTGTTGATTACCTTAGGAGCTGGGGTGCTGGGCTGCTGATAGCCACACAGAAACTGATGTGAGAAAAAAATAGGGAGGAAAGAGAGAAGAGAGAGCAGAGCGAGAGGAGGAGTGTGCCATTAGCAACATTGTGAGGAGAAAAGCTGATGGGAGGCAAAAAGTCGCCACTGATGTTATCACTCAGAGACAGCAGCACCTTAAACGGCATAAGACGAGAGCAACATGACAATCATCTCTCAAGGTATTAACAGATCTGTTGGGCTCACCATGGCCACATCAGCCTGGAAGATCTGCTTGATGAACTTGTTTTTGGACGAGTGGACAAGCTGGATGATGTCGGTGTGGAGGCTGTCTCGGTTTTTCTCCAGAAAGCCTGGAGGAACAACGTGGGAGTAAATACCACGAGGGCGTAGTTGGTCCTTTTTAGTTGAGAACGATGCCAGAATGATTTGAGAAAAATCTGTGTTATGTGATAACTAGTAAAGCCTGAAGTTACAAAAAAAATACTTCACTGTCCTCTATCTCACTGTGTTCTATGTCAAAATGTCACAGAGGTGCTAGAACTGCGGAAACAGTGAAAATGTGTTCCATGAATGAAGTCTGGCTTGTGAATAATGAAAGGGTGTATCATAATTATCTTGTTTAGGTTGAACTCTAAATATATGTTAAAATGTATTCAAATAACTTAAAAGAAGAAAAGCATAAAAGTGAGCGACAATATAGACTTCATTTCCACCTACTGATTTGTACATTTCTGTCATTGTTTTTTTACTTTAGTACTCGTTAAATGTCTTTTTCATTTGTTGGTATCGAGTTAACAATTAAATAAAACAAAATCTAATGTAATAATGCTTGTTATGACAATGGAGCATATCTTATTTTCAAATTCCAAATTTGTTCATGAATTTAGCTTGCAAAAGTTTAGTTTTGCAAATCTTTTACTTAAAAATGTACATGTGGTCACAACTTCTATGTTTCTAGTTGCAATATTTAAGAATAACACAATATTACAGCTATTGTTCAGGTGAGAAAAAAATGTATTTGATTTAACTGATTTAATTACTAAAGCAATATAGAAAGAATCATAAATCACACAAACTACAAAATAATAGACAAGTTGAAAGAGGTGAATTTACATCATAAATTATCAATAAAAGAGAATGTACCTTTGGTTTCATAATGCACCACTCCAGCAAAGTGCTGTATGCCAAACTGGGTTTCGTACATGTTCTTAGGAGGGATGTAGTTGGAGTTGAGCTTGTGCTGCGAGTTGAGCTTGTAAAGCATCGTCGCGTCTGTTCCCTGGCAAAAGATAAAGAACCACACATCAAACCTTGTCATGGTAGTAAAAGCTAAAACACAGTTAACAACAATTAAAATAGATTAGGATAGAAATACTATAGTAATGCCAGAATGAAATTATTTTACCGCATTGCATCTAAACAGAAAGGAACACACAGAAGAAATAGAACATAAAGGTAAAATATGAAATAAGACAGGATAAAGCCAAAATAAATAGTATTAAATAATAATATGTACAACAATTGAATGTTAATATGTACAGTAGCACATCAAAATAGCTCTATTTTACGCATTTCCATGCAATATGCAGGAAACATATTCAAAAATTGAACTGAGTCTTGTCCTCAACAATGTCTGGAGCAGGTATATTGTAAGCATGGAGTTAACATCTCAATTATGAGCTGAATGTATTTTATACTGAATGTGCATTACCAAAAACATTTTATGCCGATTTAAGAACTTCAATTTCCATTCATCTATCCAACTTCTAACCCACTTGTCCTAAAACTTGAATTTATATGTTAGAAATAACAAAACACATGGCGCCAAATATGGAGACCTCTTTTGTTTCACCTACTTCCACCTCCATATAGACATGTATGTTTAGGTATTTGTTTATTTGCTAATAAAAAGTGATCTCCATATTTCTTGTGATGATTGCACACTTTCATACCTTTGGGAATTTGCTCTCCTCATCAATAAGGGAGATGATGTTCATGGGTTTGTTTGCAATCATATCCAGGGCGTCCTGGTTGTCAGTGAACTCGATGTGTTGCCAGCTGATGTCCTCCAGGTTGTACTCCTCCTGCTCCAGCTTGAAGACGTGTCGCACAAAGAACTGCTGCAGGTTTTCATTGGCAAAGTTGATGCACAGCTGCTCGAAACTGCAGCAAAACAAAGGAGGGAGGAAAAGGATTGAAACAGGAGAATTATTGGAAATGACCATTTTTCAATGAGAAGATGTTGATACTTTATGAAAACAGACTTTAAGAAGCTTCGCTCCAAGATTAATTACCTGTTGACAATGAAGTTTTCAAAGCCGAAGATGTCCAGGAGCCCGATCGACCTTCGCAGGATGTTACTCTCACAGAAAGGAGGGCGGTATATGGCAGCATTGATCTTGTCCACTATCCAGACAAACAGCCTCCCATAAATCCCCTGAATTAAAAAAAACAAACAAACACAAAATACATATCAAAGTCTCCAGAACAAGAAGATATCCTGTATCTATTGGAGCAGTTTAAAAAATCATATTGATTTATTCGTTTTTTTCAGCCTTTTTAAACTGAACCTATCATGGCTGACAGGATCTGACATATGATAATCTCATAGCCATAACTCAAAGCCTGTTTTTGTTACCTGCATATATGTAAAAAATAAACAACCTAATTCACTCATTGCACATTTTATGACAATTTTCCCATCATAAAATGAAAATATATGTAAAGGGAACAAAGTTATCAGACTATTAAAATACCAATAAGTCCAGTTTAAGTACACAAGTGAAGGTGAAACTGTATTTATGAGCTGTAATTGTTGGATTCAAAAACACTAATCTATTATATGTGTGAGTTTATTTGAGGTTTTGGAATAGCAACATTCAAAGCGCAACAACTTCTACATTCTCTGTGCTCAGACAGTTTTTCAAAGATTTGTACCTTGACAAAAGCGTCCCTGACATCCAGGCCTTGTTCTACACTGAGAGGTGTGGCAACGGTTTCACCGCGTGTGATCAAGGTCCGAGTGGTCAAACACACCATGACGTCTTTGGGCTCCACCTGAAGTGCAGTTTGCAACAAGGACATCAGTGGCTGATTGGGATCGAGTGGAAACGTCAACAGAGAGACTTGTGTCGAGAATGGAAGTACTTCATTATTCATCATTGTAAAAGACTTTTTTTTTTAATCTATCACATCAATGTGGAAGTCCATGTACGCTGCGTCGCACACCTCCATTAGTGCAGCGGCCGTCACCAGGTCAGGAGATCTCACCACCACGCAGGCATCTAGGTTGTCATAGGTTCGAGCTGAAGGACACAAGAAGAATTGTTCTACCTCTGTGATTAACGTCCCTTTGACCGTCTTTCCTGTGTGTGCTGACTCACCCTCGAATCGCAGGTTGCCCATGTGCAGGATGGCAGCCAGCAGCTTGGAAATCTCCCAGTTCTCTGTCTCGGTGAACATGAGGACCTTCATGGCTGACAGGATGCTGGAGTAATCATTCAGGTCGTCCCGACCGTCACACTCGGTGCAGTTACCCTGGAAAGTGTGAAAGACAGATGATTGCACTTATCTTTTTCTATTAAGAGAGATAAGCCAAGGTATCTGCCCATCTCAGGAACTTCTTAAAACCACTGAAAGCGAAACTAAAATCAAAGCTTCCACAAAGCAGTAGAGGTGGCTGAGTACAATGTCATTCACGTCACGTTTAAATGTTTTCCATCAATGTGCACATTTTCTGAGAATACCATCAAAAACACAGTAAAATAAAAATAATTTTTTTATGGATATTGGAAAAAAAAGGCTGATGCTCCTACTGTCTGCATTTTAAAAAAAAATCTCCAGATATCAAAAAAGATTAAAGTAGCCATAAAGAAATATCATGAGATGGTTAACTAACAGGCAGATTTAATAATACTTCACTACAAATTAGTGCTAACTGACAAATTAACACTCATCTCTCGCTACAATTGAAAAAACAAAAAAATAAACAAAAACAGAATTGCATTATATTTTACATTAATGAAAAAAAAAAATGCATTTGGATACATAAAGATCAGCTTTCACAAAGTATTCAAGTACCTATGAGCAAACTTTGTTTGAGCGCTATGGACTCACCATGGTGAGGTAGCAGTAGTCTGTGGCACGTCCCAGGCCCAGCTTTGCTTTCATCTCAGGAGCCATGCCCTTCAACATACAGTAGAAAACATGGTAGTTCCTCTCATCCGGAGCCTGCAGGGAGAAAAACAACAAAAGATATGTCAAAGGACAATAAAGCTGAAGCAACTTAATGATAATTTGTGTCAAAACCACTCAGAAATAATATATAAAATGTAGAAGATATCTGTGTGGCAATTTAACAAATCAAGAACTGATCTCACAGTGTTTACAACTGATGTGAAGATGAGTTCAATGTGGACGAAGGCGTCTGAAGTCTCACCTGTCGACACACACGGGACTTCTCCAGCAGGTACTGCTCTATTTTGGCCCCTTCGATGGCCCCTCGTTTGTTAAAGTGGATGTCAATATACTTTCCAAAGCGACTGGAGTTGTCATTACGAATGGTCTTGGCATTCCCGAAGGCTGAGAGAAGTGCGAACAAAATAAAACACTGAGGTTCTGGAGAAAAGCCCAAACTCAGACACAGATCAGCAAAGAAAGTGATCCATGATTGTGACTCAATACATCTGACAAGTATATGAAAGCATAAGAAAGGTTTTGATGTTTTGGGTTTTTTTTCCGATAAATTCTGACCTTCGAGGATAGGCGTGGCTTCGATGACCTGCTGCTCTATCCAGGAGTGCTGACCACTGATTGCTGCCAGGAACTGCAGAATCAGCTTTGTGCTCTCAGTCTTTCCAGCTCCAGACTCACCGCTGGCACAAAGAAAGAATGGTCACGCGCTCATACAAGATACAATTTTCACGCTGCAGGTTAATGGGGCAATAAATGCTCAGATCCGCGATGTGCAATGTCACTTTGAGCCCACATGAACACCGGTGATGAACTCACCTGATGATGCAGCATTGGTCCTTGTTGTTCCGCTGCATGTTGAAGTAACAGTTGTCTGCTATGGCAAATATGTGTGGCGGCATCTCACCAATCTTCTTGTTGGTGTAGAGGCGGATGTGGTCTGCGGTGTAGATTGGGAGCAACTGGTAGGGATTTACCGCAACCAGAATGGAACCTGTGTACGTCTGCATGAAACCAAATGCAGATAGAAAGATTAACACAAGGACAAGACTAATAATGTATGTTTATTCACAATCTTTCAGAATATAGATGTTGAAAGTCTTCGGGAAATGTTATCGTGCTACCTTAGAGTGCTAGGGTATTATGGTATAAGTATGATCTGACAGCATAAAGTGAAGAGCTCAGGAAGTAACTTTATATGAGTAAAAATTTATAAATATGCCGGGGAGATATAAGGAAATAAATAAGTGATTTCCATGTGTTACTAATAAGTCTTGGCAATACAATGTTTACCACTGCAAAGTCTGTTAAATGGTCTTTGAAATGGTGCCACATTTTTAGGGGACATTAACCTGTGGGACGAATTCAACAAATGTTCTCTGCCAGTGCCAAATATGAAATTAATTCATTTAACAAAGAGGAACAAGTCATGTGAAGTTATTCCATATTGGGAGAAAAGATTTGGAAACTTCCTTAGGTGCTCGTCACGCAACTGCATGTTTCTTACAAACGTTGAGTCAAGCTCAACCAGTGAAAAAAAACGGTTCCTCAAGATGTATTGCAAAGAAGCATTGTTTCAACAAAGAAATAATCGACCATTCATTACTAAAGTAAAGTTTAATTGTTCTAATGATGTACTGAGCTCAGGAGTTTTGATGGTGCTCACTGAGAAACGACGTTTTAGTGGATTGGCAACGAAAGTGCTCAAATCAATTCTGTAGCTCTGTTACTGTATTTATATAAAGCAAAAGTGACTTTAGGTCATTACTAAAAAGAAACTCCCAAAACGTGGTTTAAAGTGCAGAGCCGACTTCACCCAGGGGGCACCAGAGAGCTTCTGAAAATGCATAAGATCAAAATAAATCTGAGGGTCAGATTGATGCAAAATTACTTTGAGCAAAAATCATGGAAAAAATTTTGATTAAAACTACTAATTGTTCGATTAAAACACATTGTTAAAAGTGTGATTGACAAATTAAAATGAGGAAAATAAGCAAAACATGTACAAAGATTAAAAATAAAGACTGGTCAGACATTTCAAACTGAAAGCATCTAACGAGCACAACAGGTTTAATATTTTCTCTGGATACCAACAGTCATTATGATATATTAAAATCAGAGATAGTGATCACATGAACTTATTTGAGTTTCCTGAAGTTATAAGATTTGAAACTGTGAACACTAAGCCATTATTGATGTCAAGAGTATCCATGAATTTCAATAAACCTCAATGACAGGTGATATATTTGTTTTTTTCTTGTGATTGTGCTGAAGTAAAAAATTGATGTTGATTTAATCGTGTGGTTTGAATTCAAAAGTGCCAAAAACATTATCTGACTACCAAAGAATACCACTGGGAAGTATTTTAAAGGACTGTAAGACAGGCATGGGGGTCTCTGTTTTACCATAGGGAACCTCTTGACTGGCATTTACTTACAGCCCAAACTAAAAGAAGTAACATGCAGGACAGGGCTTAAATGTGCCACCTCTGACTGGATCTGATCAAGATGGCTTTACCTTGCTTCTGTCATGTTCATGTACAACTGTCAACTTGTTCCATGTACTGTTTTATTGGACGCACACATGCACGTGTACGTATTCACCTGTTTTATATCTTGCTCTATTTGAAAACGTAAAATGACATTCATGGCTACTATCAACAGTTGCTGTTAAAGATTTGTTAGGAGAATGCCAGGTCAACATACATAACTTTATCAAATACTCACCCGTCCACCACAATTAGTCTACAAGGAGAGAGAATAAACAGCCAAATGGCTCAAGTTAATAAACACAGTTATGTTTAAGCATGTTCCTCTAAATGAGCTGTATTTAGTTTGGTTTAATTTGCTTTACAGTGAAGGTAAAAATGTTTAAAAATATCTCATGATAAAAATGAGAATGGTTTACAAAAGTGATTTAGTTAATTACAAAATCACACTAAATCATTATTACAGATTCGAATTTGACTGATTTGTAGTTTAGCTTTTAATCCTGCATGCATTTTTAGCATGAACATAAATCAGCAAGGCTACTTAACTGACTCAAATTTGATGAAGAAGTTGAAATGGAAATGAAAACGTTATGTGGTCAGTTTTCTGTCTTTGTCTGTTCTATGTCTGTTTACTATCAGTCACTAGTCAAAAGAGCGAGGAGCAAACATACTGGTTTATTTATAGCAACAACTAAACTCCGCTGCTGAAAGTACAAGTAAACAGCTTAACCTGAGTAAGACCTTCACTGGCAACCGCCAGCTCTTAAAAAAGCCCGTAAATCACAAATAATTATGCTGCAGGTGAGTCTTAGAGGGGAATCTGAGGGGTTACTAACGTAGATGACACATTCGTTGTAGCGAATGAGCAGATTGCGGAGGATGCCGGCTTCGTTGAGGTCACCCAGGCGGATCATGTCCTCCACCCCATGGATGGAGGTTGGGTGCATGGGTTTGATGTGGGTGGCATTTTGGGGTGAGATCCAGTGTTCCTGTGAGAGAGAGGAACAGAAACAAGAAGATAGTTCATTCGAATCTTCTATTGAAAGCTTTGTACTGAATACTTCAATTTCTACTAGATGTATTATTTTTGTGACACTGTCCCCTCTGTGCTTGTAATATTTCACATATTTGTCTCTCTTTTGCTTAAAATAAAAACACCAAAGATCTGTTTCTTTTAGGCTGGAAATGGTTCACACAATGACATCTGATGTATCCAATTACTTTAAGCTTGATTTGATCAATTTGTAGAAAAGAATCTACAGATAGTAAATTCAATATGGCTGATTTTGCACAAAACTATATGTGTTAATTTAAATAAATTCTATGTTTGGATGGACATGACAAGAATATCCCAGGTTCAGACCCAGAAGGCCTTTCTATGTAGAGTTTGCATGTTCTCTTTGTACATGCTTGGGTTTTCTCTGGTTTCCTCTCACAGTGCAAAAAAAGTGCTGATAACTCGTTGTCTTTCTTTCTTTGTCTTGTGGTGGACTGGTTATATTGTCCAAGGCGTATCATGCTTACAGTTGGTTAGCTGAACTCCAACATTGCATGAGCCACACTTGGTTAATGTGTGATTGATCAAGATGAGGATGGACAGAATCCCACATTTATATAACAATGAACCTCATATGTTTTTCAGTTCCAGCACATCGAGCCAAACACAAAATGCTGTGAACTCACCCGTCCTTCATCATCCAGGACGTGGATCTGTCCCGAGTCACAAAGTTTGACCACAGCTCCGACAGGGACGTCGAACTCTCGGCCCGTTTTAAGGTCCAACCACACATAGTCCCCCTGAGTCAGGAATCACAGGTCCACTTAGACACAACAACAGTTCACAATGATGGTATGATTCAGAAATATATGGAGAAAGTAATGAGGGATGAGGAATTCAAATCATGAAACAATGCTTGAAGGTAATACAAACTGCAATGTTGAGTAATAAGTCAAAACATTTCTGCAGATTTTATCTTCCAAACTGAAGCAGGACAAAGATTTCAAGGGTCAACTTTGACTTACAACTTTTTCACAACACAATACATTACAAAGAAAAAACTGTGAAATATTAAAGGGGTGAAAATGAAAGTTTTGAATGACATAAATAGTGATGAATAGCAAAATTATTAACATTGTTTTTCTTTCAGAATTAAAATGTTAAGGCACATTTTTTAACTGGTAGATCTATGCAGACCAACATTGGTACAAACAATATTTATAGTTGGGAGTACAGATTCATCTTCTGTACTGAAGTACATCAGTACCTCTTTTCAGAAATACTAGTGTGTGTGTTAAGTAAAGGTGTTGAATAAAAACTTTTATTCCGAATAATGCCAGTTCTTTTGCCAATTCTATGAGCAAGCATTATGTTCAGGGTAACCCTAAATGTGCAGTAAAAGCAGCATGTGTGAGAGAAGCGGTTGCTCTGCTGTCACTTTAATTGTGTCATTTGTTCCCAGAAAAACTGTTTTGTTCTGATAATTTATTGTGTAAGCTGGAATACTCCCACATTTTTAGCTCACTGAACAGGGGGATTTAGTTTGGGAAAAGCTCAACTGTGACTCCCTTCAGCCCTCAAATGCCATGGTGTACTGCCAGGGAGGGTAATTTTAGTGATTTCATTTAATCTACATTGAGATTAAAAGCAAGCTTTAATTGTTTGCTGCAACTGAACTGATTAATTTGAAATGATTCTCACACACACACACACACACACACACACACACACACACACACACACACACACACACACACACACACACACACACACACACACACACACACACACACACACACACACACACACACACACACAAAGCGTAACAAATTGCTTCAAAGTAGTGAGAATTATATTTATATAATTCAAAAGTATTGGTACATACAAAAAAAACAACACAAGAAAAACCTAATACTACATCAACTGATATTTAAATAAAGAAACATTTGGAGGGTCAAACTTTAAGGTAACATTTTAAAAAGATATTGTCATTCAAATTCAACAAACCAAGACTTCCAGTTCTGACTGAACTGCGTCACTCCCTCGAGTGCCACCATGAAAACGAGAGGATTCTTGGAAAAACCAAATCTGGCTTTCAAAGAAAAATATTTGGCTCTGACATAAACTGAGCTGCGACAAAACCGAAGAAGCTTTTCAGTTTCTTTTCAGATAGTGATAATAGCACCTGACAACTCTGAAAAAAAAACGTGTACAGCTCCTTTATTGACGGAACTTGTCATTTATCCATAAATGTATCCGGGGGGTGGATAGAGTTGGTATTTTCTCCATGTCAACTGCTCATTTTGACATTGCTAACAGAATCTGAGTTTGTGTGACCGTCTCTACTCGCCTTTCATTCATCATTTAGACGAAGCTGAATAGAAATAGATGAAGGATGTATCCTAACCTGTCTTTTCCAACTTTTCCACTGACACTGCTACATGACTATCGTTACTACTACAGAAAACAACTTAACACATGAAGAAAACCAAAAAACCAAATAAGAGGACTTCCACATCTTCATCTTCTCATCAGATCAATGATGTGGTTATAAACCAAACTATTATGTGAAAAAGTAACCCTATAGTTATAACACAAACATGTGTACATTTCATCCATCCGTCCATCCATCCATCTACATTTCAGCAGATCTATTTTTGAACAGTTTAGTATACAAATACAGAAATAATTTGCACAATAGATGATATAATGCGTTCTGATAGTAAAAGCAAACCTATTGTGTATAATTTCCACGAAGATTACACTGATTCAAAAGTTCCCAAAGCACTTCACAATGTTAGTCACATTCTCACTCACACACCAATGTTGACACCTGCCACGCTCAATCCATCCATTCATAGCAGTTCAGGGTTCAGTCAAGGTGGGGATTGAACCTGCAACCTATTCTGAGATGCCCCAGAAAAAAAAAGCTCTTAACAAATTATAGCAGAGTCACTTTATCATGGCAAGAAAAACTTCCAAAACTTCATGTAAACTTTGTCACGATCTTGGCATTTAATAGGAAATATGAGCTCTCAGCTGCTGTACTGACGGCTTGATCTTTTTCTAGTTAATGAAACCATTTCAGAAGTCGTATGCTGTGCCTCATACTTTCCTAAAATAGCTGCAGACTTCAGATCCTGTTTGTTTAGACACGAAGCATAAAGGAAAAGCCTCTGGCAAATCCTCATGACAGAAAACACCACAACAGAAACCTCAAGTGCCCTCCCCCCTGAACATAAAAAACAGTGCAGACCTCGACCTTAAGGATGCTATTTTCTGCCTCCATTTAACAACATCCAGACGTCTCTCTTCCAATGAGATTCATAGCCGAGGCTCTGAGCCCAGATTGAGAGTCTGAGCGTGCCCTGCAGGAGTCTGGAGGGGGAAAAAGGACCTGAGATCTGCTTACTGAAGAGAATCTATTGATGGCCTGATATGTGGTGACTGCGGCTGACTGAGTGAGGAGACACGCCGGCTTCTGTCTTGACTCAGGAACACAGAAGCATAAATCTTTCTGGTTTCCACTCGATTTTTATTGCATGTGTTTTATTTCTCCTCCTGGTTATTACAGGCCATCAATCCTCCCTTTTGTTTCAATTTGTCTCCTTTAAACTGAATTTCAACACAATAAATCCACTGACTGGTCTCTCATGACCAAAACGAGGGAGGCATTTTGTATGAAGTGATGCAAACAGAATGAACAGCATTTAACAGCTTAAGAAGGGTAAACGGTTCATGAACTCACTTATTTTTCCTCGATTTATATTTCCTTCACTAAGCTGCAGCAATCGCAACATCACCCTTGCAGGACGCACTGTTTTTATAAACGCTGGTTTACGATGCAGATAAGCAGACAGCAATTAAAATATCAGTGAAAGATAAGATAAAGGAATCAGACTAAGAAGCAGTTGAATTCGAAGATGTTTAAAGTTGAAGTAATTTTGAGGGAAAAAAGACTGAAATACAATCATTCGGACAATCATTTTGACAATTCTACAGATAATCTCAAATAAGTTGAGGCAGACGCATGACGTTATAATAAAACATGTGACTTCCATTTAGAGCTTTTTATAATCAAAGCAAAAACAGGAAGTCTTGGCATTGTACTAATATTGATGGAACTCTTCTCTTTTGAAATTGTCATTTTCTGAAGCATCCTTGTAGAGTTTAAATCAAAGAATGAGGCAGCATGAAGAATGTGCGGAGTGCAAATATTTAACTTCAAAGGTAGGGAATACAAGTAAAGATTCACCACAAAAGTAATTGTTTCGATAAACTGAGTTTCATCTAATGAAGATCACTGACCTGTTGTAGAATGACCATGATTCAGCCTCGGGTTGGTTCAAGGACATCAGAAGTCACCATGTGTGGGCTCTGCGAAGAAACAAATATCATGTCACCAAGAGAGAAAAAAATAACTCCTCAGTAATAGAACATTTGAAAACATGAAAACTAAACATTTATGATAAAAGTGAACGTTATACAAGCAAATTAAACCATTACAAGTACAAAATAGAAAAAAAACAACAACTGAAAATACAAGGTTTTCAAGCCTGAAGCCCCAGTAGATCCTGAACGAACTTTAAGATGATTAACAGGACAGAAAACGAGAAAATTCTTTCTATTTAGGTTTTCTTTTCCCTTAAATGTTCACTTTAAGATCTTATCAATTAGAATAAAGATCTCACTTGTAAATTTCGGCCCTGCAAAACCGGCTTTCAAGTTCAGATTACCGACATTACCATTGGTGTCAAAGCAGGGACAATCAGTGGCGTGGTTATGCTGTATATGGGAGGGCAGGAAGGGAAAAGGGGGTGAGAAGAAGGGCGGGCTGCAGAGTTAAAGGGTCTGGTGGGGGTTGTTAAAAGCTTACTTGGATTCCTGGGGCTAATCCGATGCTTTAAGTATGAGGCAGAGTTGTTGAACTTACAACTGCTGAATCATTTTCTCCCCCACTGATCCGTCTTTCCTTTGTTCCCCTCATTCAAAATGACAGTGATGCAGCACCGTGCACAGCAGACTAGGCAGGTTTATTCATATGGCACCGTTCAGACACAAAGGCAGTCACTGTGCTTTACAAGAGGTTTGAAATACATTGAAATAAAACACTGAAGAGCACTAAAAACAAACTACAAGTTGCATTTAAAAGCCAACACAGAATGAACTCCAAAAGGTAAAAGCAAAACAATAAACTGTGAGAAATCACATACATGAGGAAATGCTTGTGCGCTAAAAAGACAAAATGTAGACTGGTTGAGCGGTGGGGATAAAGCATGTCACATGGGAGGGGCTAAATGTATTAATGACCCATTAGTGGTTCAATAAGTGGATTAACATTTAGTTGGATGTGACTCACCGCAGGCCAAAGAAGTCTGTATTAAAGATCCGTCCTGAAAACAGGCACGTACACAATTCAGAGAGCAGCTGAGCTGCAGATATACATTTCAATTCAAGCCGTCTGTATGAACTGTAGCTCGCTGCAACGGAGCATATGCCAGGACAGAGCCTCTTAGTCTGGACCGCAGGGGGTCGGTCTGGCCAAACACAGACATATAGATTTGCACTCAACTTTACAGTGAATTTCACTTCACTTACAGCCTTGTTTAATGAACTGACCCACACAGATCTGCTGTACGTGGGATTACTGATCAATTATTATGTCAATTTTGATTAAACATTTTAATGCTTAATATTTTTGCTTCTGTTATGTAAAAATATGCTTTCGAGGGGTTTTGCAGTCTGATTGAGTTTTGTGTGAGATTTACAGCAGATCTTTGCAATTCCACAGCTTCTGATTCATGTCAAAATCTGTCTGAAGTTAAAATATGTCCAGATATCAACCGGGACATTTTAACGCATCCATCCCTTTCATCACTTTTTCCCAAGTTACTAAGTTCTAATTGACTGATAAATCTACCTCAGATGTTAGAAGCTGGACTGGTTGCCAGTTTATTACCAATGCAGTTGACTTGGTAACTAATGGATTTCACAGCCCTGTCAAAGGAGGACAAAAAAAAAAAAAAAAAAAAAACCTAAACTAAAACGGAATGTCTTGGAAAACAATGTAATAGTTGGCTGAGATATTTTACTCAAAGCCAATAACATCAGGAAACCAAAAGCTGTGGACATATTTCAATCAGGATGGATTGATGGATGGATGGATGGATGGATGGATGGATGGATTGATGGATGGATGGATGGATATTCCCTCTCGTACATTGAGTGTCAGGGTTGCCCCACTTTTCATCACTCTATCCAAAGACACTGTTGTTAACCAAGCAAACCGAGGACGGTTAAAAGTTTTCTTACATGGCTAAAAATTAAATGGCCCATGTCTTTTAAGTAATAGAGGGAAAGTGGGTTTTGGAAATAACTTTGTATTTCATTTTCACTTCCCTGAACCATTCCGTGATTATAATCTCTTCCCTGCTTGTCGTCTTCATGATCATTTATGCAACGAACATTGTTAGAAAATCTCCTTCGACATGACGGCAAGTCAAAGAGGCGCTTTGTTGCACCTCAGTGCTCAAAACGTTTACGTTCCATCATCGCAGCTCACCAGACCTCGACTCGACCTGGTCACGTAAAGGCCCACAACAGTCCTGCTAAAGCCTCGCTCGCTAATCTGTATGTGTGGTCCATAATGCCGTTCGGACAAGTATGTGTGCTGCACGTGTATGTGTCACTCACATGGCAGGGGCTCAGAGTCGTGGGCTCAGAGCGGCGTGAAACTCTCATCATCGGTCATGGAAGGTAAAGAGACATGCTTCCCTGAGCTCTGCAGTTCTTCATCTGCTGGAAATGAAAGTAGAATATAGAAGTTTAATTGTGACCATCGTTATTACACGTGAAAAGTAAACCTGCACAAATTGTTAATTAAACACATTAAAGTAATTTAATGCATCTGATAACTATATTCATATATATTTTCTTCATGATTGCAACAAAAAATGAACTAAAATTGTAGCATTGCATGAAATACAGTAAAACAGCTTAGCTCTGCATTGGCCAACTGTAATCAAATTGTTCTCTGGGCTAAGGGGCTTTACTCCCTGATCCTCCAAAAGGCTTATATGCCGTATATCTGATGGTAAAATTTATGTAGTAATGTAAGCTTTTACTTATAGTTGGCAGAAATCTCCATCCAGACGTGAAAGATATACACACACATTAGCCAAAGTGTGACCACAAGTTGTGAAACTTAGGTTCTTTTAATTCAATAAAACCAAGCATGAAAAGTAAGGACATTGGCAAAGCTTGTTTATTTCCTGTTTGTTGCTGTCACATTCAGAATTAATATGCATTTGTGGGATGAGCGGGGGAAGATGAATCTCTTCTGCCAATGCCAGAACAGCTTCCATACATACATACACACCTCATCCCACAAATGCATGGTAATTTTATATATATGCAAGATAATTTAAAAAAGGTAATAAGCAGACTGTCCTATGGAAACAGAGTTAATTAAAAACAAAACAAAACACATTAACAGAAACACAAATGTCCTTACTTTTTAAGGTGTTAATATTGATATTACCCAACAGAATGATGTCCGAGTAAAAATTAGTCAGGTGGTTTATGGGTTATCTTTAGTGTTAGATGTTTCAGTTATATGTTTTATAACACAAAAATCTCCCTTCACACCAAGCTGGATGGTGTGTAGTTATGAACAGTTAAATCATCAATACATGGTTCTTTCTGCACATATTTCATCCAGATTTGTGGATGTAAAAGTTAATTCTTGAGCTTGGAAGCAGCTGTTGAGCCACATTGGAGGAAACTCTACCAAGGGACTATTTACTGCTTCCAGGTGGAAATCAGAGTGACAAAGATGTGATGTAAAAGGTCCCGTAAAAGGTTAGTAACTCGATTTTGAATTTAGAGGTGAAATATATTCAGACAAAAAAAACTCCTTCAGCTAGGAGTCCTTACTTTTTATATCATGTAGTTTAAGAACCTTTGAGGAGTTTAGAATGTATTTTATGGTTATAATTTCATATTTCATGTCTTGTATATATTTATACTTTAACTGTTGTTGTATGTGTGTGAGAAGAGGTGGTTTCTAATGGGACAATATGACACAAATAAACAAGGCAGACAACTGCATCTACTTGTAGGGTATATAATGGCTGCTTTAAGTGCTGGCACAAGTTGCAGCAAGCAGTAAGAGGCTTTGGCCTAAAGCTACAGTAGAGCAGGAGCACTGTGGCCTGGCCATGGGGTAATAAGCCCTCAGTTTCAGCCTCTGTTCACCTGCCCCACTTACCCCTCAGCACAGGTCCTTTCTTCCTACTCCTGCTTTGTTTCCCTTCTTTGAATTCTTGTATCGGGAAGCACAGACTTGACAAAAAAAACGAGGATGAAAAACAGAAGAGGATGAAGTGCTCTGTTTCTGTCGTTTCTCTGTTACTCCACTTCTCTTTCTTAAAATCATCCCCTCAGGCTTCACCTGCTCAGGTGTGCTGTGGTCCCGGTGTCCCTGCAGGTGCTTCAGTGTGGACGGCCTAGTCACAGTTTGATGTCTGGGTCATTCCCGGTGCTCTCTCTTGCTGCGTCTCATTCATGGCTGCTGATCCTGATTAGCTGGGAGGTGGAGCCTGTTGGTGGCAGATACAGAGACCAGCTGGGGGGTGGAGAGGGAGGGGTGATCCAGGTCATGGTTTCCAAGTTGTTGCTCTGGTGCAAATTTGAAAGAGAGAGTAAAAACACAAAACCAAAATCATCTAGACAATTAACCAGGAGATGTTCAGACCCCCCCCCCCCCCCCCCCCCCCCCCACAGAGTCTGCACATATGGAGAGAAAGAAGGCTGTGAGAAACTATGGCATTCTTTCAACGATGCTGCTATAAACTATCTTCGGATTGTCATAAAGCAAATATGCTTGCAGTTTCTTATAGAATGCAGTACAAACTACTATAAAACATACACAAGGCTGTATTATTGTAGTGTTGCTGTGACACATCTTATTGAGTGATTCACTCATTAAGTGTAGTTGAAGCTGAATGCAGTTGGTAGGAGGAAGATGTTCTATCATCTGAATGTTAGTGGCCATTGAACCAAACTGATTTATGAACTAATTAAAAGCAAATTACAACCATGTATAGTAGCATTAAAGCAAATGAGCTGAAGATGGCGTGAAGGGGGAAAACATGCTTTATTATAACTATCTCAGCCATCAAAATTAATGCTTTGGGAGCTTTTACATGAGTTTATTATGAGTATGTAATGCTGCAAATGTACACACCAGTGGCTGATATCATGCAATATCATTTATATGATGTAAAATGTGTCTAAATCCTGTTTGATGTCCGGGATTCCCATTAAATATGTAAATTATGTACCAAATTTAAGGTGTTTTTGTCCGCCTTTCATACAAGATCATAGATGTGTTGTTTGTACAATTATGACAAACTCGGAGTTAAGTATTTTCTCTTTTATTTCAAAGTCATGCCACAAGTTGACATTAAATACAAAAGAAAAAAAAACCCAAACTATAACTTCAGACCGTAGCTATAAAATAACCACAGTGTAACCGAGAACCGAATCTGATGAACGACGCCTCGAAAGAGACAAAGAAAAGTAAGGTAAAGCTCACGCTGAAAAGAACACACGGACTAGCACACAGTACAGAACATACAGCACTGCTCTCTGATACCTAGCTATCAGTAAACATATCGGTCAGGAACGCAAAGTAGAGTGGATATATAAAATTAACAAGGTTATAAAATACTGATAAAAGATACTTGTTATAAAGACGGTAGCATCTTCTCGAAGAGTCACCATGCAGTAGGTATTCCAGTCTCCAGTTAATAAACATCAGCAGAAAAATACAAGAAGAATCACAAGCTCATTCCTAGAGAGGACAAGATTCGATCCAGGGTAAAAATGTCAAGAAATTCCCTTCAGTCTGCATGATGCTGTCATTGAAATGAACCTGGTGTAGCTCCCATCTAGATAGACACACGCAGCCGTGTGCAAGTTGACGAGGCTAAGTCGCGCGAGCAGCCGCTTTATCTGCAGGTGATTCATGAAAACCCACCAACAACAGAAACACTTTGCAACTATCACCACACCTTCAGTTTCATCTGCCCACTTTATTCTGAAGCCCATTAGACCATGTTAGAACCGCGAGAGTGACTGTTCAGAGTTGAGCTGTCTTCAGTTTGATCGAAAATTGGAAAACTTGAAGAGGTGGCTTTAGATGACACACAGGTCATGCTACTCATTCGTGTCTGTGGGACTCGCATTAAATAGAGCTTTGCCTTTATCTAAAATTTTAAGGTATTCTTTCACTTCTCTGTGCTGGTCTATTTGTTTATAACAACACCTAGATTTGTTTAAAATCTAAATAATTGTGTCATCCTGAAGTCTATGTTGCATTTCCATGCAAAAGCTCTGTTTATTCAACAGTCTCAACTAATGCTACAGACTGTTTCAATCTCACCAAACAAGAGTTCTCAGTAGGGCTTGATATTTTGATCAAATATTTGTTTTTGAACTGTGGACAACATGTACACGCAGAGCTCTATAAGAGAGGTAAGCTCCAGAGAGTTTAATCCTGAGGTGTTTACTCGTCTCGGGTTGACTCAGGTCAAAAGTTACCCAATAGAGAAAGTGTGAATGATTTGTTGCACATCAGAACCAGGAGATGACCTCAGTTTCACAAAGATGTATTTTTACAAAATTCTCAAGAAGTTTAGTTATAGCCTAAAAGCAGTTTCAGAAAACTTGCATCGTCCAAGCAGATCGTAAATAATATGCACAAAAGAGTAGTCACTACTTCTGTTTGGATGTTTTATAAGATGTTGTTCCAGGCTTTTGGCCGGGAGAAATACCGCCGGAATTATCCAGAATGCGTTGCGTTGCGCGCAGCCCAGCACACATTGCTGTTGTGGACGTTATCTTGCAGAATAGAGCTGTCCACCCATCGGCTGTCCTGTTTGCATCTTTTGTTCTGGTGCTAAAAATGCCAATGTGCCATCCCAAACTGGAAGGCAAACTTTAGTTTCAAACTTTGATCAGGAAACTGAACCACAAGCATGAAAACTGCTTTAAATTGTGAACCATCTTCAGTACAGATCAGAAGACTTGATCTACAAACTAAAAATGAACAAACATGAAAATCAGAGTGCAATAACTATATAACATGAAACCTAAAAACGTTCATATTATAATAGAGTTGTTAATTGCAGAAGCTTGCTAACAGCCTCTAATGTGCAATCGTGTTCATCTCTTCTGTAACATCACTTTATCAACAATAAACGGGTCCAGTGACTGTTACCAAAAGCCACTTCTTTCATTTCTTTCCTTTTACCCAGTAGAGGAGGGCAGAAGTGAAATCATATTTTACTATCTGAAGAAATATTTTGGTATGGTAACACCATTTTAAGATTTAAAGACAGTTTCTAGATATTTTCAGAATCACTTGCTGTCATTGTTACTTGATAAAATGATGACACAAAAAGAAATATGCATCTCGCAACATTGACATGTTACAAAATCCACCTTTTAACACCTGAAACCACCTGAAATGACAAGATCCTACCATATATATCATATGAAACACAACAATTACTTGTGAAACTAGTGGAAAATAATGAGTAGCATTGGCCTCAAAGTCATGAAATTCAATTCATCAGAATCAACTTTTTCTAATTCTCGCCATTGATTTGAATTCATGCTCCTCATAATTCACACAAGGTCTAATGGGAATCGAAATAAGGTGACTTGATTCCTCTCAATACTCCTGCTGATCCTTCTAGAGGTGGTGGGCATGAACTGCTTCCTCTCTGATTTTAACACCCATCAAAACATGGATCCTATAATATTAATAATAACAACTGATAAAGTCAGAGTTGCTGCTACTTTTATATACATACTGTTTACTGCAGTATACTGAATACAAAATATTAGAAAAACTGGATACGGTTTCAATGCATGCAAGTGTGCAACATAAGCCTTGCTTTTTTTTCTCAACTTCACACAGTATGTTTATCAAAGTAGCAACAAGCGGATTATGTTTCTGCGGCACTCCGAGAACTGAAAATATATTTACTCTGTTATCCATGATGGCGCGAGCAGATCTGAAGCTTCTTTTTTTTTTTTTTTTTTTTATTTTGCTACATGCACTGGCATTTTTGGATTCGTACAAAAGTAGTCACCACCGTTGTGAGCAGTTCAGCGTTGTTTGAATGGTCTTTGTCAAGCCTGCTTTGTTTGACGTCGCGGCCATGCAGAAAGTATAGACACAGACAACGGAGAAGCTTTTGTAGCAACTATCAAAATAAACCAGCCAAGATCCAGATGGTCCAACCAAGCCTGGCTGGTATAAAGGCTGTGTGCATGTGTGTGTGTGTGTGTGTGTGTGTGTGTGTGTGTATGTGTGTGTGTGTGTGTGTGTGTGTGTGTGTGTGTGTGTGTGTGTGTGTGTGTGTGTGTGTGTGTGTGTGTGTGTGTGTGTGTGTGTGTGTTTAACAGTGAACGCCTTAACACTTTTGGAAACATGTGCAACATTTACCAATGAGCTGAAAGAAAAGTAAGCAGAGATGGACTCAAAAGAGCCCAAAAAGATAACTTCCCTCACCAAACATGTCATCAGCTCCCACTTCCTTTACCCACAATGCATCCCTTCACAATGGACCTTTTTTGTCTTTTTGGCACGGCTGTGGCACTTGAGAGCTCCAGGAGGAATGCCTCGATGGGATTTTCAGGCCGAGCTTTGACACGCTGTCATTTCAGCTGAGTGAAGCCCGAATAATGCTGCGTGTCAGTGCTGTTGTATTTCTGTCTCACATCCATACAAATTTTGAAAATAGAGTTTAAAAAAAAAAAAAAAAAAGAACACAGAGGGAGCCGTATAAGAAACCAAGTGGTGGTTTGATGACGTAAAATTTCACCATAAAGTCAAAAACAAACCTGAAATATCACAAGAAAGCGGATATTGTCAAATACGCAACAAAACCATGAAGACACTCCTCATCTGATTTAACCAGCAAAGCATCCCATTTACTACTATTATTTAGTTTTATAAAACACATATATTATTATATAAGTATAAATTTTCCTTTCAAGTTTGGGTGTATAAATTAATCAAATCTTTGACTTAAGGGACTGAAATTACTGTCATTCTTCCTGCACAATTGTACACATATACAGTGTATTCAAAACTTCTTTGTATAACTTTGTCCTATTAGTGTAAATGTACATTTAGGTGTGAGCTAAATAATGCATATTTGTTTTTATTAAAGCCCTGAGCGTTTCAGGATTGCATTGGTCTCACAGGTTTTTTTTTTGAGACTTATTTAACTTCTTCTATTAAAGAAGTGGAAATTAAAATCCTGCACAAGTTCACTTGATATTATAATTACATTCGTTTGAATTTAGTTTCAGATGAGATGTTATTAATGCATATTAATTTCTAACTGAAGCTCAGCTGAAATTTACAACTTGACATTAATTTTGCAGGAGAGCAACTGAATTAAACTTTAAATTTTTCTTTCACATATACGGTTTTCAGAAATGTATACAATTTTTACTTTATTATGCCTTTTTGAATGTAATTTCAGGTATTGCAGATATCAAATCAGTACTATGTCAATATTATTGATTAACCATTTTACTACCCAATACAATCTTGATGTATCTAATGTGTGGGAATATGTAAAAAAAAATAGCACAATGAGTGACAATTTTATCCAAGATAACCCGATTCTTCTTTTAAAGTTGCATTAATATTGTATCGGAACCAAAATCTAAAGTTATATGTAAATGTACATGTTGAATACCAAACAGTTTGCACTTTAAAACACTGTTGGAACAGAGAATCATAATATATAAATACAAAAGGATATAAAAATTAATTAGATTTTGAATTCACAAATTCACCAATAACCTAAAGTGTCATTTATTAATATAATATTAATAAGCTATTAATAATTGTGTAATTTGTGGTTATATACAGAGACAAGAGATTACACGCTCTGATACAGTCAAATGTGTCAACAATAAACTGGATGTTTTAAAAGTGATATTAATCTTTTTGTATGTTTTATTTGAATGAATTAAAAGGTTGTCTTGAACAGTGTTCAGAGAAATTTGCTCCCACTTTTGACTATGAGCTGATGTACAGCTAGATAAATACTGGACAACGTGCTGTTTATTTTCATGTAATATTTATATTAAACTCTGTGAGAATTAGGGTGTCGACCGACAGTGAGAGACCATGTGGACAGAATGTGGTTCATCTGTTTGTTAGCACAGGAGCCAAATTGAGTTTACCGAGAATAATCCGCCAGAACTATAAATGAGGGATCGTATTCGTTGTTACACAGATGATAAGATGTTTAACTCTGCAACTTATAGCAACACTGAAACTCAGCAACCTCCACCTTTGGCACTAATAACTTCTTCTATAATAAACCCTTCAGTTTGCTAATTGAAGCAAAATGTTGAACATATTCACAGTATTTAAGGATCAACACCATTTTATAGGCAAAGTTACACAGAAAGGACTTCAGTGTCTTGCAAAAGGACACTTTAAACTATACGGGAAGGAGACAGGCTGTTTTTATTTTTTTCCTGCGAGCGGGTCTGTAAATTAAATCTAACCTTACTTCACTTGGCACTACAGTTTCCTATCCTGGCTGCTTGTCTCAAATTCAGCCTCATCCTATTTAACGTTCCCCATCTGCCGAACCGAAAACAACAAAAAGAGCACTAAGAGGATAAATAGCACCTAAATAGTAGTCGACAACTGCTGCTAATGTTCACAGATGCTAGAGGCATTATGAATGCATAACTGTAGTACAAGACATAACTGTTTCAAACCGATTGATATGATCAGGCCGACATGAGGTGCATTAGTGCAGACATGCTGACTGCTGAAAACTAGCATTTCCTAGACTTTTGAGATAGAAAGAATAAATATATATAGTAACAATTGATCAGTACAATACAAGGCCATGAACATCGTGAAAAATAACCCATGCAAGACACAGTTAGAAAGATGCTGTACACAAAGATGAGTGACCGATTAAATGCCATGTGTGACAGTTCAAGTAATGGGAAAAAGAAAAGGCGCTTAAAAAAAAATCAGGAGAACAGACTCAATAATTTGAGAGATTAGTCCATGAATGGTTGTTGTCTTACATTCAAAGGAAATGTCTCAATAATGACAGAAAATTTAATTTCTACTCATCATAAAACTCGAGGAAAAAGAAGACAAAAGTCACAACTGAATGTCTAGAAAACTTGGATTGCACTTTCGAAGAAACAAAAAATAAATAAATAAATCACAGGTTGTGATTTTATGTTCGGGCCTCTGTCATGAAAAGCCTGCTAACGATTTGATTGGACGGTCACATGGTCAACGCAGAAAAAGAGTCATGGTTCGTCAGAGATGGATTACATTGTACCAGTGTTGGTTCAATATGCAAAACCCCTTCGCATTTCAACAGTTCATCCATGTTGTTCTCCTGCTGTGGAGGCAAAGCCAGGACCAAGGCGATGGCACAGGTTATTTGGCAGGACGTCTCCTCTGCTCGCTCTGCTCCTAATAACGTCCTCCAGGGTCTTTTTCTTCGGACCCCATAAAGTGCAAGGTGTGTGTTTATCCCGTAAAGGGCTCGGTTCTGTTCGGCTCACACCTTTCTTTAGAAATCTTTTTTTCTTTGTTTTCCTTCCAGGTTCGACGAGGATTGCGTGACACACACGCACACGCACACGCACACGCACGCACACACACACACACACACACACACACACACACACACACACACACACACACACACACACACACACACACACACACGCACACGCCTGTTCTGTGCCAACAGCAGAAACACGGCTGCTGTTTTAGGGGATCACGTGGCGCGAGTCATTGGCCTCGGCCAGCAGACTCAAGTCAGAGGAAGCGTCAGGCAGTGGTGTTGCCGATTAAGAGATGATGTGGCACAGGGGGTGGTGGTTTTGTAGCTAGGCCTGGGCCGGGACGGGCCAGGCCGGTCCGAAAGGGACGAAAAGAGAGCGGAGGGCCTAGCTCGTCCTTGGTCCCATAAAGCACTTGATTTATGTCAGGGAGAATATCTTTGCACTCCTCTGGACTGGGGGTCGGTGCACGCATGGAAGAGGGAGCACTATCGGAAACACCGGCTGCTGAGCTACGACCGGACACATGTGCACGACAGGCAGAGAGGTTGTTTTTTTTGTTCTTTTTCTTTCTTTCTATTTTTAAGCCATGCAGTTTAGAGATCGTCCAAAGCAACCGGCGGGAAGCGTCTCGGGGAGTTTCTGTGGGTCTACTGATGGAAGACGGGAGGCAAGACTTTTCACACAGGAGCGCGCTCACAGGACAACACAGGAAAGCTCTCAGTAGAGGGAGAGAAATAGCTGCTGTTGGCTTTCTGTTTGTAAATTCCACAGTAAAAAGTGACAGACAGTGCTGCATGCTCTCTGAAGCACCGGCACACTGCTTGAAGACTTGAGGTGTGAGAGTGGGCCGACTGGGTGGGAGGATTATCCACAGATAGAAAAAGGGAATACATCATGTCCACACACAGGAGATAGAAGGCGACACGGAAAGAAAAAAAGAGAAGAAGAAGCTGTGATGCAGGCGTTGAGAAACAGAAATGGAGGGTGTGCTAACACAGAGAACGGCTGATTAAGATGATAAACCCAAGTATTGATTAGTATAACCCCCCCGTCTCCTCAAGGTGGAGAGACAGACTCAGCCTTAAGGCAATGCATAGCCCTTGGAAACATTGGCACATGCATGGAGTGCAGAAATATCTGCATATGTATCATATGTGCATGTATACATTGGTGTGCATGTGTCCGATTAGAACAATATACAGAAAAAAAAAGAGAAGTCTACAGATTGTAGAGCAAGAAACAACAACTATCGGGACAAATGGTCATTTTCTGGCTACAAAACCTGCAATCATACCTAATTTAGGAGAAATTTTCCGATGCAAACAGAAACTACAAAACTAACTAAATGATTTTAAGTAGGAATGTGCTCAAAGAGTTTCAAAACCCCCCTCCATATCGTTACTAGACACCTTGCACGTGGAAATATCTGCAAACCTCAAATCCGAATTGACTGCTGAAGCAAATAATTAGAAACTCATAAGAGACGCAGAGAGTGCAAGCGGCAGAGAAAGACAGTGAGATTCTGCATCGGCTGGGGGAAAAAATGGACGGTGACAGAGAGCGGTGGCTGCAATCGGAAAGCCGCCTTCGAGTGTGAACGGTTACGACGGTACAAATGATCCGGTCAGATGTTGGTGAGTGTGGTGGAGGTGATGAGGCGCACAGTGAGAGTGCCCGGCAGGTCGTTGTCCTGGCGGCTGCCTTTGTCGCGGAGGTGGAGCGTGTGCTGCTCCTGCCGCTCGTTGGGGTCGCTGAACAAAATCACCTGACCCAGAAAGGTGTCCACGATCATGTTCTTGTTGTAGATCTGTTGGCCGCTCGTGGGGGGTAAGGAGGCGGTCCGAAAGCCAGCGAGTAAAGCAAGGAAAAGAAAGGAGAGAAAAGACAAAAGGCAATAAGCACAAAAGAGGAGCCTCAGCAGGGAAATACAGCAGTGAGTGAAAATCGAAGGTGACAGGAAGAAGATAAGCGAAACATAAAGTATGAAATAAAGTGTCGACGTACATGAGTCAAATAGCAGGAAGAAGAATAGATCTCAAAACTAAACCTGCTCGACCACTTTTCCTATTTAAAGATACTTTTGGCTTGAGGGACGTGACCCTGTGTAAAGTTTGCAGGTAAAGGTAGTTTCACTGTGTGATTTTTTTTAATTAAAATTAGTCATCGTCAAAATATCTTTGATCTCAGATTTTATGTTGTACAGAGGGAGGGTTTGACGGACCTTTGGCTTTGTCAAGATGGAATAGCCACAGTTAGCTTACCAAATACTTTAAAGTGTGAGAAATTCACCACTTCACTACAGTGAACAGTTTGACTTTTATGAGCCGAAGTTTCTACAAACTGATAGAAAAGGAGCAGAAAAGGAACCCCAGTGCTGCATTAGAATGATAGTTTGCTGATTCAAGAAGAAGTAAAATAATGGACCATGTCCATAATTTGCACCCATTTCCCCCAAAAACTTTGTTTCTGCACATAAGAACAGACATGCCAAATGTTCACGGTCTCATTTTCTATGACAAACACCCTTTGTCCTAAAATGTAGTGTTTTTAGTTAACAAGAGAATGAACAATTGAAATACCCACCATTGTGCAATGTACTTGCAAATTCTGTGACTAATGACAACCTTTAAATTTCCACCACTGAGTCTTATTTTAGGCGAGCCCTAAATAAACATATTATTCACCATTTATGTACAATAACACTTGTTTAAAAGAGTTAAACAAAGATCAACATTACATGTTTCACTAATCTTTCACTAGATTTTTGTATCTTATATCATTTTTTATTCATCTTTCCATTTAACAGCCTATGCATGATGAATATGTACAGAAAGGAACTATTGCTTAGTTTTAGGATTTGTAAAGTTTTTATAAGAAAAAGTTTCAACAACATTCAGTTGAAGAACTAAGAAATGCTTTGCTGAAGCAGAAATAGGATAATGTACATGCTGGTACAGATAGTATGAAGAAATACTTTTGTGCATTGCTTATAAAATACTGACACAATATAAAAAGCAGCCCCTCTTAAAATGTATTGCACATATATTTGATTCTATATTGTTTAACTGACATTAATAGGTTATTTTTAGTATAACATTCCAGGAGAGACAGTACATTTAGAAGTTGCTGATGAAATTACAACCCAGTGGAGATTGAAAATTTCAATAAACACTAAACCAGGAACTACAAAAAAACCCCAACAGAAATGTCTCTTTCGCTCTCTCTCTCTGAGATACGCAGTCTTTTTCCATTGTTTTTTTTTTTTTTATTTTCACTTCACTGCTTTAAACCTAAGTTTGTCATGTAGAACACGTTGAATTGCGCCGGTACAGAACGAGCCATACAAATCAATGTCTCCCACCGTTTTGCACAAACAGAAGGAGAAGAATACAGCAATTACTTCTACAATGTCAGTTCCTGCTGACAATAACTTAAGCTGTCTATCAATTTTTAAGTTATTGAATTGTCCCAACACAATTTTTTTTAGGGCGTTTGTAACAACCGAGTGAAAATGATTTCTTACTCACTCCGCCCGCCCACAGTGCCCACGCCATTTGTTTTAAATAAAACAATTTCACAGCTCTTATACAGTAAACGTAGCATCAATATTACCACAGAAATTTCCTCTAACAAGTACAAGGGCTTACAAATATTGGCTGATATTGGGCTTGTAAGTGATTGGTCATGGACTTTCTGCAAAATTAGCACTAAATGAGAAAAGGGTTTGTTACACTGTTGGAAGCAGATTCAAGCCACCTGGGAGAGAAACTGTGAGCTGGGAAGTTTGCTAGTTTAAGCACCATGCCTTGGCCTTACAGACTGTATAAAATGGCTAAGATTTTCTTTTTTAATCCATATTTGCATTTGTCCATGGAGAAAGCATCTCAAAGCAACTGATTCATCGACCTGGGTTTGATTTTTTCGTTTGTTTCAGCTTCATTAAAAGTCAAAATCGTATCAATTTCATGCATGAATGGACGTCTACATTGTGACAACTTGTTTCCAAACGTAAAGAGAAAAAAGGGGAGAAGAATGGCTGTTTTTGCACTCTGATAGCTCATGGCTGGATTGTGCCTTCTTCAAATGTCAACATCAAGAGCTACTGAGAGATATTAGTTAAAAAAAAAAACCTTTTGAGAATAGCATGAGACATGATCCCAATGTCAATACAAAGCTAAAAAGAGTCAATTTTTCCCAAATATTCCTACAGGTATTACTTTTTTTAAGTTCTTAAAAGTCCATAATCAAATATCTCCAACACTGGTTAATAATTTTGCCTTTGCTTGGTTGAATTCCCACTTCGCGCATCGAAAAATGTTTATCATCCCGGCTCCGTTAAACATCAGTGGTGTCAAACATTTGTACACAGTTCAGTTAAGAAGGCAGCCTGTTCACACAGAACACAGAAGAAGAAGGTAACTGGTGCCTAGTTCAGATTTAGTTTAATCATTCACTGCATCTTTCATCCAGTGTGTGATTAACAAGTCCCCGCACCCTCTGTGTGCATCATTACTTAATTATCCAGCTCTGCACTGTAAACAGTGACTCAGCGAAAAGAAGAAAAAAACACTCTTCTCAGTTGATATGAATCAACTTGACATCGCCTGAGGGAATAAAAAGAAAAACGTACTTCTGCTTCATCTTCTCAAAGATATTTCAAAGTGCCCTTGAAATGAAAAAATTGTTTCTTCTTGTCTGTTATACATTTTGTCTGTGAACCAACATTTATCTTGTGATGTGCACTCTTGAAGATAATGATATTTGAATATTTTCCCACATCAAACATCTGACGACTCATCCTGCACTTGAGGGTGTTTTCTAAGCCCCGCCCCCTCTATTGTGATGCAAATGTATCTTCATGGAGTCTGTCCTCTGTACCACCAGCAGCTATTGGGGCTTATTGACCATGACTGGTTACTGGAGATGTCAATAAAATGTAGAATGTGGCAATTTTACAAGTGTTTTGACCAAAATATCTAAATACATGGAAATACAGTCTTTAGTTAATAGAAAAATACTATTTGTTTTAATGCATATCTTGTATTTTGGCATCATCATCATTCTGTCTGTCATCTTTGAAGCTTTTAGAATTGTACACACTGATCAACCATAACATTATGGGCACTGACAGGTAAAGTGAATAATACTGATCATCTCTTTATTAAGGCTTCTCTTATTTGACAGGGTATATATAGATCAGCATGTAAACATTTTGTCTTTGGAATTGATGTGTTCAAAGCAATACAAATGTCGCGTGTCAAGCCTTAATACAAACTGAGAGTAAACACGGGCCTCGCCAATAGAAAAACTACTGTAACTCAATCTGTAGGAGTTGATGCTGGTTGTGAAAGAAAGGTTTGATCATATTAAAAGGGTCATATTATGCAAAATTCTCTTTCTAATGGTTTTCCAACAGCAATATGGGTCCCCATACCTGGGAATGTCACCCCACAAGTGAAGCAAAATCTGTCATCTGTCTCCCTGGGTTGTATCGGTTTTTAAAAAGTGTGTTGCTCCAACGAGCAAATCAGAAATCAAACCCTATTTAGTGTCATCAGGGAGTTAACCAATCCCAATTAAGGTAGGCCCTTAATTAGTATTCATTGGGGCAATGAACTTTGAACATAATGTGTTTGGACCAACAAGACCATGTGAAAGTGTTGTAAAAGTTTACAATATGACCCCTTTAAATACGTGATCATGATGTCATGGTTAATGTTAATGAAGTTTGTTCTTAGATTGATTTAGTGAAATGTAGTGTTAATCACTCAACATTCAGAAATATTGTAGCTGCTACCCATGAGAAAAAATCAAAAATTAATGTATCTGGTTCACGCTTTTTAGCATATATTCAGAAAGATTGAAGTCGTCTAGTTATAAAAAACTTTAAGTTTGCGATGGTCTAAACATCAACATCAACATAATATGTCAATGTGAAATGTGAAATCAGGCAAAATACAGTGAGGATCTTGTGTTGATAGATTCATATAAAACGGGAATCTGATGTCACTCATAGTGGTATTTTTAGTAAATCATCTGCAAACTGAACATGCAATCAATTTGCATGAACATGCAATTAAATGCCCTTTATGCAGGATATTAGTAATTCAGACCCATAGTGACGAAGTGGCATAGCAGCTGTATGGATGCTGCATAGCGACAGCTCACCTCGATGTGGATGCCGTCCTTGGGTTTCTTTCGGTAGAACAGGCCTTTGATGTCAAAGTTTGGGCACCGTGTGTCCTTGTGAACTGGCGAACGAACCCTCTCTCCTTCACAGGTGATAATTACATAGGGATCCACAGCTAAACCAAGAACGAATAGAAAAAAAAAAAGGTAATTTAATTAACATTGTGCAAAGTGGACTCAAGGCTTTAGTGAAATCTGATTATCTTCTTGATATATCGCATCGGCTACATGTTGGAAAATGGCAAGAAATGTTGGCCACGCACTCCCACAGCTCAAAGTGATAGTACGCTGATATTCAGTGTACTATAATGTGTGAAGCAGGAAAGCAGAAAATCCACACAGCAAACTGCTCTCTCAATGAAAACTAAACATTTTTAAAGCCACTGTGTGAAAGGCATGCACATATTCAACTTTACTGCCATCTTGTGGAGGAAAACATTAAGAAAGTTATTCTCTAGATGACTGATTTCAGTAGGAGTGTTTATTTTTTACACAAGTTCCTAAACTTCCTAAACATAAATGCTATAATTCCTATAAATCTTTGCACAAAGTGGCTTTAAAGGTGAGTGACTGGTAAAAGTTACAGCAGTTAGTGCACACACAGTGACTACAGTGTACTGCAGGCTGGTGCTAAAACATTAATTCAACAGGTGGTGCTGTGGTACCTCTTGCTTTGCGCAGAAGTCTTTTCTTTTCGGGATAGAGGCAGTGCAGCTCTGTGGGTTTTTACAGGAGTTTATAGAATGTTTTGTAAACACATGAATCACACATGATCTTTAACATGCAGGCTGTGTCACGGCCATACTCCCACCTCCATTGGAGTCCTGTCCCTGCAGACCCTCAGCGTTCAGTACATGGACCTGAGTGACCAGCTGAGGGTAGCCACACATCCCCGTCCAGCACGTCTGAGGAGGATCGTCCAGAGTCAGTTCTCTGGAGATGAGACGGATAAACATTAACACAGCTGTCCTCTGTTTTTCTCACTTTACACTCAACTAACATCTAACCTGTTGAGGAGATGCACCTGGATGGCACATTAGAAAGGCTTCTAATCAAATCTACCTGAAGAGGTGAGGTCAACCGAGTGAGAGAGTTCCTTTAAATCTCTTCAGGAAACATATTTTGACATATATATGAACTGTTTTGTACTGTCTTTTTAACTTCTTTTTTTTATCTGCCCATTGATTTTAACTGTTTTATGTTGCATATTCGGCACTTATTCATATTCAAAAAAGGGCTCTACAAATTAATAGCATTTATTTTTTTGTTGCAAGTGCCTTACATTAACAAACAAGAAAGGTAATAACAACAAAGTAACCACCCAGAAAAAGGTTATTTTGAATTGTCACGACATAAAAGCAGAAATATTTGGATTCCAATTTTTTGAGATCCTCTTGTATATCACACATATTTACTTGCAGTCAGAAGGCACATCAGTGAAGACTCGGAGCAGAAAGTCACCCTGCTGCCCCGGGTCGAAGGTCGTGGGAATGATGACGTATCTGCCTTCCTTCAGCTCTTTCCTGAGGAAGACGCAGCGCGAGTTGATGTAGATGGAGCCCGCTACTTTCTGCTGGGCTGAGTGCATACGGTACTTCCGATTTAGCTCCACCTACAGCACGAGGAGACGTGACAGCTGAGATTTGTCAGGCTGGGAACATGCACAAGTCTGTGCACACGTTTGTGCTTGTGCGCACGCTCCTACCCGGTGTATGTCGAAGCCTATAGCCAGGTTCTCCCCTTTGCCTTCTTTGGGTGTAGCTCTCTTCTCCTTTTGCTGTAAGCAGATCAGCACCTCGTCCTCCACCTTCTTCACGTCAAACACATACTGCGACGAGACACCGAGGACGTCAGGTCACGCACCTCACACTGCTCCTCTTCCCTGATAACAACAGAAGCATGCGGACTCACCTGAGGGTTCTGCAGGAAGGTCGCCTTGTGATTGATGCAGCCACCCGACCGGTTGCGGAGGGGATCCTGGCGGTGGATCCAGGAGCCCCTCATCACCTCCTCCTCCCAGGTCTTGTGGATGCTCAGGTAGGAGGTGTTGATGAGGCGGCACAGGATCAGGTCAGTGAAGTACTGGCAGAAGTCGTCGAACGTCATCCTGCACGAGGGCGGGAAAAGAGGAGAAGAGAGACCGGAAAGAGTGGATACCAACTAGAGGGAAGAAGCTTAAAGAAGAAGAAGAAAAGAAACAAAAACCTTGAACAGGTGCAAACATATAGGACATAAGACATATAGGAAATAAGACCAGGAACAGCACAAACAGGTAGATTTTAACTGGAGACGAGGCGACGTGGGGCTGATGAGCTCAAACTTAAAATTATGAATTTTGTGTCAGCATGTTTATGGAGCCTACCAGAACTCGCCGTCATCCTGCACAGTGACGCCCAGCTTCTCTCTCTCACTCTTGCTCACCTTGTTCCACTCCTCCGAACTGAAATGGACAAAATAAAGCAAAATAAACACAACTTATCACCATTGGCAGGTGAAGTGAATATAACGATTTATCACGGTATCATGGCACCTGTTAATAGGCAGGTTTTATCAGGCAGCAAGTGAACATTTTCTCCTCAAAGTTGATAGAAGAAAAGAAAAATGCAAGAATAATAGGCGAGTGTAAGGATTTGAGCGATTTTGACAAGTGATCAAAATGTGATGGCAAAGTCAAAGTATCTTCAAAACTGCAGTTGTTTGTGTTTGTTTGAGTCTTTTTAGTCAGGTTTTTAGATCTGGTCAAAGATACTTATGATCTTCCCATGGTTTCAGACAAAGGACTGGTCTCTGTTCTTGTCCTGTTAGATCTCAGTGCCGCATCTGATACTAATGATCATAACATCCGACTTCAGAGACTAGATCATAATAGGATGAAAGGTACAGCACTAAACTGGTTTTGATCATATTAATCAGATAGGTTCCACTGTGTTCATGTTAATGATGACTTCTCAGCTCAAACTAAAGTTAAACACAGGGTTCTACAGGGCTCTATGTTAGGATCCATTGTCTTCACATTATACATGCTCACTGATGGGAATATTGTCGGGAAACACAACATTAACTTCAACTGTTATACAGACAACACGCAGACATATTTATTTATGAAACCAAATTATACTGATCAATTTGTTGGGGTTTTGTCTGTAGAAGTACATGGCAATGACCATGTAGTATTTGGTGCTACTGTATATGAATAAATAAATTGAAATTGAATTGTTCCTGATCCTGCAGTGGTCAGAATCGAAAATCTATCTGCAAGCTGTTCTTAAAACATGTTTTTGCTCCTCGTGTTTGATTCAGCAGAAGACTCTGCTCTTGTTTATATTGTTGTTTTTTTTTTATTTGCTGTCTTTTACTGTTTGTGTCTTTGTGGTTCTATGAATATTTGTGTGCAGCAATTTGTTCCAGCTGTGGTTGTTTTTAAAGTAAATTGAGAAAGGAGCTGGTCCACTCTGATGATTTCATTGACATCATGTGGTTACCTGAGGAACGCCTGGAACCAAGATGCATTATGGGAAAAAAATCCTAACCAGTTGAGGCCCTGCTGGGAAACCTTCAGAGGTCTAGTAGAGTCCCAACCTCAAAAGATCAGGACTGTCATCAATATGAATGTAAAATTGACTTCTAACAAACTGTATCAGATCATGGATGGCTATATCCCTCAAGGGCACCATTCAGTTTATGCCTCAGCTGGAAAATAAACAGTATGTAGTATTTGACGTGAATCATACCTAAACATCGAGGTCCATTCTGTATTCACTGCTCCGGGGAGGCTCTGACATTTACAGGCTGCATTAGCTCTGTGTTTATATCTCTCTGTTTATGATTCACTGACAAATGTCCACATCTCAACAGTCTGTCGGCCCCCATTTACAGTAACGGGTTTTATCAAACCATGAATAAATTATTCAGTGACAGTGAGTGAATGATGGCAAAAGGAGAGAGATGACTCACGTCTTTTTAATAACATCTGTCTGTCTTTGAGCCTCATCAATAATTCAGACTCCATTATTATCCGGCTTTACCACCTCCGTGTTTGTTTCACGGAGTCTGCCAGCCAACAACTCAGAGACGGAGACGTGGAGGGAGCGGCTCAATCCCAGTTTTTGTTTTTCTATTGCTGTGAGAAGTGTGCGGAGGCATAATGGAGGAGGAAAGCAGGAACTACTCTTCTCTACAAAGAGCTGAATTTGGTTATCCTTGTTTGCTCTGTGGCCCATTAGCTTGATTGCATTTCCATTTTTCATGACATTTCTCTTTGTGCTGCTTTCTTTGTTTACATCATGAAGCCCATCCACAGATCAGTCTTTGTCAGGCTTCTGCTTGCTCATTCATCACATGAAGCCTTTTAGAAATGAGTGTTTTTATAGGCCAAGGGGAATTGGTTATATTGGTGTAGGTCAAAGCAAGGTAACATATTACAGGATGAATTTATTGTTTGTGTCTCTGATTCATAGACGTATTTGTGGATTGACGGATGAGCTGAAACTCGAGGGGCTTCAGGCGTCTGGCCTGTAGGTGGCAGCGCTGTGGTTACCTGTCGCTCCAGGGGCCACTCCACTCCTTCTCTCCCCAAGGATTCCTCATGCGGATCATGTGTAGCTTCTCTGACTTGAAGAAGGCGAGCAGTCCGTGACCCAGTCGTACTTTCCGAACGTCCGTCACGGCATAGGCATGGCCTTTGACCAAACCGCAGTCCAGTCGCGCCTCCATGTCCTCCACCGTGGTTGCCTATTACACAGCAGGAGTGTAAAGAAATGTAACAACCAATAGTGTAATACCTGACAATAATGTAATAACTTGTCAATAGCGTGATAGGATGTTTCAACCAACTGCAGTCAATATTGTAATACATAATTAGGACTGTATTTTTTACACGGTTTTGTGAGGTTTTTACTATTATCTTACATTATAGATGTGTTATTAGGTTATTAGACTTTATTACATTCAAAATGGCCAAAATTAGAACATTACTAGCAGTTATTATGTTACTGGCCTTTGTTAGATCATCAGTTGTGATAAGGAGATTGAAATAAATAGACTGCTTCAATCTTCTGAAAATCACATCCACAAATGTTACCATGAATATCTATGAGTTTTGCACAAGTCAAATCTACATTTCAGGTCATATTTGAAGGTTAAAATAAACTAAAGATGCCATTGAATATACTCATACTATACACACTTAAATATTGTATGCTGATACATTAAACTAAATGTCTATGTATCTCCTAAGTATTTACATGGTGAATGGCAAATAGATTTCTTTCCCAAAGTGATTACTGCTTTTTCACAAGCTGACCTGAATAAAAGTCACGTATGTTTTGTTAAATGCATATGCTGTACATGCTTATAGTGTATTCTATAATATGACATGTGACTCCATTACATTTCTACTTATATTATTTGTTCAACATTCAGTTCTAAAATCCAATTTTTTAAATATTTCTGATGATTTCATCTCAGAAATTCAATAAAGTGTCCACTGACATGCCACACATATAGTTCTGCAGTTTTGTGTTTTCTTGAAAGAGAAAGAAAAATACAGCAGCAGAGGAGTAAAACACAATAGATTGTGGTTGCTCTTTGAAGAAACAGTAACTAAATCCATAATCTTTTCTCTCTGTGAAACTGTTATGTTATGTAATATCCCTGAAACAGATATTTCCTTCAAACTAGCTTCAAACAAAGGAATTCATGTTGGATTCTTTTTCACTGTTATTCTTAAGATGCCTTGCATGAGAGTTACCAGATTTTACTTTTTAACAAGCAGCCATGTTAAAATTGTTGCATGAAAACTGGCAATATCAATGGAAGCAAAGTCCCAGAAACACACGGGTATTACATATTCTTGCAGTTTCCATCAGCATCATATAATAATAACCAGTTCAAAACGTTTTTTTCCCTTCTCGTTGGAAGAGCTATAAACTCAAATAGTTGCCCTGATTTCAAGATGAAGAGATTCATATAGTCATTGATGGAATGCATTTGCTGCATGAAATATTACTGAATACATAGAATGTAGACTATGAGATTGTTGACATGTAAATTGAGCTTCTCCATGAAATGTAATTAAAAAAAATTAAGAAATGCCCTGCTACTGTCTAGGCTCTCCTGTTGTGGATGTTACTAAATGAGAATCTCTGGACTGGACTGGAAAGTCCATCTCCTCCTAAAACTCACTTTGATCAAATTTTTATCTATTTATTGATGAATTGTAATATTTCTGATATCATATTCTGTGTTTATATATTATTATTATTATTATTATTATTATTATCATCTTACAATGTTTTTACAACAATTATGTTTATACAATTGCTTTTTTAACCTATGAAATGCAACAAAAACCCCTAATTGACAAATTTTATTTTAATTACTAAATCTTAAACTTGTTTCTTCTTAAAAGGGTGCCAGTATCAGAGCAGTTGTTCTCCTCAGGTACAAATTGGTCAATAAAAGAAACTACCTGAAATTAATAATATAGCTATTTTAAAACCTAATTCCATTTCATAAGCAGGACTGCAAACACATAAATCAACAGCCTTAGTCGCAAGAGTGTAAGTGTCTCTTACACTCCGATCTGTAATAATCAAGGGGAACTACACTCGTGCAGTAACATAACAGGATCGCTTTCTCTGGCAAACGCACAGAAATGTCAAGGAGCTCCTCACCATCTCTAACGCGAGTGAAGAAGACTCACCAGTCCCTTAGTAACTGGTAATACTACAACCAATCCGACTGCAGGAGGCAGAGCCAATCTGAATTCAACGGCTGTGGTTTGTGATTGGCTGGTGGAGAGACAGGCTGTGCTAAAGCTGAGAGAGCGTGCAGAGAGGAACCAGCTAACACAGGGCAGACTGAGGCAGCAGAGGGGAAACCAGGAAACCTGAGGGAAACTGAGGCCAAGGCACTTTGTTGTGCACCGAGTTACAGCTTGATAAGATAAGATAAGAATCAGCAATTCTTGCAAAATCCAATCTTTATGCAAGAAAAGGAAAATGAGCATTCAGAACTAATAAAATTCCCTTTAATCTTTAATTAGTAGTGGAGCTGCTTGTGTCACATACATCTTTGTTTTCCTTTAATGTTATTTAATGCGATGCATGAATTCTGGTTTCTGTGTTTTGAGCTAATGTTGAGAAGCACTTCAATTGTTTTGATGGATATTTCATTAATCTACAGTGACATTTTAAAAGTGTCCCTTAAGAGACAAATTAGCTGCTTTAGCTAGAAATGAGAGTTTCCTGACATTGGCTCAAATCTCAATAATAAATATGAGGCTATGCAGGCCACATGAGGCCGTGACATTTTCCACAGATCAATGAATTATGGGTTTCACAGGTTGTGGCGAGGACAGTCATTTAAACCATGTTAAAGTGAAAAGAATCAATTGCATGCTTGCTCATAAGTCAGCTAATGAAGAAATAAATCAATCAATCAAAGCAATCCCACCACGTTTTTCATGCAGGTTCATACAATTCAAAGTGATTCAATGTGGTGGACAACAAATACATTTACCGTCCTGGTTGACGTGTGCAGTAATAAAGCATGATCACTGAGTCTTTTAGTTCTTCTTTTTGTCAGTTGATGGCTCTATAGCAGACAGACATTTCCAGTCGTTCAATAAATTATTGGTTTCGCGTGTTCTAAGTGATGGGAGGAGAATTAGAATACATTTAAACCGAAGATCAGTTGTAATTACTTGGTAAATCCTGTGTAGTTAAAAGGTTTTAAAGTTTTTTAAAAAAGTACTGAACGCATGCATGACGAGTTCATATTTCTTATAATCCTTCTGTTAGAAGTGTTCGGTCACAGTTCCTCATCCAGAGGAGAAAGGATTAAAGCATGATCACTGACTCCTTCAAGGCAGTTCATAACAACATCATTTTGTTTCAGAAGTGGTCTCATTTCAATAAAATGTCATTCTGAACTGGAACAACATGTGTCGCTCTTCGAAGTAACTGTAACAACATCTACGGCTCATCAATTACTACAAAAAAAAAATCTATTTATTTCACGTTAGATGACTTCCTCCTTTGCTGTACAGTGTTTCCAGAAAATGTTTCATTCCTGGATTTTCAATCAGACAGAAAAAACTCCAATTATTAAAACTTCCTCTGGGGCACTAAAGGTCAGCTTTGGTCGATTACACAATTTTCAAGGTTTTTTTCTTCTTTTTTTTTTAAAGGAACCAATATGGTGAGCGGAAGGAACATTGTGTCTCTGTCACTAAAATAAGAGGCAGGAATATGACTTTAAACCAGAGGTGGCAAGAGATCTCACTTTTTATTTCCCTAAAGTAGAAGTGGTCGAGAAAAAAACTGATTATGGTAAATATAATTGTGTCTGTATGTCGTTCAACATGCGTGAAGACACAGTGAAGTTGGGTCCAAAGGATTTCACGTCAGGCATTCTTCAACAAAAATGTTTAATATGTTGGTCAAAAGTCAATCAGCTGCTCTGCTGGAGATTGAAGTATCCTTAAAAAAATTTAAGATAATTGTCATTACTAGATGCTGCTGCAGGCTAAGTTTTCTCATCCGAGACAGTGAAGACTGATTCTCATTGTGAGCACGTCACCGCGCAGGAATTAGCATTTAGCCTGAAGCAACACTCTGCCTAATTACAGCCTCTCAAAGCAGTTAACACGGCTGTGGACATTTGGATTTGTTTTTGTTGAGTGTGACCAAGAAGCTTCTGGTCACCTGAATAAAAATTTCCCATCTGAAAGTCACTTGAAAAGAGGATTTTTGAAGGGAAACATAAGTCGTTAAGATCTATGGTTGTTATTCTTTATTAAATGAAGAATTTAGAGGTCAATGCAACATTTTGTGGTGCTGTCTTTGAAAACAAATCTACAGGGAAAAGAAGACAGACAAAAAACATGAAGGTGAAACAGCAAAATGCTTTGGTGAGGAGTATAATTAACGATTTATTGAGCAGGAGATCACATTTGAATACTCATATTCCCTCCAAACCATCAGCCAACATGTGATTAAACCCATTGGATCTCGAAATCTGTTCAGTTAAGTTTTGAAAATGTATGACTACTTATAGCACAAACTTCCCATGTGAATATCAATTCTCTCAATTTTAGAGGATTTCTTTTCTTACTGGATTGTTTTTTTTTTGTTTTTTTTTTACTTATTCTATTTTTTGTACTCTTTTTGCTCTTGTTTAGATATTTACATATGTTTACATATTTTAATTCTTTAATTTGATAATTTCTGCACCTTTTTACCTTGAGCTGTTGTAAGTTTGTGTTTACTTAGGAGGAATAAAGTTCTATTCTATTCTATTCTATTCTATAATCACACAAATACTGATGCATTTTGCACTAATTATCTCATTATTTCTTTAGAATATTGGCAAATGTTTAATATTGTAAATATTTGATTTGCTAAAGATATTAAATTGTGCACTTTTATCCAGTTTAACACTTTAAATCTGCTTTCATGATATATTAATGTAATTTTTATCAAATTGAAATAAATCACTATAAATCATCAAAGGTCTACTGATTGTAGTTCTCTGATTCATAAATTTGTGTTATACGATTGGACACGGATTAGGATCAACATTTTATTAGAGCTGAATCATGGCATTTGAAAAAGTAATCCAATCGTTTCCTCTTTTAAGTCTCAAGACTTCTTTAGCTTCACCACAGCCTTTTCTCATCTTACACTAAAGCTTTCTGCAAAAATACAATTTTTGAAGCAGAATATCGAAATTAAACCTTTGATATCAGGTTTGGTCAGAGGATGAACTTCTCATCATAAAGCACAAAATACTGTACGCCCAATGTTCGGGACACACATGCCTTGCAATAATACAATTTGAATGAATGCTGGACTTAAAAAATATATATTATTGTTAATGGCTGTTTGGGCCTGTCACAACTTCTGTGCACCTCTCGCAACTTTTTACACTTTGCACTAAAGTTTATTTCATGATTTTTTAAAATTCAGATCAATTTCCACTGATAATGATTTGTGTTGAAATATGCATACTGTAGAAGAAGGGACGTCATGCTGGGAAAAGGCCTCCCGCTGACCCTCTCGGGTCGGAGCGTGGTGTCTGAGCTCACCCTGATGGAGCAGCTGATCAGACCGTCTCTGTTGTGGACTTTCAGGACTCGTTCGAACAGCTGGTTACGAGCCACCTCGTCTGTTGCCATTTGACCCTCCAGCAGGTCCACGGGCTCAGATACCCCGCCCGTGAAGTCCACCAGAGCATCAGCCGTGTTTCCGCCATCCAGCGCCTCGTAGCAGCCATAAACTCTGCAGGACAAGACGATCTGGTCATGCATCGTAGTGAGGTGTCCATCAATACGGAGCTATAGATACTTCTGAGACTGTGTGTTCCATATCCTCCTGCACTGTGGGATATTTTGTTACATGAAGATATCATTGCTGCAAATTGTAAATATTTGAGTTACTTTTATGTTTTACATTTTTGAGTGCACTTTATCGTTTCAATATAACGATCAGAGGCAACATTGTATTTGTCAGTCTCGTGCATATGGTTAAATAGCTAATAAAGCTGGGCTGAGGGAGCAGAAAGTACACTTGTTAATTGTTGATGTTGGCTATATTGTCTAGGCTTTGGCAGCTGTGTGGTGATTTCAATATTGTGATTTGGCATGTAGCATTTGGATAGCTAATTTAGCACCCTTTTAGTTGAGCAGTTTTGGTTGCAGTGTAGGAGCAGAGACCACTGGTGTTAATAAAGACACGCTGGGACAACAGAGATCCTCAAGATGAAACAGTGGTCAAAGAAGCGATGACCCCAGACGTGTGTCATTTATGAATTTATAAGTTTTATACTTCCTAATTGTCATTTTTATTAAAGAGCACAGGGATCGTGTGCCTATTCAATTTAAGTATTAAGTATATGTATTTTTTCATCACACAAGGAAATTATTTCAATATTCATGTTACTTTTAAACTTCTTCCACTTAACATTATTCATGCATTTGCTCTAAAATCATCCAATTAGATGCTAAGATGTATGTTTACAGATAGCAAAAACAGTTAAAGAAACCACATAAAGGCTATTTCTGAAATGGTAAAATAGAAAATATTTCACAGTGTTAAGACAGACAAAACCCTGTATGATGAGACTTGAACAGACAGACTAAGACATGTCAAACTCAAAGACCACAAACAGGACATCGAAGTGTAATAATCAGACATGACAAATGCATAAAAGACAGACAAACTGTTGGACAGCAGGAACCTCGAGGGAATCACAAATACACTGTTGTGAATGACCTCAAACCACTTTTGGTCTTGAGTTAGCCAAGCTGGTGTATGTGTTTCACTAATCCTGCATAATCGACAAACACCAATTGTACTGGAAACACTTTACCACCACGTAGCAGTTTAATGTTGATAATTTGCATCATATATGCTACATTCTCCTCTTGATTTTGTATCAACTTTGAAAACACAAATAATTTGTTTTTACATGATTGTTAAAAAAAATCAGATAGTGAAGGGTTTAATTGTTATCATGGTCATGGATTATAAAGAACACCAGCATTGATAATTGATACATTGATAAAACAACTGCCAAATTAGTCCAAGAACAATATATGCAACAAAAGGAACTGTTAGTTCATGTTGTCAAACACTGGAAGGAGTGAGGAGTCACTGGATTCATCAGCCAGTTTGAGTTTTTGTAAGCAGGAAACTGTGCATGTGTTGGCAGTAACACTGACTTGGCGTAGGCCTTCTCCACCAGGGCGCTCCAGAACTCATTGCTGTCATTGGAGTGACAATAGACCAGCTGGTTGTCCACCGTCGGTAGCCGGTCGTCGATCACCACGTCCACCCACTCCCCAAAGCGCCAGAAGCGGAAGTGGAAAATACCAGCATAGGAGTCAGGCTTTTCCGTATCCCACTCCTGCTCCTTCCAGTCGGGAATCACCTCGAGGAGGAAGGGGAGGAGGAGGAAGAGGAGGAGGAGGAAGAAGGGGTGGAAGAGGAGGAGGAGGAGGTAAGCCAAAACAAACAGCCGCTGGTCCATAGGGCGTAAATAATATCAAGGTGGAATGGGCAGCCAGGGCGAGTCCCCCACATCCCCTCGTGTCTACTGATGCATTTAGGATTAGGGGACAAATTTATAACCTTGGCTCCCTCAGTCATAAATCCAGCTGTAATAGGACATGGGTGAGGGGTAATAACTTTTTGACTGCAGTGTGTGTGTGTGTGTGTGTGTGTGTGTGTGTGTGTGTGTGTGTGTGTGTGTGTGTGTGTGTGTGTGTGTGTGTGTGTGTGTGTGTGTGTGTGTGTGTGTGTGTGTGCACATGAGCATGTTTCACCTGTTTGCGCTTGCTGTGGTCCAGTGAAACTCCTAAAACCCAGCCTCCATTTTGTGCAATGTAGTTATTATTATTTTAACAAGAGAGACGAGGAAAAAAACTCCTAACATGTTCACATGTAAAAAACCCAGAGCAAGCACAGGCTGAAGAAATTATTGAGTTACTGTGAATTCAGTGCACTACACTGAAATAAGTAATTGTTTAAAAAGTATTGGAGTCATTTTACTAGTTACTACAAATAAAGTGTAAAATAAAAAGTACCTATTTTTGACACACTAGCTGAGCTGTCAGCACTGTGTCTGGTTCACTGCTTAAATTAAGTTGGGGAAGATGCTCGATAATCTGAATATTTGCACTTCTTAAGAATCTGAGTTTACAAAGTAATGGCATCCGATGCAGCTACAAACTAACTAGACAACATGCACAAATGTGTAGACAGGTGTTACAAAGAAAAGCTAACATCTATCCACATAATTTATAGAACGTGATTCACATAAACATGTTCAAAACATGTATTCCAGTCTTGTCTTCTTCCCCCTGGATACACTGTATATAAAATCGTGAACTCATTTAATCACAAGTTTCTGGCAACTATGCCGGCTATACTGAATTATGTGAACCAAGGGTAAAAGACAGAAGAGGTACCTGACCTTCAGAGTAAAAATAACAGGTTAAAGTCTCACCGTGACCCCATGTGGATTAAACCAGGGAAGAGATGGATGAATGGAGGTTGCAGCCTTGACTGGTGGTGTTATATTTCTGGACTGTACTGCACTGTATCTGCTGTCTCTCCTACTCCTGTAATGGATGCAGGGCTGCCAAACAGATCTGCCAGGTTTGCTCACTGCCCCCTCTCCACGATTTAATTGATACAAAACACATCCACTCGGGCGAGTGATCAACGGTAACAAGAACAATGAGCACAGAGAGAAAGTGCAGATATCAATACATGCATCTGTCTTCAAAGCTATATTCAATGTCTATATCTATATTTGTCCATAATATCTATGGCATCAATCGGTGGTATCCTATGGTATATATTCATCTATCCATGTATGCTTGCTATGCTATCCATCTATCTATCTATCTATCTATCTATGAAGGCACAACAAAGGTGTCCAGTACTTCCTGAAACACTGCCATCGAGAGCTTGAGTTTACATTTCCTGGAGTGTTATTCTCTCATGATCCCATCGTGCCTCAGCATGAATAACAGGGCATGCAATAGATGCAGAAGCAGCCTGTCAAGGGGCACCTGTAAAACCTTTATTTGTGTATATATGGCACCCAATAAAACCTGCAAACGATGCGATGAGCGACACCACTAACTGACAGTGTTCCCGTGGGCGTCCTTGCAAGATGTCAAGGTGCGCTAGCTGAACAGCAGTTCCTGTCAAACCTCTCTGCAGGAGGTGACACTTTGCTGATGGGAGAGAATCTGGCCTCCCCAGAGGAACTCTGCCAGGCAGCTCCTTAAAAAAAAAAAAAAAGAAAAGAAAAAGGGTGAGGGGAGTGGAAAAAAAACCCAAAACAAAGCACTGCACCACAGAGTCATTTTGTAATCCCCTGGGAGACAATCTCTGGTGCACTCCACCTCGCTCTTGCTTACTCTCTCTCGGTCTCTACGCTCTGAGGATTGCAAGGGAGGCTCCATCGATCTCAGCTTTTATCTGGGCTCAGCGTCACTATGCAGCAACTGGACTCTGGTAGGCTGACGACCTGACGACTGACCAGGAACACAAGCAGAAGGCGCCATGGCTTTCGCTGCTACCCGTCAGCGTTCACCCCGTTCATGCACCAATCTCACGCGATCCGAGTCCCACATCAACAAACAAGAGACTAGTGCAGAGAACCACTCTGGTACGTTTGCAGGCTTCACTGAATGCAAGAATTGTATTAAATGCCAGGATCAGTCGCCAAGTAAACACAAAGAGAGAGGAGAAAAACATTACCAAGCACAACTCCCACTGGACAAACCGCGCACCATGTTCGCAAATATTATTCGAGCATCTTTTCTCCCTGATCATCTGTGCTTCCATGTAAGACCCGCCCTCTCCAATGGATGCTTTACAGAAATGCTCACAAGCAAAACAGCAGGTCTGAAGAAAGGAGCGGAGATTTGCAGGACAGAGAGAGCACGGCTGCTGATCTAATTCGACCCTGCAGTCGGTATCGACCGGTCAGTCCGCTGAGGCGCGCCGCCGTCCGAGCATGTCTACAGAGTTGGAGCTGGCCTTCCGGCTGGACACCCAGCTGACAGAGGTGATGCGCCTGCGGGTTCAGTCTCTGCAGCAGCGAGGCCAGAAGAGGCAGGAAGGCGAGCGCCTGCTGCAGGCCAACGAGGTCGTGTACCGGCTCGACTTTGTCAAACAATCCCTCCAGTTCTCGCACTGGACGGTGCAGCTCGCTCAGCCAGGACGCCTCGTGATCACCGCCACTTCGCAACTGTGGACCCCCGACCTCACCAACCTGATGACGCGCCAGCTGCTGGAGCCCGCCGGAGTTTTCTGGAGGGAGCCGCCCAACGCCCCCAATGCTCCCATCCAGTGCTACGATGCGGACGCCACCGAGTTCGGTGAGAGGATCGCCGAGCTGGCGATGGTGAGAAAGGTAATGTACTTTCTGTTCGAGTTCGCAGAAGGCTGCAGTCCCGAGACTATTGACTGCTCCATCAACTTCCATGTGGACAAGTGAGATTTTCAAATGAAATAAATTCTGCAAACTCTTATTTTGTGATTATGTGCTATTAGCTGAGAAAGCAATATTAGTTATATTTCTCCTGACGACAACCAAGAAGTTGAGACCACCTGTTGTTCACACAAAAGGTGGTATTTATCTTTGCACTCTGATGTAGGAAAAAACAAACAAAATCATAATAAACCTCAGGAATATATCAACATTCTTTTCAAATGAACATAGCTTTGTGTTTGGACTGTTGTACAAAAACCTCCTGCCTGACAAACAGCCAACCCTGAAGGGTTTTGTGTTGTGGAGTCCCATGAGACAATGCATAGAGACGGAGTGTATTTGTGTATGTGGGAGCTGACAATTCCCAAGTGCACGAGCGAACAGTTTCCTGCTGCCTCATCTATCTCTGTCTTGCAAACAAGATGAGAGGGGGGGGGGGTGTGGATATCATTTCTCCTCCTCCTGCTCCTCTTTGCTCTCTTGCATGCTCTCCGTCACTGCTTTGCCACAGGGGACCCAACACCAAGTGTAACTGTGAATGAAAACTCGACGATCTGATAAAGTGTGAAAGAAAAGAAAATGACTTCAGGAGAAATCACAGGTAGTCCTTATTGGTACAAAGAGGTACAAGTGATCAAAGGCTCAATCTCTGTATTCCCTGTTCAATAAAGTTTAACTCTGCACATTCTCTGGATTCTTAATGAAGTAGATCTCACCCTCAGTCCCAAACACACAAATACAAATTTGCATTTGTGTCTTGACTTCTTGTCCTCTGACTCACATTTCCACGGCCTATCCATGATCAAAAGATTTTATAAATTTGATTTGGTTGTAAGAGGCCAATTTAAAAAAAGAATATCTCTACAGCTTAAACAATGTAGTTTAAACTTTTTTGCGGTAGTTAGCTCATCTAAAAGCGGCATACCGTAAAATGTTTTCAAGTACCAGCACACAGTTCACTGGGGAAAAGTATCTCTTGTGAGACTGGAGGGGAGCATTACTTGTTTTGCTTTCATAAGAAATGAAGCTAATGGCTAATGGGACTCTGAAAAGACAATCATCTTGGTGAAAAAGCTGTTTAAACCACCAGACATCGACATTCCTGCTTCACAAAGGTAGACAGCTCTCCGAAAGACAGGCAAGACGGTCTAAAGCTACTTGGCAAGATGGATAAAAGTTCTAAAGCCCATTTTTAGTATTCAATGCACAAAAAAAGGAAAAACGCTAATGTCAGACAAAATTAGAAAGTGTGATTTATGCCCGTGTTTCCACTTGAAAGTATCACAATGTCAGTGTGACACACTCGCACATGCACACACACACACACACACACACACACACACACACACACACACACACACACACACACACACACACACACACACACACACACACACACACACACACACACACACACACACACACAGACACACACACACACACAAACACAAAAGAACAATTAAGGACAGTCAAAGGATGCTGGTCCTCATGTGTGATATGTGGTTGAAGGCAACCTTTATTGCTGTGTGTTTTCTGTTTTGTGCATATTAGTGAAAAATTTGATCGCAGCTACTGGATACAAATGTAGTAGATAAAATGTGGTGTAGTTACTTTACAAGATACTGCAAATAAAAAGTAACAAGTATGAGGATGAATAACGCTTACGTTTCTTCTTCTTTTTGGCTTGTCTTATTAATGTGTAAAGAATACCATACAATACAATACAATACAATACAATACAATACAATACAATTATTTCAGAGGGAAATACTTTAAAACGGCATGTATGAAAGAAATAATTACAAGGAAATAGTAGCAATAAAATAGCAAGAGATGAATTACCAACATGCACAATGGTGGAGAGATATGTTATAAATTAAAGGTAACTAAAATGTATTTAATGCTACTGATACAAAATATACTAAAAACTTGATGTAAATAGTTTTCCCATACTGCACTAAAGTCATGAGTCAATCAAAAATCGAGTATTTTATCTCCCCGAGCAAAATCAAAACTTTATTTTAACTAACATTAATAGAAGAGTGTAAATGCTTTTCTTAAAAAGTATTTAATGATTGTATGTTCTCTTAATTTTATGTAAGGTTTACTTATTGCATTAGTTTAATGGGAGAAAGATCCTTTATGTCTGAATTGATGCTTCTTCAAAAAAAATAAAGAACGTTGATCAATTCACTAAAATATGCTTAAGTGAGAATCCGAGCTTCAAGTCAGTGAATCCGTATAGGACTAAACCATTATAGAAAATATGCATGAAACACTCCCTTAACTGTAGATGGTTGAACATGAGAGAATGAGTGTGGAATGAAACAAATGGGGAGTAAATAGAGGGAGGAACACTATGTAAACGGGGCCATATGAAAACTGGCTCTTTGAGCAGTCTGCCACAATCCGACGCCTCGCTACAACAGGCCGAGGCATCTTCTTTCAAATCCCATTAAACCTCAGTAATCACTTTGTTTCCTCTGTCAAAATAGATGCCAGAGAACATTTGACAATAATCCTGACAGCTGAAGCTCCACCACCAGCTGAAGCACGGTTCAAACACAGAAATTTCTTTTCTACTTTTAGTGAAATAACGTTGCAGATTTTGGGCTGACGCTGGCTGACAAGTGTGTATCTGAGTTGACAATCTGGATCGCACAAGTATTTACTCACATCTTACAAGGGTTTAAACAGAATTTTTATTGCACAGTCTTACAAGTCAGGGCAGAGTCTCTAATTTACCTGCGTCCACGCGGCAGATGTGATTGGTAAAACTAGGTTTACTCACATCTTACACGGGTTTAAACTGTTGCATCTTCCTGTTGCATCTTCCTACAAAAAACCTGAAATCAATACTGCACATCTGACTTTAATTACTGCCTTTGCATGCTCAAAATGGCATTTTGAGGAAAGCTCAGACAGTTTTGATGCCGTGCTGTACATATTTACTACTGAGACGAAACAACCATTGGCGAGAATCAATGTGGTCACATTACAGTGGAAAAATGGTCTAATTGTATCTGTGGAAGATTATTATTCCTGAAAATGAGAGATATCACGTGCTCGCAGGAGTATTTTATGCTAGGATTTTGCATGTATTAGGCGGCTTGAGCTCCTTTTTTGTGTAATCTATTAGATGATGGTCAAAATTTGAGGGACACCACAGAAAATATATCTACTGTAATAATGAAGTCCGCAAAGAAAAAAAAATCATGGCGATCCAGCTGGGGAAACACTCATTTCATTAAAAAAGGATTTCTACTGAAAGCTGGTCTGGTTTGCATCTCTTTTTCAAACATGATAAAGACAGAGGCAATAATAAACTACACTAGCATTTACTACACAGAGGTAGGAAATCCCATTGTGCATCACTACATTCATCTATTTGCTAAACTCATCCGATATTGTATTTCACATGATTTGGGAAACATACCTGAAATTCCATATTCATGAAGGCAATTGGGATAAATAGTGTGCATGACTTTAAATGAGCTTCCAGATGCTATAGTATACCCATATCGAACATGAGGGAGCTTCTGTTAATCCCTGTGGATGAGGAAATCTTCATATAGCAGCATCGCCAGATGGAAGAGGGAGCGAGGTGATCATAACGTGAGGAGATCAGAAATTGTGCACAAGGAGGACGGTGAGGAAATGCTGCTCTTTGCATGTGATTTGAACCTGGGTCAGCCACCAATATGAAACACGTCAAATGTGGCGCAGTACAGATCAGAACCACTTAAAATATGAGCTTAGTGGGTCAGTTAAATGTGAAATCGGTGCATATGAAGGCTTCTGGTGTTGTATGTGTCGAGAGGGTGAGTCCACCAGCTTCAAGTTACCAAACGATAGATTGGAGACCATTTTTTCAGCCTGCTGGGCTGAAGAGAAAAACACTGCTCTACCTTATCCCCTATTCCTGCATGAATTATAAGAATTAGCCCTCCCTTTCTGGTTATCTATGTATAATAATAATAATAATAATAATAATAATAATAATAATAATAATAATAATAATAATAATAATAATAATAATAATAATAATAATAAAAACACATTGGGAGGATGTCATGCAGTCTTAGTGCTCTCCACAATGGTCCTCAGAGACTCATCATTAGTCTCCACCAATCAAACCTCCTCTAGCTGAGGGAGCCTGCTGAGAGCGGGGAGGTGCCGCACTCTGCTAATGAGCACTTTGGTGTTTACTTCTCATCATGATGGCTCCTAATGGACACTTAAACTCAAAATATGGAATAATTACAATTGCGCACATGCAGCGCCCCTTTTTCAAAATGTATTATTCCTAATTTTGTGCAGAGATCCTTTTATCTTCAATTATCTCTCAATTAGGTCACCATTACTTGGCTGACCCTGATCCAAACTTTTTGTTCTATTATTTTTTGGTGAGTGTGTGTTTAACGCTGCTGAAAGTTATTTGTTCTCAAGACCACTCAGCCAACTGGGCTTGTTGAAACAAGTGGTTATCACTATTTAATGATCTTTCTTATTTTTCATCTTTTCTTTGTTGTTTTCTTGTCATTTGTTTGGTTATTCATTGTATTCACTCATTTGTGAATAAATGAAAAATAAGAGGTAAAATAATTCAAAAGTGGTGTTAGTTAAAAAAAAAAAAAAACATTCATTCATAGACTACTTACTTTCTGCCACAAAGACTCCCTGGAGGCGAGGCTGGAGCATGCCGCCACAAACCAGCAGTTACCCAGCTGCCCCTGGTGCAAGTCGTGTGCACTGATGCCATCTACAAACAGGTGAGGGTCCTCACACAGCTCCTACACACAGAGGCAAACAAAATGTTACTGAACACAGACAGCTGACGTTTGGTACATGGATGGATAAATGAACATGATGGGTCAAATCGAGAGGACTAATTACGGTACCTCAATGGGATCAATGAGGTAACTGATCTATTGAGGTGTGTATTCATGGAACCAAGCCAGAAGCACGGTTGAAAATTATTTCATAACTTAAATAAGCATTATATCTCACTTTCCCTGCCTATTATAATACAAGAAAGTGTAAATTGACTGAGGCTAGCATCATAATTTATACAGACTTTAAAAGATTCCCTAAAGCTAACACTATCCTACCAATATGACGTGTCAGTCGCAGTAAAATATAAATATACTGAACGTGCTGAGCATGGAAACTGACATACATTGACAGGAAAGGAAAGGTATTGTGCATCGTTCTAATTTTACCAGTCCCAGAAATACTATAAAAGAAAAAAAAACTATTACCTTTTTTTATATGACTGTTTTGGTATATAGACATTAGCACAGGCTAAAGGGAATCTTTAGAATTTCAGGTTTAGAATTTCAGCCAATATCTGTATTCTTTATTCTTTTGTTGGAGGGAAAAAAAAAATAATAAATAAAAAAAAAAAAATATATATATATATATACATATATATAATTGTAATGTATTCTTAAGAGTTTACTACAATAGACACAAATAGGTTGCTTGGGCCGCTTCATGACTCAGGAGGAGACCATCTGTCCTGGAGCACCTACGTATCATATTCATGATCCTTTACTCAGGAGTGGGAGCGCTAAGTACATTTGTGAAAACACATTTCCAGAGTGCTACGTGTCGAGGTGCATTTTCCGCCACAATGTGGACAGACAGACCTCCATTACTGCGAAACAGTCCGTTCAATGAGCCGATCCTGCTTTCTCTCTCCTGCACAGATACCAGACTGTCACGCCCACCAACCGGCACGCGTGTGAAATACACGCACACAAAATGAGATGTCCTGTGGTTTCTGTCATAATGCATGGGATGATTACTACTGGCTGTGAACCGACAGCCACTTACGGAGAGACACACTGGCCTTCACTCTTTTGTCGACACACAATGGGGACACTGCAATACAGATGTGTTAAAAATGAGGGGAGGTGTGTCGAGAAACTCCGAATATTACCACATGTTAAAAATGAGTTAAAACAAAACGCAAAATATAAACATTATGATCAATATTGTAAAGTAAAATCTAGTTTGTTGACATGAAATGTCCATCAACACCTGAATCGAAAGGATGTTTACTCAAAAATGAAGTAATTGAAGTACCTCTTGGTAGTCTTACAGTTTATTCCCTACTGGGCTTAAAACAACCTTGGAGGAATAGGTTAAAAAGATAATATCAATATTTGCCATGATACCATCACAAAGTTGCTGCAGGTTCATATCCATGATGAGCACCAGTATGTGCGGGTGCTGTATTCATGTTGTGGTTTTCCTCACATGCAAAGCGGCTTTCAAATTGCAGCTTTTGTGTTTGTGTTGTGGCTTTTTTATTTGTGTTGCAACTTTTTGATTGTTGTCACTTTTCTAGAATATCACACATGTGCACATAAGCAAAACAAACATCCAGCTACACAATTCATAACAACTCCCATGCTTGAGGCCTCATTCTCCCCAAATGACTTGTACATTCAGCACAAAAGTAAAGCATCCGAAATACTTTTTATATCAAGACTCATTGCTGTATTAGCTGCATATATCAAAGCACGCTTACATACTTTATATTCTCAGCCTGGTGTCACATTGATTATACAGTATGAGGTAAGATAACTAATTGCATCACATCCATCTTCTTGGAGACTTTCAAAGGTTAACAACGGACCAGAATAAAAACACTCTCGACAACTTAATATTTTACTACATCCTGCAGAGCTCCACTCACAGTGATCTGGGTGTGAACGGTCTGTCTGTTTTCTGCTCTCTGCTTTATGGGCCCGGCGGGTCGATGGGCACCTTGGCCATTACTCAACAGCCAACGGAAAGCACAGTGTCGCTTAACAGCTCTTTATCTTTACACACTCGCACCACTCAACTAGGGTTAGAAAAGTAAAAGAGGGGCGATACCATGTGGGCATTAACTCATGTTAGCTACACACGGGATGGCAACCAGCCTTTTATTGTGACGTGCAGCCTCAGTCTATATGATGCCCGCAGATTATGAATGTGTGAGACCTTGTTTACTCGTCCATATACGCTCACAATTGTGTTTCTGGAAGCCAGGTCTGATAGTGATCAATGTTTGCCTCACGAGTTGGATGTGGTGATGATACACATTAAATCCAACTTGATAAAATACAGAAACAAAACAAAATTTAATTACCTTCCACACAGCGGTGAGTGGTTAGTACACACACCACACGCCAGGAATATCCCTGGTTTGATTTCAGGCATGGGGGCTTTCATTTGTAAAGTTTGCATGCGTGGGTTTTGAATGTGCGTGTGGGTGTCCATGCTGTACCTGGCCGTCTCTCTTTATGAACAGGTTCAACCACCCTGAAATCTATTTTACATTTCTTGTTTGTATAAAGCAACAGAGCATTTTGGCTCATTTTATTCTAACAAATACAAATATCATGCAACATATTGAACACTGCGCAGTGAAGGGTTTTAAATGTTATATACCAGGTCATTCTTGCAATTTTCATTTTATAAGACATGATTTAAAAAAAAAACTTTTCATCATTTCTAAAGCAGGATAATGGTATTTTAATACAAAGCACTCTCCCTTCACTGTGACTTGAAGCTCAATCAAGGGAATGATTCACAATTGATGTTTTTTGATGTTTGCTCATTTTTACACAAAGGTTATTCACACTGGTTTAAATCAAATTTTTATTACTTTCTCTTCTTTATCGAAGCAAGTATTTCAGACGGGAAGACTTAAAGCAACCCGTTCCTCAATGACATCAATGAATTAAAGTTTCACAGTGATCAGTTACCGTAGCACCACTAGAATTATCAATATTTATTAAGTTCTTTATGCCTGTCCATGGGTGCATCTCCAAAAATGTTAAATATCTTGAAAAACTGTTTTACGTTTTTATTTTTACTTACTTCATACAGCAAAACTTACATCTAATTTATGGTTATTTAATTTAAAGGTAAATATTTAAAGCAGTATTTGGTTTTGATCATAGTAATTATGGATAATAAAGTCAGAAATTACAAAAACTTACAAGTGCTTCCCTGTACCATCAAAAACATAAAGTAATATTGAAAATTAATGAATACTGAAATTTGACAATGTGTTGGATAAATGACCAGAAGCTCCCACATCGTCTTTAGAAACTCTACAGCCATAAAATGTCATTTAACTCAAGCGGAATGAATATAATAATAGTTACAATTGGGTTATTAGTACATACAGGTGCCTCTCAAAAAGTTTAGACAGTGTAGGTTGGCCCTGTTCCCCTATTGAACAGCATGGTATAGAAGATGGATGCATGTATAAAACAATTATACAATAATAGAGAACAATTAATGATTATATACTGTTTCTTTATGATAAGTTTTGAATCTGCATGTTGATACCCCATATCAGACATTTTAATTGACAAGTCCTAAAAATAGATTAGCAGAAAATAAATGTTTGCCTTTTTGGACAGATTTTATTACATTGGATCGATACATTCAAACTGGTTGAACCTGCTGGCTGGAGCTGTAGCACTTCAATGTAAAGTCTGCATATTGTTTTGGCTCAGAGAGCTCTGGTCTCTTTCCACGAGAAGAAAACGCTGCAGCAGACGAGAACTGGAGAAGAAGGTTTGCGATAGGCGTGGATGTATTTGCCGACATGCGAGCTAGCCCCGTGATAACCTGGATTTCTTCTCAGCGTGGGTTGCTATTGGCTAAAGCTGGCTAAACCACGTCACTTTAATTAATATAACTATCACTGCTTGTATCGGCCTTTACAAATTATGTGTATGGACATGACGTAAGATCATAGCATAAACACACAGGGTGGCCCACACACGCACACACGCACACACACGCGCGCACACACACACACACACACACACACACACACACACACACACACACACACACACACACACACACACACACACACACACACACACACACACACACACACACGCACACGCACACACACAGGACGCCACCAAGGTCAGTCATTTGCTGACTCTGCAATGCTCAATGCTGCAAAAGCAAACTTTTAATCAGAAGCAAAGGCCACTGCAGCGCTCGCTGGAGACCTGTCCCCTCCACCACCAGCAGCACACTCATCTTTGCCCTACAATGACCATCTCAAACATGCAAGCGAGTCGGCACGCCTGCGTGAAGCAATGTTTGGATGTGGCTCTGTGAGACTGTGTCTGAGTTAAGATATCTAATCACGTTCCTTCTCCTCATCCACAGCTGCATTGATTGGTGGAGCCTGAGCAGCGGCGGGGGCTCCCAGTGGTGGCCCGCCATCCAGGGATCGGCTCAGGTGGAAGAGTAATAGAGTATCGATCACCGCCGGGCCCTGCAGACACTGAAGTAATGTGAATATTGTGGCTGAGCACAGACTAATCATTTACCCTGCTACTGAGAACCTTTCAACCAGCTTCATAGCCCTGCTCAGCACCATTCATCAAGTTTGCGAGGGGAACTGTCACACACACACACACACACACACACACACACACACACACACACACACACACACACACATACACACACACACACACACACACACACACACACACACACACACACACACACACACACACACACACACACACACACACACACACACACACACACACACACACACACACACACACACAAAGCCAGCCACATGTCCAACACACTGGAGATTAAAGATGGAAATCTCAGCTATAAACCAAAATATATTACAACTTTTAGGTTTTCTTGAAACTATAGGTCTTCTTTCCCGCCTGTTTTTATGCATAGGTTAGATAGAAAAAAAATCTAAATTATCAAAAATAATGTCATAGCAAAACAGGCATTTGAAATAATGCACTATGATAGACTCAAAAAAGGACTTTTTTTAATGATAAATGAAAGTGTTAATGATCCATTCTGGTGGAAATGATCAGTCTTCCTAATTAAAAGTTTGCCTGAATTGTTCTCAAAGTATTATTATTGCATAATAATTAATAATTATTCCATAACCAGTATTTGTGCATTGGCTGGCAGTCGTGAGTCACTGTATGGAAGACTAAATGTGCCAAAACTAAATAAATACACCATTAAATAGTTAATTAAATGTGTCATTAATTCATTGAAATTCATTGGATTGTTCATACAATAATAGGGCACGTGAACTGGGTTTAGACCATCGTGAGACAGGTTAGTTTTACCCTACTGATGATGTATTGTTGCAATAGTACTATTTGAATTGACACTAACACTATTTGATTAATTAATTCATGGTCCGGGGTTGCACTGCTTCATGAATTAATTTTATCTGTTACACTCACCCGTCGAATGAAGTTAACACTAATCTAGTCAAACCCACTGCTTTGGTAAGAAGTATTTCAAAACATGATGGCTGCATACCAAAGGACCTGCATGAACTTTAAAAGTTTTTTTCCTGAGATGAGCTACCACAACAGCCTGTAACCAAGTATCAAATGTCACCAAGTGAACCACGAGAATGGATTCTACAGTTTCAAAACACGGCGGTTCCATCTGCGGGATTTTAGTCCTTTTATCTTGCTCTGAATATAAGTTTTGTTTCTTACAATTTCTTTTTTTTTTTTTTTTAAATCATTTCACTTGTTTAATTTATTTGGCTGTGTCAGCATTTACTGAGTAAAAGCATGAACTGTGTGAGTCAGAAGCTTCATCTTTGTTCATCTCGACAGTTTCTGAAGTTTTACCATTGAATAAAGAGGCATCCATTAATCTGATCATTCAATAATTTTTTTTTATATCATGACGACAGTTAATTTGCAATATATTGTGCAGCCTTCCTGGAATCGAAAGCAAACCTTGTGAACTGACCAAATGCTTAAATTTTTAAGCCTTCTGATCGTGTAAGGGATTCAAGAACAGACCACAAAGAACACCTATGCAGACACATGTAGCACATGCAAACTACACAAGTGTACAGCACAGAATTGATCCCGACTTCATCTTAATGTGAGAAGACAGTGGTAGAATTTTAAACACCAATCAAGCAGGGGTCTTGAGGAGCCTTCAGGGGCCACAACGACTAGAGGAAGTAAAAAAACAACAACCTGCTGCTTGTGTTTCGACAGCAAAGACATTAAACTATAATAATGGTCAATGCAATGCCTACTCAAATTTAGATAAAAGAAGATCATAAATTCTTAGGAATAGTTACAGCTGGGAGGTCATGTTAGGCCCGGCAGCCCACTGGCAGAACATTAAACCAAGTAAAACTGTGAAAAAAATGGAAATGTCATATTAATTAATGCTCAAAGACACCCAAATTAGATTCATGATAAATGTACTCCCATTTCTTTTTAACAGGAAATGAGCAAAATATGTCAAATAACACTGGATCTGTCAAAATCCTTTAAGATTTGCAGCAGTCAAAACACCGACATGTTTAACCTGGACTGTGTAAAAGAAATGCCCTGTTGAAATGAGAGTATGCATGTTAAGCGTGACGCACCATTTAAAATGAGCTTTTGTCAGGAACGTCATTAAAATTTGATTGTTCAGAACATTTCATTCTCTCAAAGCCACTTTGCCCCTAAGTAGTTTGATGCTTAACTTCATTATCGTGCACTCTGCCCTGAATGAAATAATGCATAGGGAATGAGCTTTCAAACAGACTGTTGCACAAAAAAAAGACAGAACAAATGTGGGAACAATAATAAAGCTATTGAATAATAGAACCGTTGGCCAGTTTGAACTCGGCAACTCCTTCACTCAGTTTGAGTTCAATGCACTTAAAACATAACTGAATTTTACTGGATCCTTTAAGACAAAATCTATAATTGCAACAATTCTACAAGGAACCTATTATTTCATTGGAGTTTTAACCATTTGTCCACAGTGTTGAATACAATCAGGGTTGTTCAATAATAGTAAACTAATAATCTAAAATTATAAAAACATGTTGAATTGCCTGTTTAGTTATTGTATTCGATTATTATTATTTTTTTTTTGTCAATTGTGTAGAATGGGGGTAGGACTTGATAATCCTAGGCTTCTTCCTATCTTCCTATCTTTTCAAACAGTTAAACGTGTATTATATTGAAATTGGATTCATCATTTTTTTTCCCCTTTCCCATTATTTCACCTCATTTTAATTGTTCGTTTGAAATGAATAAATAAATCAAATAAACGCTACAAAGGTTAATTTATAACTGTGCTGAGCTTATGGTGCATTTCCAAAAATAATCCAATCCAATTGTAGCACTTCTACTGGAAGGAGCCTGTTTTTGCATGAAAGTGTCTGTTTGCACACAAACTTAAAAATATTTAGATGGTTTTCTAACAGTGAAAGCTGAAAAAGTAAATAAACATTTTCCCAAGTTGAGTTTAATGCCCTATAAAATTAATTCATTGACTGATATTTGGTGAAAAAACCAACTAATTTCTGCAACTCTACAGGAAATAACCTATTTTTTCATATACTCTCACTTTGAAAAGTAAATTCAGCAAAAATGTGCATAAGAATATGTCAAGTCTTGCCAAAGTTGTGTTCACAACATAAATGCAATCGTTTAAGCTATTAACTGAAATATATTTTTCGATAAAATACGTTTCAAAACAAAGTTCAGCAAAATCTGGGTTATTCGCTATCAGTGGGTACATTTGCAGAAGTTGAGTTAAACACGTTTTCTTTTTTTAATCTACTAATTGCAGCAATTCGAATGTTCGGAACTTCTTTTTGCATAAAAGCTTATCATCAGTGTGAACATGAAATTTCACCTCATTGTGATGTTTGCTATTATTATAAGTCATACAGGTAAATGCAATGCATAGACATTGATCCATCCTTACGAATCCCTGCAATTCTACTTTAAAGATTTTCACTATTCAAACACAGACTTCGGAATACTTTGATTGTTTGCCACCAGTGGAACCCAGAACTGTACATTCCAAAGTTAACTTCCACGTCCTGAGAGAAGTGAATGACACCTTTATTTCCACTAATTGCAGCAATTCTTCAGCAAAGAACCTATTATTTCATGATTTTTCTCTATCTTACCACAAACATGTTTACTGTAAGTAGAAGCTGTAAAACTACACATGGCTTTCTACTCACCTTTGCATAGTATTTTTGTATTTGTCAGACTTAAAACTACAAATGCTAACATAGCATTGCACTATAAGCCTCACCTGAATTTTTAATTTAGACATATCTACTCACGTATGTCACCATTTATAAAATGTGGCCATCCAACTGCAACAAAATGCAAATTAAATTTGCTATTTCATAAAATAAATGTGAAACAACCAATAATTTAAGGCCATATTAACATTCATTTACACGTGATAAGAATAAATAATGAAAAAAGTATGGAGATACTTGCTGAAAGCAAAGTGGTTGTGAGATAAATGCCAATGAAAGTAAGGTTCAATTTCTACCCAAGCAGATATTTACTTAGTCTTACTTACTAGCTATTGCCCTGCATTTCCCATCCATCCCCACACCAGCAAAATAGAAAAAAAGAAAAAAAAAAGCTGTCCTGAAATCTGCCCGTTTAGGATTCCCAGCCTTCTGACATAAATCACTGCCAGTGACGACACAAATCGAGTCCCACTGAAAATTAAAAGGATGCTCCTCCTGTATTTCCTCCTCCTCCTCTTCTTCCTCCAGTTTTCAGTCTGCATGACTGACATCACAGACCAAAACATATAATCTGCGTGACCCAGTTTCCATGGCGATGCACGCTGGCTGTCGCTGCAGTGGCATACAGGCAGAAGGAGGTTACACCATCCAGAACCACAGCCTGCTGTGTGTGTGTGTGTGTGTGTGTGTGTGTGTGTGTGTGTGTGTGTGTGTGTGTGTGTGTGTGTGTGTGTGTGTGTGTGTGTGTGTGTGTGTGTGTGTGTGTGTGTGTGTGTGCGCGTCGCTAAATCCTGAGGCCTGCATCTGATACTATCCCGCAATCAAAACATGCGTACATCACCGGCTTACACGAGGAGACTGAGGAATGCAGGTGAGAAATGACTCACTACTACTGATGTTTGTGGTAAATTATAGATGATTAGTTCTACTGTACATCATCAAACTCTTATCCTGCCAGGACCTTTGGTACAGACAGTCCACTCATGTGAATCTTTCCGAGGTGCGACAACTGCTCAGCGTTCATGCTCAGCTTCATAAAATGACATATTTCCACACTGAGGCCCCTTCGCCAGTTCACCAGGGGAAGAAGAATCTGTTTCCGGGTGCATGATCAGGATCAAATGATCCCGCAGACCTAAATATAAACTTGTGCAGTCAGTGGTACAAAGTCTGATATCAAGATAAAATCCACAACAAACAGCAGTCTGTTCACACACTGACATCACTACTTCAATCACAATCTGTCTAGTTTTTAGAGAGTATGTGGAAAAAAGAAATAATCTATGCGCTCCACAGACTGTATGACAAATTCCTCAAATCAAGTTCAAGATCTCTGAAAATAAGACTCATCTATAAGCAAACAACTCTTTCCATGGACTGCAACCCTACATTATTTACAAGCATCAAGATGCATTTACACTCAGTCGGTCCATCCAACTTAAAAAGTGTAAAACAGACTTTGATTTATTGTTGTTTGGGTGTGTTACAAATCTGACTCAACTCTGCACCGAGCACAGACAACAATGTGACTGCAACCAAAGCTGCCAAAAACAGCCTGAGAACAATAACATCAGCCATTAGAAACAATTCCACTTTAATGATGTAGCTAATGACGTCTAAACACACATCGAATAGCAACGCTGGAGGTTTTCCTGTTCCACACACTTTAAGCAATGCTTACTGTGGGTTAATGCAACAAAGCAGATGAAGAAGCTGGTCTGCAACACGTGTGTATTTATTCATTTATCGTTATCGCAATATCAACTCACTGAAACTGCAATAAATTGTGTTTCCATGCACAGAGCATTTACTATGAACAAAATATGAAGGAGTGAGATGAATAATTACTAGTTAAAAGATGTAAATCAGCTAATCATAGATCACGCAAATGTACTGATTTTGGCGTTCATAGATATGAGGGGCAGAAAAAGAAGTGAAACTTTGTTAGTTTCTACCACAGTGTTTGTCCAATTTATTGGTTTGTTGAAAAGCCACTCACTCTTATTTATCTCTGATCGGATGAGTTTAGGCAGAGGTGTCCAACTCCAGTTCTCGAGAGCCCCTGTCCTGCATGTTTTAGTTCTCTCCCTGCTTCAGCATACCTGAATGGAATGATGATGTCATCACCAAGGTTGTGAAAAAGCCCAATAACGAGCTCCTCATTGCAATCAGGTGTGTTGCAACTGGGAGAGACCTAAACGCTGCAGGACAGGGGTTCTCGAGGACCAGGGTTGGAGACCCCTGATTTAGAGGTTTAGTGACCTACAGCCCAATCATCTTAGCAAGAATTCGATTTGAAATGTAAAAAAAAAAAAAAAAAACCCACATACTTGTATTATCCTTATTACAAAGCAACTTACCCGAGGCCTCTTCCAGACGACACGTCCAATCCTATTGCCCTGATAGAAGAGCGAGTCGTCGATGGCGGGGAAACGGGGGTCCTCGAAGAGCAGGCCACTCTGCAAGCACTGCCTCTTCAGGGTGGAGTACTGCTGCCCCTCGAAGGCCTTCACTGAAGTGAACATACTGCAGCCCTGGAGGAGACAAGCCACATATCATCCGGGGACACCAGTCAGACCACAGAGCATTGGAGTACATATCCTCAACACGCATCGATTCACATCATATCTCACTGATCCTCTTGGTTTCTCACCAAAACGTTCCCCTTTTCCCTCTCGCGCATCTACTCATCCCCCCCCAATGCACACTTGCCGGTGACTGACAGCAGAATCCAGCAGACCGTAATACCTGAACAGTGAAAGCTCTCGGTGGAAACAGAAAGTCGATGTGTTCTGCTGCCTCCAGCGCAGCCTTGATTCACTGGGTCAAAATGATTAATCTGTCAATTCACTGATATCCTCCAGGGTCTAATTATCACTGCTATGTGTTGAAGGAGCAATGCACACATTGATCAGCTCTGGGCATGCGGAGGTACTGGTGAGTCGGGGCGGAGGCAAACTAAGATGGAGCAATTGAAGGGATAATCAATGCTGAGGCAGTGGATAAATGACAAAGCCATCAACATTTCACTGAGTGCCTCCCACCTCTTACATGATAGTTATTTTAATGACTGAAATTACACTGTGATAACGACACTAATGGGACAACATGACTGTATGTATATGAAACATGACATTATAGAGAGTAATCATACAGGTTTTGGCCTCTCAAGCTTATAGTTGATTAATTGCACAGTGATTAAATATAAATTAATGTTTGCGTTCATTACTGTGTTTCAAACTAAGACGCGGTGTTGTAGTGGTTACATTAGCAGCCTCACATTGAAAATATACCTTGTTCCATTTAAGGCTCGAAACCCAACTTTACATGTTCTCCCTGTGCATGTGTGGTTTTTCTCCAGTTTCCACCCACTGTACAAACACATGACTTTATGTTAGTTGGTTTCTCTAAATTGCCCGTTTTCCTCTCTCAGTTTTTGTATTGTGAAGGACTGGCAACCTGTCTGGGCTGTTAGAAAATGAATGGCTGTGGCTCTAGGTGAGGAGAAGGCCAGAAATTACTCAATTCAATTCAATTTCCTTTGTATAGCGCCAAATACAACAGTCATTTCAAAGACCCTTTAATGGACCAACCCCAACCATTAGTAGTGATGGAAAAACTCCCTTTTAACAGGAGAAACCTGCAAAACCAGGCTCAGGGGTGGCGACTTTCTGCTGTTCCATTTTGGGTTAGGTGGTACAAGGTGAGATAAATACCTAGGACAGACAGGTATATTATGGAGAGGGATTCAAACCATATTTCAGGCAGGGGGTAGGAGTTCTGATTTTGATCTTTTGGCTAAAATAAACAGAAGTAATTGCCTCATTTGGCCACTAGGTGTCAGTGCTGTGATCTATCCTTCGCCATTACATCCAAAGAAGAACATACCATGGAATCATTTAACATCGATTTTCTTGTAAAAGTCATTTTGAGAATATCTTGATTGATGACAGCGGTCTCTCTTTTTCTGATCAGTTGGGGGGGAAAAAACACTAGCACAATCTATTGCTGTTTATCGGTCACTATCTACCAAATCTACCAAATAAAAACCAACGGGCCAAAGTTATTTGTTTGAAACACTGCAATGACTTTTGAAAATTAGTTAATTTCAACAATAAAGCCTCATGAGTGTGAAGAGATTTATCTCCATAGTGAGCGTCATCATCAACAAACTGAAAATGTCATTAGAAAACTCAATACGCAGACGATCAATATGAAGACTTATTCATGCCTAACCCTCTCATGGTCATCTATTTACATATTTTCTATTCAATTAGTGACACTTAATTCATCTGGCTGCAGAACTATTGACAATTTGACAGAGATTTATTACAGGAAATCCAAGTTTCTCAGGTCAGTGAACGTCTCATTAAATTTTAAATATGGACACACACTTAATGTAGACTGAATTTAATGATTTGACATTAAATGGGGTATTTTATTCTCAATTCTTCTATTTATTGTTGAATTTACCGTCTGGGTTTTCCACCAAAAACTGTAGCTCAAATCCAATTTTCTTCTAAAACGCATTTTTCATTTATTTCTTTTTACCCATAAACACAGGCTTTTTCCCAGCCTTTTAACCTTGAAGCGTTAGTCACTCACTTTTCCAAAACACACAGGCAGAAAGAGCCATGAACCTCTCTGGCTCGCACCATGCTGTTTTAAAGTTAACACACCCTGAATGCTAAAAAGACACCAAAGTATAATCCAGCTGCTTGAGGCGCTCGCATCTTTGTAGGACTCAGCTTCGAACTGACGCCAGGGAGCTATGAGAGCCGTGCTCAGATGATGTGGGAGCGATCGCTCCTCCACAGCTTTTCGAACTCATCTTAAAGTCGGAGATGAAATGATCCTGTGATGTTGTTTGTGTCACCCGTGCTCAGAACAGAAGTGTGTCGGGTAGAAGTGGCGCACAGATGGACCCGTGCAGATGCATCCCATTTACACCTGCATTCCACCTGCATTTGAGTATTTCATCTGGATGCAGAAAAAAAAGATAATGCAGGCTTAGATGCACGCGGACTGCAGTGCAGGCAGATCGACCGGGCCACATCTGTAAGATGATCTGACTCGCACTGTGACCGGACTCCAGCCAAGTGTAAAGGACGTCTGCACGCAGTGGTGTCATCTTTAAAATAAAGATTCAGCATTGCGTTTGGCAAAAAAGTCAGTGGCTGCAGCAGCAGTATCAAACACATGCTTGTCTCAATGTTCGGAGGACTTAAATCGACAGAATAAAAGATGATAAAGAGGAAGAGTTGGCCTTCCTGCACTGGATGAAAGAGCGGATCAACTATATTAATTTAGACCAAGGAAACCATTGCTATATTTCAATATGTACAAACACTGCATGGAAGACATCATTACTGAAGCAAATGTAAGAAAGCTATAGCTTAATCAATAATGAAAATAATCATTAGGGACCAGCATATTAAGAAGTTTGAGTCTAAGTTGAACTCATTAGAGAGAAAGTCCACCCTGAGCTAATTAGCTGGCAATTAAACAAAGAGTGAAATGAAGTCATAAAGCATTCAACAACATGAAGGGGATGAAAAATGCTCCCGTTTATGTGGAGGTTATTCATGGTGTTACTGTATGCTATCGTTCCTCATTAATGTGCACACCAAATTAAAACAGGGCAAGAAAACTAAGCTATCGTCAAGTCTTTTCATGTCACATAATGACCAAGCAGCATATTAAATGAAGTTTCTTTTTGTAAATGGGCTGAACTGACCTTCAATGGCAGTTCATACCTCAGGAAAAGTGAACAGAAAATGGTGAGAAGCCACATCAAAAGGATGTCAGAAGCAACATGAAACCTGACAACTGCACCTTTCAAACACCATTAACCTGAAGGGTGCAACAGACTAACTTTTTCTGACATTCAGAGAAATCCAATACTTTCGGGAGAGCTGTGATGTGCAGTTCCCAAACAGGTACAGAAACAGGCTTTGAAGCAGCACCTCACTCAAGTCAGATCACTTTAACAATCCTGGAAAACGTTTGTTCCTCTTTGTGCTTGTTAGTGTCAGAATTACTCTGTGATAAGTGATAGTCAATACCTTGTTTGTACAGGACTGTAAATAATGCAACGTCGCCTGATGAGGTGACCCTTGGTTTTGTTTTTTTCCTTTTAATTTGTGGCCATCTTTTGTAGTTATGATTGCTCAAAATCAAAATTTTGTTAAGGACACACTACTGAACACATCAACATGGCAAACATGGAGAGACAGACAAACACTCAAACTCCTATTAACACATATTAACTAACCCTAACAACTACTGAAAAAGTTAGAAACACCAATTACTAATTAATGTTTTTGGACTGTGGGGACTCAAACCAAAGAAAACCCTTAGAACAAGAATAGCATGCCATTTGTTTTAAGTAAATTACTTTTTTTACTCTTTAACTTGATGGATCATAATAAATATAAACACTGCTGCAGTAGGTCCATATTCAAACATAAATAGACTATATCCAATAAATCACATTGGGTATCCCTTTGCAAATGGTACATTATATATATCATTATAGGATAGTAGTAGTTTTGAGGTATAGGCAATGTTTCTTTAAGTGTAGAAATTGTAAAACATATGCAATTTAAATTAGTTTTAAACCAATTGCACATTAAAGGAGAAACAATGGTAGATGGTACTCTCACCCTAAAAATGGTGAAACCTTTAGAGGTTCAAGTACCGTGAGTCTTATTAAAGAGATGATGTCTTCTTGTGTTAAGTCTGGGAGCAGCTTGAGGTTCCCGTTGCAGAACAAGAGGAAGTTGCGAGATGCCACGGGGGTCTGGGCTGCTTTACTGTCCTTACAGCCACCGTGATGCCATATGGACTAAGCCGGAATGAAAATGGACGAACTGGATATAGTGGCATCAATTTATACTGACTTTGAAGTCTTGAAAATATTCTTCAACAATGCTCCAGGGTTGAAGAGTGCAACATTAAGGGTTGAAAAGTACCAGTTTGTGTTCTACCATTAACTGCGGTCTTTTCTCGGCTCAGTTTTTGACCCTAATTAAAGAAAAAAACCCAGTAAATTGAACTGAGAGAAATTAACAAGCTAGCTGACTCTTGAGCGAGTGATAAAGCGAATTCCTCGGGGAACGAGGAGGTCGCAGTTGGAAAGCTAAATCTGACAGATGGCTTGGTGTCTTGGCTCGTGACTGCGATGGGGAAAACCATGCTGTCATCTGGCCTCTGTGGACTGCCAACAGCACTACCTGCAGAGAGTGAATCCTGAGAAGCTGCTGGGCGCTGCGCCGCTACTACTGTTTCCACCACTTCAAATTAAAGCAGAAAGGTTATGATCAACTGTCAATTAAGGCTCAGTTCTCTTTAAATTTGCGTTGAATTCCTTCCACAAGCCAAGGCAAGACACAAATGCCATGTCCAACACATTATATATACATGTATCACTTTCTCCAAATACAGCTTCAACGGCAACCAGACCAATTACCAAATACCAATATCCATGGACCGTCATTTCTTTGACCCACTTGCATTCCAGATGCTGGCACTCTGCCATTGTATGCCTCGCACAAACTATGCAACAAATGAAAGCAGAGACTCTGTAGATCAAGGGAATTTAAGCCATATTACTCTACCTCAAAGCATCGGTGCAATATCAGAGAGGAGCAGCAACAGAAGTGGCATCAGAGAACAGAGTTGCAGTAGCAGAGATGTACTATTTTCATTTTGAGTTTATGCTTGAGAAGCTTAAAAAAATAGGCTTGGTTTCAAAGGGTGAAGACGTGTACAAGTCACCTGAGAAGTACAGGTTATTGTCAGTAAGAAACGAAGGAGAAACCGAATGGAGAAACTACAGAGACTTGTATTTTTGATGACATTATTAAAATATCCAATGACCATGTCTTGAGCATTGCATTTCATAAAAAGCAAAACAACAAAACTTCAGAATAGTGCATTCAGCTTTAATGTGGAAGAAATGATGTCGGACTACAGACAGATGTTTGCGAATATGCGATCTATGATGATTTAGGACTGCGGCTCTGCTAAAAGTGGGGAAACAAAACAGATGGGTGAATATTTAATGGAAACTCAATAAAAAAAAAAAACTGGCCACATTACAGGACTAATGGTGCTGCAGCAAACCAATGGAGAGAGGAGGAATTCAATTAGTCAGAAAGTGGCTGAAAGTGTTTTTTTGTCTTTTCTGAAATTATAAATATAGAAGGGAAACACGGTGGCTTGGAACGTGTGTATGTCGGCAAAGTGGCTTTCCCGTCATTCAGTGTAAACTGTACGTCGGAAGAATGACAGCACTACATTTAGGATGTCAGAAGCCGATTGTAACCCACTACAGCAGGCTGCGTTTCAATAAAAGGAAGATTGGACGAGTGAGGAACCAAGCTGAAACACCAGGAGAAATATGGAGGGAGGAGGAGGAGGAGGAGGAGGAGGAAGACCTCTGCTGAGGACATAATGACAGTTTAGGAATTCATGGCAGACAGATGATGCCAACCCCTCCAAAAACAATGGAGTCATGATTCAGAAAAGACGCCTCCTGCACTAGATTGAGGTGAAAACCCGGAGGCAAAAGTCTCCTAATCAATGATCGATGCTCTTAGGAGGGAGCAGCAGGAAACGGATTGCCCCTTCCAACTGATGGGAACACTGTGGGTACAATATTACAGCCTCTAATGCAGTGTTTCAGGCCGAGTATATTAATCACCAGTGACACTGCGACTCCAAAGTGTTGATCTAGGACGACAAATAATTCATAATGCTTGCTTTCTCCTTGTTTCTGACTGTGAGCAAAGCGCGTCTACTCACGCTGGCTGGCTTGTTTACTCTACAGTATTAGAAGCCTGTCATCTTGTGAGGTTGGAGACTTCGGAGGACCGGCCGTGATGGTGCTAATAAACCAATCGCGGACGGGTCTGCCATCTTTTTTCGCTGTAGCTGAAAAGCACATCGGCAGGATGCGATTATCAGTCCAAGCCTGCAAATTGCACTCGCCTCACCCAGCTATGGCTGCCTTGCCGAGCCAGGAGTAGCTGCTGGTCAGCACATGTCAACATTCATCTCATTCAACCGGTGTGGCCTGGTACCGGTGGATGTATCAGCGAGTATTGAAAATAGCACACTGGCATAATTTTGTAATACACGGCTGCTAAACTAATCCAGCACTGACAGTTTTGTTTTTGAGATGAATCCATTCAGGACTAATAAGATAGACATGTCTGTGTGCCTGCAACAAGCAGATGGAGCAACACAAAAAGCAACCTCAAAAAATAAGACAGACAGGTGTGGTGGCAAAAACAAATATTTCAAAGTGTTGTGGCTTGAATAGAGCTACACATCACAGTGATTAGCACTCTTGACCTCATGTGAGAGAATCTCTAGTTTGATTTGAGGATTGAGAGCCTTCATATTTGATTTTCTCACTGCCTGTGACCAATACAAACAAACCAAAAAACACAACTGACAGAATGGAATGGGAGTGTAACCTAAACAAAAATCCTCAACAGGCTGAATGACTAATTTGTGGATTACTTATCTGGACTGTTCATATTTGGACTTCCACTTTCAAAGGAAAAGCTTGTAACTAGCGTGACTCCAAAAATGACTTTTATCATCTGACGAATCCCAAAAGCTGTTCACAAGAATGTATTCTCACATGGAAAGAACCTATATAAACATATATGCTTTAATATAGGTTTTGATATAGGTTTTTAATATATGTGACATATATAAAATTGGCTTTTTTCCTATATTATATGTGCATATATGTGTACACATATACGTGCATACAGGTACCTCTATAGGTACATATATGCACGTATATATGTGTGCATATATGCACCTATACGTTCTTCTTGCATGATTGTTTTTTAGTTAGTTCTTAAGTTATTGCCTTGATAATGTATGACAGTTGCCAAAGTGAGATATATAGGCTATATATATATATATATGCATATGTGCATATATGTGAATATACTGGCCATATAGGTCTCCTATACTGCTTCTTTATATACATATATATATATATATATATATATATATATATATATATATATATATATATATATATATATATATATATATATATATATATATATATATATATATATATATATATATATATATATATGTATATAAAGAAGCAGTATAGGAGACCTATATGGCCAGTATATTCACATATATGCACCTAAATTTTGCCTATATGTGGCATATATGCAGTATATATGTGCATATAAACTGCTTATATGTTCCATATATGCGCATATCCTCATATAGGTTCTTTCCATGTGGGTTTTCCTACTGAGCACAAGACTGTACATGTCGGCGTGTGATCTTAAGTTAATAGAGTGCCTTCTCCTATCAATGTGTGAGAGTTGGCAGCTTTGCTTCACTTGTTAATCTCAGGTGTTTTGTCTGGTCTGCAGGGGAAGTTCCCTGATGGACAAGAGATATGTGAGGGGATCGGGAGGAAGTGGTTCAAAGTACCAAACACACAGTGGTGTGCTCTGCCAATTATCTTCTTAATCATGTAACTGATTTCTCAGAAAAAGAAAAAAAACTAAAGAAATAAAAGATTAAAAATTGTTTGCATTTTTATCTAAATCTCAAGTGGCAAATGCACGCATTGGATAACCATCAAATTGCATTTTTTTTTTTTTTTTTGTCAACTCTGGCTTGAAACTTGCAATGGAAGATTGAAACAAATTCATCTTCTTTCAGTTTCTTCTCCACAAACCCACACAACTCTGTGTTGCGGGTGTGTTGTCCAAAGATGCCGCCTACTAGAGTTGCTTGAAACTGCAGCAGATTTGTTTGCATTCCGAAGATTTCTCCATTAAATCCTTTCTGCTCGTTCACTGTGCTTTGTCCTCATTTTAACTGAAGCTCAGATTTTCTCATTTTCTCTTTTTTAACCACACTAGCCTCTTCTTCCCATCTGGCTTACATCATGAAATAAAAAAAAAAAAAACAACATATCTATTGACTGTGGACTTCATGTTAGCTGGCTTAAAGGTGCAGGAAAAGCTGTTCTCATAACACTATCAAACAAGAGAGCATTTACAGATTGCTGATAGTGTTCTGCCTATTAGTGATTCAGTAACACCCCAAATACACATGAGAAAGATTGGGCACCTCCAGTACAGCTGATACTTTTATCAAGGCAAATTTGAAAGTAGCCGAACATGTAACCACTTCACACAAGAAAATAACCAGAGCAGCAATTTTGAAAAGTGAGTCGCCAGATGGTCACTAAAACTAGCAACATGGGAGTGGGCCATCAAAGCTTTGAAGAAGAAATTATTTCACTAACAACTACAGTAACTGTTGCAGCTTTGATCAGGTTGTTTTCCGAGACTATAAACACAATTTTAAAACTTATCGCTGTTGAGGGAAAAATTACTAGACATTAAGACCTTAGTTAGCTACAAAACAATAACAACAAAAACTGTATTTTTAAACGTGTATCAGTAGAGTCTAAAAAGAAGACTGGGCCTATACAACTTCCTCTGTCTTGTTCAGGTGATGTCAACGTTTTCTGAGGCTTACTTTTGGCTGTTCCCAAACTCGTAAATTGGATTTTCCCTAATTGGTAACTTTATAAATGACATGCTGCATGAACACATCATATATTATCAAGTACCCTGCTGGTCAGTCACTGTTACAATGGAAAAATGTCTCTTAAAGCATATTCACAAGTAATTGGGGAGTGGGAAAGTTTTGGCTTAACATACTTCAATCAGAACTTTCTTGTTGTTTGGGGTCTCTAACTGTTACATGATGAGATGTCTCTTAGAGTATGTTCATGAGTATCTGAGGAAAGTTGTGACTTTTTTTGTGGATAAAACATACATGAGGTCATCAAACGGGGAGAGTGGGATGTATCTGTTGCGTCATATCATTATAAATGTCAATAATTTTGTTCATAACAATCCTGAAATTAAATTTGCATACAGTTAAAAATCAAATTTGAAACAATGGAAAAGGCGAGCCGGAGGCTTCCGGGATCACGACAGAGCCACTTTGTTAGTATCATGGACGGCATTAATCCTCATGCCACAGACAGCTCCCATGGTACCACACTAAATGAGACCCTGAGTGGTTAGCCTTGAGTTGCCACATTTCTTTTAGAGCAATAAACTGATTTAAACACAGGGAAAAAAAAACCACTATGTGCTTACAAACAAGACGAGGTACCACTGGATTTATGTGCGTGTCTACACTTAATGCAATTTTCTCCACACACACACACACACACTCGGGCCATTACCGCGACAGCCTGTTACTTTAACTGGTTTATTCTTGGTATATGAGGGCTGTGTTGTTGCTGGTGACTCCTGGCAACTTTATAGATTAACTATTTCCATTCTGATGTACCATGTGGATGCAGCATTGGAGGAGAAAGACACTTCAATGTAAAACCTGGTGAAATTCTGCGGGTGCATCTTTATGCATCACAGCTAAATAGTGCCGTCAGAAAGCTGTATATTAAAAAATGGTGATGTGGAGGCAAGTGTCTGACTAATAAATACTATAATGATGCTGGTAAAATATATTGGCTCTTCAGACTGACTTACCCAAAATAATATTTTTGTCATTTTGTGATCAAACTGCACATTTTTCATGTCTGAAAAGCATTCAGACGACTGATGCACCCGGTAGGGAGCACCCGGTCGTGGTGGTGTTCTGGTAAGAGATCAGGGGCGAGTGTGTTGGGGCATGGGTGGTGTTGGTGGTGCTCGGGGAGTGACTGATTGAGTCTGCTTCTGCTGACAGACTCATTACCCTGAAGTGAACAGGGAGCGGTAATGCACCAGTATACCAGAGAGATAGAGATGGAGTGGGAGAAAGAGAAGAGAAAAAGAGAGAAAGAAGGAGGGAGGGAGGGGTGCACCAGACCATACTTCATCCACCCCCCACCCCCCCTCTCTCTCTCACTCCTGCATCAGGGAGGAGGGCTATCCCAGCTTCCCATCCTCCCAGCATCGTGATCTCCTCTCTGCAGTATCTCCTCCTGACGCCAGCTACTATAGGCTTGGTCATGACAAACACTTGCTGCCAAAGTCCAGTCAGGTTGACTCGCCCTTTAACTCCAAAACAATCCATACATGCATTTAAATAGTATAAAACGTCCTTTGAGATGGAAAAATGTACATTAATACACAGTTTGCTTGCTTCATAATCCATCATCTTGCTTTGGTAACATTTGAAATAATCAACAGATATATTGAAGCTGTTGTTCACTCATGCAACACATTATTATGTCTGGCAAATGAACAATGAAGCCAATTAGGCAGACATCAAGTCCTGGATAATAGCTTCAAACAATCTACGAAATAAAGCAGACTTAAGCTTGACTGATCTGTGCATTTATGCAGAAAAGAGGCTTTTCTTCAAAGTTTATGAGGAAATATAGTCATTTCAGCCCAAATGCAAGTCCGCAGTTTTGGAATCTTATCAAACTGGGGAGTATCGCCAAAACCCGTGCAGGCATAAACTATTAATGTCCATTCATTTCCCCCTTGGTACTCTGCAGAACAATATACCTCTGAAATTATTAATTTATTGCTCCCCTTGCAGAAGAAAACAGGCTCTACAGCATCACGCAGAAAGTCCCTGCTTGATAACAACTGAGAGGCGAAACTTGCAAAGTATTTAATTTCTGAAAAATGAAACAATATTGATGACCGATAGTGGATTTTGTGAGTGCTCTTCTTGCTTTAGTTGAAGATTTGGCTCACTCACAGACTCAAAGCAAATGTGTTTTTTGTCTCAGCAGTGCACTTTTATTTATTTTTTTATTTTTTTATTGAAATATTTAAAGTTTCTGTTGTTGTTGTTGTTGTTTTTAAGCTCCACCTTGCCATTCCCAATTAACGTCCATGCATTGAGGCGAAAACAAATCCAGCTGCATGCAAACACAAAGAGTGAAGCGTGGCGTCCGGAGATGTGCGGCTATTTTTTGCGCAAAGTAAAACGCACCGCTCGGATGTTGCACCGGTGCAGTAGTATACGGCGGTGTGGTGGAATATTTCCTACCACTTCCACAGCCGGCTCATGCAGAGGCCGAATAAACCGCAACCGCCACGGTAAGTAAGTAACTAAGAGGATCTCCGATCTGCTGAGATTTAACGAGCGCCTCCGTTTCGTGCGTCTGTGCGCCGCCGCCGCCGCTCCATCTCCATCTCCGGCGAAAAAACGGCACCTGCCCGCCCGGAGGACGCGGCGTGAACCGGATTCACGGCACGGTTACCTGAACCGAGGCCTCTCCCGTGGCAACGTGGGTCTCTCTCGGGTCCTCCTCCTGGGGTGGTGGGGGTGGGGGGGCTCCAGCCGGTCCGGCTCTGGATCTCCGGGGGGAGGGGAGGGAGGGAGGGGGGGCTGCTGGGATTCCTCACCACGCTGTCCCTGGTCCGCTGGTGGAGCTCCTCTCTCCTCCTCTCTCCTCCTCTCCTCCTCTCTCTCCTCTCCTCCTCTCCTCCGCTCCACCACAGCAGCGTCAAGCTGCACAGAGAGAGAGAGAGAGAGAGAGAGAGAGACACACACACACAAACACACACAGACATACAGCAGCCTGCAGGCTTCACAGTAAAACCACATCTCACGCGCAACATCTCAGAAGGAGAATTAACATCGACGCAAAATTTACTCAGAATACAGGATGTGCAAAGCAAGTCAATCCAAATGCAACCAACAGAAAGAAAATGACCAAAAATTAAGGAAACAAAAGAAGAAAATACCCAGAGCATTTGATAATCACTGCAGATGAAAAACAACTCGAAATGAGACATACAACAATTGCAACAAAATTTAAGTCAAACAGGCAGTTGTCATAAATGAATGGGACATTTACAATGTTTGGAAAGGAAATCCAATTTAAGTAAATGAACATTGATTGTTTTAGACTGTAGCTCCATAGAGATATATCATCGTGAAGAGAAATTAGATATTTCTACCACAAAGAAACACAAAATGGCTACAGATATTAGTGTAAAAATATCCCGAGGTAAACTGAATTAAAAAGCGCCTATAAATTAAAGGAGAAATGCAAAATAACTCGAGCAAGGGAGTAAATAATGAGACAAAAACATGAATAAGGTTTTACATGAATCATGCAAAACAACCTAAGAACAACAAAAGAAATATGTGTACGATAAGAGGAAATAATTGCAGAGTACCAGAAATACATTTTACCAAAAAAATATTTAAAAACATAACCGAATTGAGAACAGATGCTGAAAGATACAAAATACAGTATATGTATCAAAGATTTCATTTGAGCCAAAAATCAAAACAGAGACATAAAACTACAAGGAAACCAAAACCCCAAAAAAAGCTATACTGTTGATTTTAAGCATAAAGTGGGCACAAGAGATGCAAAACCCCATAATAAGAGATGAAAAGTACATAAATACTATAAAGAGGATTAGGAAAAGTCCATTAAAGACGAACGTCACACAAAAGAAGCAACAAAAAAAAAGCAAATAAAGTCGGAAATGTCAGCTTGATGCAAATGTTACACAATTGAACATAAAATCACGTGGCCTCTAAAGAGGGGACAAAATATTAATACATACAATCGATGCAAACTAAAAAAAAACACAGATCATCACACCTTTTCGACTGAGTTTTGAAGACTTTAATTTTGAAAGTGCCAGCAAGCAGGCTTCCGGTGTCTTTTTTAGACCCACATGACAGTGTTCCTGTGGTCCTCAGCTCAACTGAGATGCGCGCGGACGTGAGGAGGAGGGGAGATGAGGAGAGAGGGATGGGATCACTGCGCACTGCGCATGCGCCGATCTGACAGGCCTGCTGTAATCCCCTTTGTCACAAATAACAAGAGGAGACAATATGCTGTAATTAAGTAATACTATCCGCGTAATTACAGCTTTCCCACCCGAGTCACGGTTTGTACGTGTAACACCTGGAAATAAAAACAGGGCACATAGTTCATGTTTCAAGAATAACATTTCAACTAAAACAGAAGGAATCCTTTTTTATTGTGATCTCCAGATTACTGATTTCTATCCAAAACCATAAACAAATAAACTCAGAGATAAATAAAATATGCATTTCTGGTCCAAATTTCACCAGACAAGATCAATAACTATGGAAGAATTATATAACATTTTCATTAATTCACTCTGTCTTTATTCAGAGTAGAGCCACGACGGACCGAGTGTACTGCAGCCATCCATTCATCTTCTATCCAATCAAGAGTCACAGGGGTCTGGAGCTAATCTGGAAAGGTCACCAGTCCATCACAGGGTAAACACAATGAGAAAGACAATCATACACACATTCACAATTTAGAAAAGCGAAGTTGTATGTTTCGGAGAACAGGGAGGAAACCAATTCACACTCAGGGAGAACATGCAAAGTTAAAAGAGACTCCCAAATCCAATCTGGACTCGAGCCAAGGACTTACATGTGACAAGGAAGCAACTCAAACAGGTCTGAACACAAGATTCACACCAAGACCAGTTTGAATCAATCATACAATAGTGACAAATAAACATATGCTGAAAGTTTTTGAATGAATTGGCATCATTAGGGCTGTAAAGCTGCTGTGAGTAAATTTATATGAACGTAATCAGTCAGATTGCAAAATTACCACATCCATCACACCCAGGTTTGACGCAAGTCACATTTAAACTAGTATCAGAATAATTTGTTATGAAAGTGAAGGACACAGATTGTACCGGTTTTATTGAGTGGATGTGCAAGATTAAAATGAAAAATTAACAATTAACAAGTTGCAGGACTATTAAATGTCCTGCAACAGGAAGACGTCTTTAAAAGTACAAGTGAACCTTATTACTAGAATTGTTTGAAATGTATGAAAACGTGTGACTGATTTGGAGACTAATAACATTATTTAACTGGCTGAACACGTTTTGTCTATAATTTATTATTTTACTTACCGTTGTTTAGATTCGGTTCAAACACAACGAGGCACAATTTTGATTTATTTACTAAAACCTTTGCATCTATTCATGCAATTTTGATTGCATCAGTTTTGTGAATTAAGTTGAAGTAATGGAGTACAAATGCAAAGAAGCATGGAATAATCCCCAAAGTAGAGGGAAATTAAAACAGTACAGACTTACTGCTCAGAAAAAGAGAACAAATAGAGCTGGAATTAGAGATGAAATATTCATGTAAAGGTGATCGATTCATTTAGACTTGGTGCTTCATTTCTACATTAACTTGTTGGAGTTCTGGCACCATCTACTGTTGAGACACGACTCTTTAACTGCGCAGGGATGCTTAGTTTTGGTTCATGCTATAGTAATGCCATTTCATCTTTTTTCCTCCCCATCTAATCAAGACCATTGAGTCTTCCTCACTTGTTTAATAAATGCTAATTAATTGCTATACATATATTAGTTCACTTATTTATAATATGTCACTATCGTGGGAAAACTCACTACTTTTCTGACTTGCAAACTTTCAAACCAGGTACATTAAAACAAATGTCATTGCAGTTCATCTGTTGACACAAGAATATGTGTGAATGAAGAGAGGAGAGAGGAGGGTTGCCTTCAAAAACTATTACCAATACAATATAGTAATAATCTTAAGAAAGATTATTACCAACATGCAATGAAAACGCTGAGCGAGTATTTAGAGATCACACAGATTAGAGTTTTCTTCATCTGAGACTCATCAGTGCAGGACCAATGAGTATATTCTTATTGCCCTTTGACTTACCTTTTGAACACACAGTACACCGTCTGTGATGTGACCAATGAACAGCCTGCATTTGGTTTTATAATAAGGTGCCGTTTATTTAATCATTTCATATTTCACATCTCATGGTACACTCTCTTATAGCTTCAAGCTGTAGTATTTACCAGGTGTAATACTGACCTCTTCCTCCACTCTCGGGCTTCCTGCTGCCAGCATGAGCAGAGCTCCCAGCCCCACTCCGGTGCCACCTCTATCCCTCAGTGCTTTTCGAAGAGGGGAGTCTGATTCAGGAAAAGAGCAACACGCTAATCACCCCCACACCGTGATGTTTACTGAGGGGAAGAGGCTTGACGGGGTCCTGAGTCGGCTCTACGCTGCTGCCTGGTTCAGTCCTGCAATCTTGTGAAGTGCTTATCTGGTTGTTGTTGGGGTTTTTTTCCCCCTACACTTTGAATGTCCGGATTAAGTGTTTGATCACTTTAACCGTGACTGCAGAGAGTCGCGACGGCGTCAGGGAGCCCGTGCCATAAACCAGCGAGCTGGGATAGAGCAGCGTCGCCTCTGACAGGAGAGGGCAGCGTTTTGTTCAGTGTTCAGATGGTCTGGATTTGACACGGATTATAACTGGACTGCAAGATATTGTGAGTTCCTCAGCTTTTCCTGTCAGCATGCCATAAGGACTTGTGCAAGCAGTGAGCAGGAGTGTTGCCGTGGCTGCCCAGATGACACATCATGGCATCAAAAAAAAAAAAAAATGGACCATTCAACAATTAAACAGCCTCATCTGGACAGCAAAAGAAACTCCTTTTAACTAAAAACAGTTATGACCACTTGGTGCAGACTCCCACTGCGTCTTTTTTTTTTCTTTGTACAACTTTAAGGCAGGAAGTTCCAGTTTCTTCTTCTTCTTCTTCTTTTTTTTTTTAAAAACAGGTCTCAGTCTTAAATTCATGCCTCCCTGCACAAGAATTGATCTTTTTTTTTGTTTTCTTTTTTAAATAGAGGATGGGGAGCCTGGAAGTATTCTAGTGTCCATCAGGCCTGATCCACTGAAACCAAAGTCAACACCAGTCGTCCTAATGTGCTGTGCTATGCCATGTAGATGAAGGTGTTTATATCCGTCTCGTCCCGCTTTATGTACTTGTGGTCTATCAGCCACTCGATCTGCTCCTTGATCATCTTTTTCTGTGGTAAAAACATGTTCTTTAGGATCTCCACCAGCTCCGTCTGCAGCTGGGCATTGTTGATGCGCTTCCTCATCTTCATTATCTGGATTATGGCCTCCTGGGTGTGGGAAAAGAAGGGGAGTGTGGGTAAAAACAACTCCAAAAACATGCGTCAACAAGAGCATTGTGGAACCAGATGAATTGCACTGCAGCCCGAATGTTTACGCAAAGCAAAGCAAACATATCTGTTGAATCTCTGCGATGGGAAAGCATTTATTCACAGCGGGTAGGGTTATGTAAGAGTGGAGGCAGCTGCTGCATCTGCAGCTGCATGCTGGGAGCTCCTCCCCGTACCTGTGTTCTTAGTATCCTGAGCTGGACGATGCCCTCGTTCTCCTCTTCCCTCATTCGCTCCGTGGTGAGCTGCAGCCGACCAATCAGGTTGATCTTCCCCCTTTTCTGAACCTTTGAGTTTTTTCTGCAAAGTCAAATTTCACAAAGCAAATTTCAAATCACTCAAATACACCTTTACCTAAATCTACGTGTAGCATTTTGTTTGCGATGCTGTCCCATGCAGACGAGTGAAGCTGGAGTCTAATTATAAGCACTTACTCCATTTTATCATAAATGAAGCTGAGTCATTGTAAGATCAATATAAATGTTTTTGGGTTTTTTTAAACTATGGCTCATGTAAATCTTTTCTACAAGACTCCACGGAAGCTTTCCAAAATGTTTTCACAGGCGTGTTAAAAAAAACAAAAAACAGAACATATTAAGCTACCACTTGTTTCAAAAGATCTATCACGAATGAAATTTGGTTGACAAATGAAAAACATACATCTGGTTACGCTCAGCCTTTAAACTGGGACAATATATGTGAATATGTAAAAAATGAAGTTGACGTGCAGTATCGTGGCAGGAAATCACAGGTTGGGTGGCCAAAGCTGCTTACATAAGAGAAAACTCCTGGTTGACGTAGAATAACGTTCCTTCTGCAAAGTCTTTGGGTGAAGAGACCACCGGGTCGTATGACAACACCTGTCTCTTGAGTTTGGGGAACGCCACCAGTGACTGAAAAGATAAGATGGTTTCACATGAAATCAGACCCGGCAAACACATCTCCAACATCTGATTCATAAAGATATACACTCAAACACGCATGATAAGAATCTCATGTTCGTGGCTTTTAATTCTGTCATTTACCCAGAGAGTGCGCCGCAGCTCCGCGTCGGGCAACTCGGTGGCCAACTTGAGGTTTTCAAAGCTGATCCGCTCTCTCGGCCTCTGGTTCCAGGCAAACAGCACAGCTAGCTGGAAGGTGGTCACTTCCAGGTCGTACTGACCCACTTCATTTTTGAAGGTTATCTGGAGAAAAGAATAAAATGCCTTTTAGGGTTAGTTTCTTTACGAGAGTGTGCTGTATGTAGAAGTTCCTGTTTCAAACACATATGGACACAAATCGTAAGGAAATATTCAAAGGTTTTCCTGTGCACATTAAATGGACTCACAATGCCATTGGACATGAGATGATGCCAGTGAAGCTTCCTGCCACTGTGGTTCTTCTTATAGAAGTCTTCTACCTCAGGTATCAAGTCCTCCAGTTCTGTGGGGAGAGAGACGAAAACCTTCTCGCTGCTCCTCGACCATGCTCCGGCATTCAGGATCTTTATGTTGACAGAGTCGGCTGCAGAGGGAATATACACACACAAATGTCTCAGTTTACACTGAGCTCACCTGAAACTGGTAATAAATTACAGCTTTGAAAGAGGCGAGATAGACATACATTTCACTTCCCTGAAAATCAGTAGTAGCCTGAAAGCTCCACTTACAGAGGCAAAATTCACTAAATAGTTTGACTTTTTGTTTATTTGATATCGAAACATGTGATGAAAAGATCATTCCTACTCCTGCATCTGCACAGAAATGATCGAGCAGGATTTGTTAGGATTAATTTTGGATGAAGACAATTTATGTAGATTTACAGCCAAATCCAAAATGATCTTCCAGTTAAACAATACTTTTGCATTCGTTCCCCTGAGACGAGGAGGACTTTACCTGGTAACGCCAGCTTGTTGTGTTTATGCATTTCTTTGAAAGACTGGTTGAGGTCCTCTGACACTTTGATGTCTTGAAACATCCGAGCGAGCTTGTTGACGTAGTCAGCCGGCATTCCTACTTCCTGTTACAATGAAAAGCATCACAGACTGACATTAATATGGTTTGTATCATGAAAGGAAAAAAAAAAAAAGACAAACTTGGACAGATGAGACAATATATTGTAAATATATTGATTTTATTGACAGTGTATATGGTATATTAAATATATATATATTTTTTAAATTGGAGATGAAATAACAGCAGACACAAAACCATTCGTCCAGTCCGTACCCTGAGCCACTCCACCATGTTCTCCTCAATCTCGCTGTCGGCCGAGATGTCGAGGATGAGCCGACGGGTCAGGTGGGCTTTGTGGTAACGCATGAAGACGTCTTTGTTCTGGACGTACTTCAGAACTAAAAGCTGCAAGCAGCATAGAAAGGTAATTATCAGCAGCTTTCAAGAATGTTGAGCCACTCTTTTGTTGATTCCAAATAGAGCACCAACAGCGTAAAGAAAACACATCTACCAAAATCAGTTTGTTTCTGGTAAAATAGAAATATAGAAATAGAAAATATGTTAAAATACTGAACAAATCCAAACTGCCTGCATGTGTTTTCAATTAAAACAAGTCAAGAAATTAAATGAAAATGTATTTTCTGTTTCCGTCTCTGTAAATAACGCCATTAAACATCTGCTAATTGTACTATTACAGTTCTATTTAACAAAGTAAAACCTACAATAGAAGAATGAGCAGCCTGAAAACAGAGATGAAGACGTCACATGGTTATAATACATATTGCAACACTGCTATAGTACATTAGCAATAACATGATGTGTCCATTATTGATGTTAGATGTTGAGGATAACCTCAATACATTTGCTTTTTATCTTAGTTTATTTAGTGTATTTAATAAAAACATCACAGTAAATCCGAGATGCACATTACTGTGACTTATAAAGAAAAGCAGTCTGCTTGTTTTCTATTGAAGTGATTAAAAAAATAAAAGCCAATTATACATGTTTGTGTCACTTTCTAAGCCTTTCTAAGAGGCTACACTAAATGACAAAAATGAAAAATGTAAAATATATATTAATTAAGAACAATGCATGATTGCATACTCACCACTTCCTTGAGCTTGGCCTCAATCTCTTCAGAGGTGAGCTTCTTGCTTAGCGGCGTCTTCCTCAGCAGCATGTCGCAGTAGTTGGCGAGCAGCTCTGGACACTTGGACTCTGGCTGAGTTTTCAATCCGACCCTGGAGTTTCAAAATGACGAGTGCAAGTCAGACACGGCTGTAATGATCAATTACAGCAAAAACTGAAATTGGTCCCAGCAGCTTGTCTTACCCTTTCTGTTTCATAGGAAGCTCTAACTTAAATATAGTAGCGTCATTCACAACTGCTTTATACGCCTGTGAGGGGAAATTTAAGAACAGGTGAGAACAAGTTTCGGTGGGTCACATTTAACATTTTGGCACTGATGGTTGCGCTAATGAAGCCAAGCTCACTTTGTCTCTCGCTGTGAGAAAGCGTGGGTCGTCCTGAAATGCCTCTTTTACCAGGCGGCTGAAGCGGTTGAACAAGGTGAGCAGCTGCTCCACATATTTCTCCGAGTCCTGCAACAAAAGAACAGAAGGTGCGACCACTCAATGTGATATCAGTTCGTAATCAAAGAGTCTTTGAATGAATATGAAATGAAAGTATTCCGTCTTCCACATCACGTTAACTAAATGAGGGTAGAAGGGCGCCTGAGTCGATATGTGTGTTGGACACTCACAGAGGTGATCGTCTCTGCTGAGGCCACCATGTCGGCAAGCCCGGCACTCATGATGTGCTCCTCCAGGTCCTTCAGCATGGGCTCGATGCCGCTGGGAACTTTGTCCATCAGAGAGAACATCAGATGCAGCTCTGTGACGGAGGGAAACGCAGCATTGAGATTTTCTAAATTAACGTATTAAATATTAGCCTGTCCTCAGCTTGTGTAACAACGCAGCTGCCAAATGAAACCCTACTTTTAAACCCATTACATGGGATGCACCTGATCCATTTGGTGGATCAGACTGCATGACCAAGCAAACACACACGCACACGCACACGCACACGCACACACACACACACACACACACACACACACACACACACACACACACACACACACACACACGCAAAACAAAAGCGATGGGCAACAGCCTCAAATGCGAGCAGAAATCTAAATCATAAATTACATTTTCAACCTAAATGTTCTCAATTAAATTTTAAGAAACGTACATGATACAAATAGTATGCATAGACTTGACAAATAGCAAATATGGGAGTATTACAGCACAGAGAAATGGCAGTCCTCAGTTCTTTCTCGTAATAAACAAATGGGATTGAGAGCAGGAGAAGCTGCTTAGTTGAAATAAACTCATAATTTGAGCAGACAAAGCCTTGGCAGCAGCATCAAAGTGTTTTTCTTTCATTTCATGAAAAAAGGCTCAGTAGAAAAAAACCTTGTGACTGGAGCTTGATTCAACACCGCGGCACCAACCTTCCCTTCATTCTCCCCGACAAACTCACTGGCTTCATTGACAAAAATTTCCACTGGGAAAACCCTGTTATATCTTCCAGTCACTCCTTGATATCTTCAACACAAATCACATTCTAGCAGCTTCATCTGAAGCGTGTACTACCTCTGGTTTCTGCTGGAATTGCCTGCAGCAGACTTTAAATTTGAGTTAATCCATTCTGATCTCCTTTTGAAAATGTTATCCAATAAAAAGCACACGTTTTATTCATTTGCTTTTTAGCATGTATCGCAGTATGTATTGCAACTATTATTCAATTGCAGGAATATTGTTGATGTTCTGCAGTTGTCCAACCTGTTCTTACAATTCTCTTTATTTCCTTACAGGTTTTTCTAATTCTCATGCTGCCTGAAGGCAATGTCATCACTTCCTTCTATGAACAGCTTGTGTCCTTCCTCCTCTCATAGACTTTTAACACCAGTATGTCCCTTGATTTCAAACCATTATTCAATTTACAAATATAAATCTAAAGCATTTATCTCTATATTATAAGTGTAAGCCAAATCCATGTAAAAAGAAGCAGCCAAATAGATACTTATTAGGATAACATTGTATTATCAGGAGCTGCAGGTGGCAACAATGCATCCAAAAATATAAGCTATCATGTATTCAGATGAGATGATTCAGGGAAGAACCATCACTTTTTAGACACCTCGCAGCATTGCAAACACCTTTGAAAGGGCTAAATTGCTTCCACATGCTGTGTAATAACACTGCTGCAGCTCCAATTGCTGTCCTTTTAACCTCACTCTGTGCCTTTGTCCCTCTGCTCTCCCCTCTGTTAAAACCTCGGACAGAGCTTGATTTCTGAGGAACGAGTGCGGCTCTCCTCACTCCAGTGAGGCAGCGTTTTACACACATGTATGTTCTACGGTGAGTCTTGGTCTGGGTTATTTCCTGGTGCAAACCTGAGCTGGTTGAGCCTTTGGTGGGAGCTGTCCGGCCGTACTCGCTCTCAGTCTCATTTCGTTTGATCATGCCTGGGCACTCGGCTAAGATGGTCTCCTTGAATGACGTTACGAGTGCATTGACGCAGCACTCCATTAACTGTACAGATGAACAGAGAGAAATGAAGAGGTAGAAATACACAATAGGTGGAAAATTATGATTATTAGTCATTAAAATAATGTTTTTTTAACATCATTTTCATTTAGCATATTTTTTGATGTTCATGACTTATGAACTGAAATAATGAATAACTGAAACATTTCAAGCATTTTTTTTTTGTTTCATTATGTGTAATGAATCAAACATATATACAAGTTTCAGAGAGAAACAACTACATTAGTTTCAGATTGTTAAGATCTGCCAGGTGTATACAGTACGTTTAGCCTAGCTTAGCATGAAGGCTGAAAGTTGCACTAACAAGCCGATGTCATGTTGACCGTTTCATTTGTACAAAGAAATAGTCAAAATGGTGAACACATTTCCTAAATAGAAAACAAAAACAAGTTATTACTTTTGTGACAGAAAAAAAGAGAAGACATATTTATGTTTTCAGTGTGGAAATACACTACTCACAAAACGTTGGGCGTATTCACCTTTCAGGTGAGATTTCAGGATGAACCTAAAATGCATTATAACCTTTCGAAAGAGAACTTAATGTAACCTTCTTCAAAGACCTCCTCACCATGCTATTCACATTTTGATATTATGAGAACAAGACACATTTAGATTTAAAAATGTATTAATGGGATAACTGCTCTATAAAATACAAAGCACTGCACTTTAAGACTCACAGCTTGTACAGAGTTACAGTCGCGTCTCGTCTCCAGATATCGCAGCGCACGTTTCTCCTCTTCCCGCAGCTTCGAGTCAGCCTGGTGAAATAATGGATCCTTCAAAGTTAGCTCACACACCAAAAAAACCCTCCCAAGAAACAAATAATCATAGAGAAAGATAGAAATGATATAATTATACTATTGGGCATGAGGACGAGCAAGGGTACATGTTTCCGCTGTGGGAATCAAACCTGCAAACTTACGATCCCACATCCGGTTCTCTAGCCTCGAGGCCACCAGCTGCCCCAACTATATGTATTTATTCAAATGACACTTATTAACAGTAGTTTCCCTCGCTAGGAATTGACAACACTGATTTAAATGGCCTTCACTGTCTATTGAAGGAGATGTATTGGTTTTTTTTGTGCATTGTCCTGATTTCCAGTTAAGAATGATAATAAGAAGCATATACACATGTGAACAAACTGCAGGTGATGGCGTCCTTTGACAAGGTCACGAGAAAGACAAAATACCAAAATCCAACCTTTTTGTACCCGCGTGTAGAATTGAAGCATCTATGGTGGTGACATTCTTATAAACAGAATAGCATCCAAAACTAAAAATATTGGAACGCATTCAGAAAGCTGCTTGAAACAAACTAAAGTCTAACCGGCAGAGCCTTTTTCCATTCTCCACTGTCATGTGAAAATTTAGGGGGTTTTATAACTGATTTTTTAAATGTATTTTGAGACAAGTATTTCGAAAAGGAGCTGAACCTCTCTGAGGTAATGGAAACAAATCAATATTAACGTTTCAGCAAACTGTGAGTGTTACTCAACAGTGTGCCAAAATTTCTGACCCGTGCTGTGCTTCTGTTCTGCTTGAGTCAGAGAGGTGGTGGTGTAAAAAACAGGCCTCCACAGTCCGGCTGATTGTCTGTTTTCTCTCTTGATTCACCCAACTGGCTTTGTGCCAACATCATCAAAAACAACAAATCAAGTTCTCAGACCTCAAAGTTCTAGTTCAAGTGCAAGAGGGGGTCTATTGGATCTATGTTGATGTCATTTGTGGACATAAAGAAACTAAGTGACCGGATTTCCGGACTCATACGTACATATTTCATGTAGTTTTGGACCCCGTTCTGCTGGAGGTAGGCCGGCGCCTGTGTTCTGTAAAACCGCTCAGTGGAATCCATATACGCCTTCTCAAAGTTGTCCCTGTAGATCTGCAGCTTGTCATCGGGGTTGGAGCACAAGTTCACTATCGATAGAAATACAAAGAAATTACATTTAAAACAAAAAAGAGTGGCTTATTAAACCCATTGATGCACAGAAAACAGCCAAAGAAACTTGATGGACATGGTGCATTCTAATGCAGGACGCAGCCATTAAACTGAGGTAAATTATAAAAGGGAAGCTTCACGGCGAACAATATGAAATGCTGTTTCAGCCATTGAAACCACATCTGGCTGGTACTTAGGGACTTCAGATGTGGCAGGAAAATATGTCATGAAACCGCCATGTTGGTGTACTGATTACATTTTTCCAGTTCTGGTAGACAACTGATTTCTATTCTCAGATTTCTGTTGTTGGCGGTCATAAACATGATCTCCTGCTGGTGTAGCAAAATCCTTCGGCTTTGGCTAGGTTTCCCAGACCTGACATTAATATGATTGATGTGTCGGTAAAACTCGCTCATACATTGTTTGCAACATAACAATTTGCATTAGAAATCCATGAATACCGGCAGTTGCACAAACACTCAAACAAGCCTGTCTTCCACCAATTACTTATTTTCTTCCTCTTCTGATGCTGAAAAACTGAAGCTTCAGAACTGACGCCACATGATGGGTTGATTGCGTTGCAAGAAAAAGCAGGTAGGTATAAGAAATTACTCCTGTGTTAGTAGACGAATTAGAAGACCTGATATTAACAGATAAATGAGTAAAAAAGGTATTTGACAACCTTAATCTTAAAGATTACTTTATGTTGGATTTGATTCATTCCAGTTCTTACTTGTTATACTGTTAGATATTAACCAGTGTGACTGTGTTACTCACCATAAGACTCTCGTACTCCAATAACCAGCTGGGAGTCGAAAGCCTCTCCCAGCCTCTCAGCATGCACAAGCTTCATGGCACTGTCTTGTAGCCTGTTTTTGATGTTGGAGAAGATGGACTCATTCCACGTATCCAGCATGAGCTGCAGCGAACAGAAAAGAAGGACAGAATGTGTACCAATGGTATTATAATGAGCAGTTACACATCTTTGCAATTGAATGAAACTGGTGGCAGTCCAGTTCAACTGCATGTGTCTTTATTCTACGAGAGCAAGCACCAACAATACTGATATACCTGCAAAATGTAAAATGAGTATACTCTCTACTCCTTGGACACTTAACCCACTACAGAGTCACAATCCAAATCATTAAAAGCTTTGAAGAAAAATGTATTATAGATGATGTGTGACCTGTGAATGGCAATACATGTAAATAGCAAAGAAGAGTTGTGGAGCCAGTGTATCTGATACACTGGTAATGAAATGGTTTAATGTTAAGGGTCAACCTAGAAAAACAAGTTAAAAAAAATATATAATAAACCTTGAAGATATGCTATTGTTTGCATTGCATGAATGGTAGAGATTGTGTGAATGTTTTAAACTAACTTGTAGTCATAAGAGTCTGTAATTCACAAAAAGGTAAACATTCTGTAAACTCTTGTTGAAGGTGATATTCGAGTAAATATGAGTAAAAAACATTCATTGTTATTTAATATGAAGTTAAAAATATGACTCGGCTTTATAGATTCATCCACGTCATGGTATTCTCATCTGAAAAGACAATTCGACATTTCACCTCTCATCTGAAAAAAAACTTCATCAGTTCTGAATCCAGGAAAAGCTTTCAGTTGCCTTCTAGGTCTATGTATAGAGACAGTGCAGCAGTTAATACATAAAATGTAAAAAAAAAAAAATCAGTCCTCCCGTTCCTTCTCACCTTGCGCACAATGCTGTCCTCGACATTGGACTTCTTGTTGCTTCCTTGTTTCCCCATCAGAGTGATTTCTAGCTGACAGAAAGGTTTGGGCAAGATGTCACACTGCGTGAAGAACTTCCTCCATTCTACAATGTAGGCTTTCAGCAACGCTGTGTCATCCTGGTGACTCAGCACCCGCTTGGGGAAAAAAAAAAAAAAAAAGGCGAGAAACACAAGACAGAGTCAATTAGCACCTGCACAACTGCTTGGAGAATAGATGAAGGAAAAAAAAAAACTCAAGTGTTGAAACAGCTCAGGGTGAAAAAATAGTTTAACACCAACTGTCATATGGTCACAAAACTTTATTTGTATCACAAGTTATACTGCAATGGCAGCATGGCAGCCTTCGTTATTGGTTAGAGAGTAGGAGTGTGTGCATGTTAAGATGGCTGAAGCTGTAAAAATGCAAAGGAAATTCCATTTATCATTTACCACTTATGGGCAGAACTTTCTTCTTCATATCTTATGTCTCTAATGTTGCCAAAATATGCCGTCAGTCCGTTAGCTCCGTTACTAACTCATTCTCACCTGCAACATTAATATTGCATTCTGCCGTACTAAACTAAGGGAGATTCTGCAGAAATGCATCACAGAAGAGACACTCGAACAATAAAACAGAAAGCTTTTCAACAAGAGGATGTCTGGCCAGTTAACTGTAGTCGCAAGTTTGTGAGACCTTACACGCCACTCAGTGTGTTAATAATGATAATTCAATAATGAGATTGAACTACGTGAAGGGGGAATCTGGGGGAACCTTACCGCTTGTGCTTGTTTAATGAAATCTAAGATGTCCTCTTTAAGGGCCTGGTGGATCTTTGCTGGACCTTTATCATCCCACAGGCAAACAGCATGGACGTCTCTGTGGGTGCACAGAGGAGATGCAGAGTTACGCAATGCCACTGACCACCGGCAGATTAGGGTCAAGGGCCGAGATGACTTCAGGGGAACGTGGTGGAAGAAAACTTACGAAAACAGGTCAAACCACTGCTGCTTTGTGACGGACTCCTGCCGCAGGAGCTTCAATACTATGGGACGCATCAGGTCCCATTTATCCTCGAACTGAAGGGAGCCTTTGTTCTAGAGGTAGGCAACAAAAGATACAATTTAAAGTCTTCAAAGATTGACAGAGTGACAAAGAGTGAAAGATGAGAAATGAAAGTTCAACATCACATATTTCCAGTTCCAAACACAATCTGAAACACTTGAATTAAATGTTCAAGTGAAACACTGTTTTTCTGCAACTCAATATTTCTTTATTGATGTTTTGTCAGGACAATAACTAGTGCTTTGAAAAATATTCGTATGTTATTACTTTGGATATCAGTGATACATTCAAATAACGCTTTGCTTTATGCATAAATTCAGCAAATCAGTTAAATCATACATTTTCTATAGAACTATTCAAGCAGCTTAATAATGATCATACCTTAAGAAATTATTCTATTTAAATAATATATTAAAAAATAAGGCTTAACATCTAGTCTTATTGTGATTTTCCACCAAAATAGAAAATAGCCATTTATGATATGAAATAAACTCAAACATCTGTATTGATGAAGGTGAAAACATAGTAACTGTAGATTTTAGCAGAGAAAGAATAGCTTATGATGAATTAAAAATAATGTGAATCGGACATGTTACTCCTAAAGTCACTTGGTCGCTGATGAATTAAACGACCAGGGTTAAAGTCGGTGGGAATGATGCATATATCACCCCCCAAATGAAAAAAGTTGTTTTTAACGAAGTCTTTGAGTCTCTAAAATACTGGGTTTGAGTGTTATGTAGTGCTCTTGTAATCTCTACTGCCAAATAACTGCGACAATTACAACTTAAATAGTCACTCATCAAGTAGAAGAAGAAATTAATGAGCAGCTATTTGGGGCATTTAAGAAACACTCAAGATTTTTCAAGCTAAACTGCTGTGCAGCATTCTAAAGGGGATGATTTGGCTTGTCATTAGAGGAAGGAGACTGGGTCAATTTTGTTCATAATCGCTCAATTCCATTAAAATGAGATTACACTGAAACTGAATTAGCAAACCTGGCTGACAGGCTGAGGGGTATGCCACAAAATCTTTAGTTTTTTTTTGCAAGGGCACCTAAAGCTAATGTTTTTAGTATTATTGACTTGATCACCATCACATATTTACCTTTGCTCCAGAGCATGTTAACTTCTAGATGTATGAAAGTACTGCCGAGTGGACAATTGCCACTCTCAGAAAATTATGACACTATTCATAGGACATCCTGCAGTCTGATGTGAAAAAGTCAAAAGGGAAAACATTTGTGCACTTTCTTGACTCCTGATACATCAAATAACAGGCCTATAGTCCTGCAGAGTGTATGAACCCCTGACTACTACTTTATGTATTAATATCTGCTGCTCTCATGCTCGTAGCCTTGAGAACATTTGTCTCTATTTGTATCCATTTAACAAAGGAAGCTGCTATTACACTACATAAATGAGAAGTTTTCATGAGGCTAATACAAAAGAAACCAAGGTTGGCAAGCCAGTTCATTGACAAACATTTACTACTTCTCTGCTCTTGTCTTGCTGATAGGGGAAAAACTGTATGACACAATATTGCATTTCAGTTAAAGAGACCTACAGGCAATGGTTATCATCTGATCAGGCCATAGTAATAAAACCTGGACTTATTTTGGATATGTCTATTACCCGACTCAGCTATTTTCATTATCATTACCTGGTCTTTGTTGTGACGCCCACATATGCCTCCATGTACTTCTATTTGTTTTCAGGTCATACAAAGAACTTCATGGTTGTCTCTGAGCTGCATATAATTACAAACCCTAACTTGTTTTCAATGAGAAAAACAAAGCCTGGTAAAGAAATGCTGGGTTGACAAATTAGGTGGCCAACATGCTTCATGAAAGAAGACTTTCGGGTAACAAAGAAATCCTGTTCATGTTTAACCTGTTTAAGATCACACTCCTAATGTATGGCAGCTTGGCTTGTTATAAACGTGACCATTGAAATCAGAGCAGTAATATCTGCTGCTTCTGGAATAAATACGACCATTGTCTTGGTTAATGATGAACACAAGTTTTTAATGGAATTGATACGAAGACACACTCTCAGCACAGACCGTGCAGGCTTCAGCTGTAATGTAAACACAAGCGATTGGACTGCTCGGTCCCTTTCTCTGTGACTGTTATTGAGCTCCAGCCTGTGATTCCTGAGCATCGTCCTTCTTTTTGCGCCCTTCATCCACAACAAGAGGAAGAAACTCATGAGTGCAAAAGCTGTGTGAGGAGCTCAGCTTCGAGGATTAAGCGTATTGAAACGTTTTGCAGTCTTTCGGGAGCCCTCACAGGGGCTGGTCAGCTGCAGACTCCACAGCTTCTCACTGACAGATGACAAGAGATTTGCACGTTCTACAACCACATACTGACACAGACCAATCCAACTATTTGACGTCTCTCCGTTATCCGTCTCCGCTGCTCTCCGACTCCCCTATGTCGGTCTCTACCCGTCACATTTAGCAGTGTTGTGGCTATTCTGTTTAGCCAGCTAAATCACTGATAAGTAGCTAGTGTTAGCCAGATGTAACTTAACTGCTCCCTGCTCGGGTCAGCAGCGACGCCGCGGCCGTGTGCGGGTCCGCCGTACTGTTGGCCGAGGTGAGAGCTAAACGGCGACCCCGCGGCACGCAGGTGACAAGCACCCCGGCGAGCATTAAATGGAAAGAATTGAATTGAAGTGGCTCCTACCTTTAGCAAATTAGACGTCGCCATGTTCCCTCAACTTATCCTCTCGTGAAATCTCGCGCGAACTGCGGGGCGGCTGAAGATTAACCTCATCGCGTCACATCGTCAAACCTCTTTTTCATTTTAAAAGGCGATTGGGACATTTTGTCGTTTAGAACAAAGGTTTTCGTTCACGTTTGTATCTATATTATATTTATGTACGTCTTATTACCTTTGCCAACAAAAATCGTTTTACAAACGTGTCCTTTTCGTTTATGTCGGGCCAATATTAGTTAGCTATCTGTTACTTGTTCTTGTTTTGTTTTGTTTGTTTGCTTTGCTCTGTTATGTTTGTTTGTTTGTGTTTTTATTTTATTATTTCTTTGTTTGTTGTTGTTTCCACATGTTCTAAATAAACTTTTCAAATCAAAATCAAATCAAATGTTTGCATGTCAAGAAACATTCATTCTAGTCAGCCAACTTTTCTCCTTTACACTTTTTATTATTTTCTAAAGGTATCTATTTGGTTACTTATCATAATTTTTATATATTCAAAATCAGGATAAAATAGTCTTTATTGTTATAGTTAAAAACAAAGAAATTGTAAGTGAAATAATCAGATTAAACAGCTCATTACAACTGAAATTAAAAAAGTGCAATAAATCTACGAATTACGAATTTACCTTACTTTATTTATCACACAACGGGGACATTCACAATATACAGCAGCAAGGCAAAATGAGAAAAATATACAATACATTAAAAGAAGCAAAAATACGATACAGTGAAACCTAAAGAAGCAAAATAAAATAAAAAATAAAAAATACCAAAAGAAGCAGAATATACAACATAAGAAAGGCAGCCAAATATGCCATACACGTTGTATGTAAGGTTTTGCTTCCTGAGTTCTGTTGTATCATACAACAGAAATCAGGAAGCAAAACATACAACATTCCAAAACCCAAAAAGCAAAAACATGCAATACACCAGGAAGATAAATATACAATACACTCCAAACAGAAAAGGCAAATATTTCACCATAAACATACCAACAATACACAATGAGCAAAGTGCGCAAAATATGAACGTGTTTTCCTACTCAAGTGTCTTTTGGCATTTTATTGATTTTATTGTGCGAACAAGATAACTTGTTCCCACAGAATATTAGCTTGTACGCACAAAATTTAAAAGAAAGCTAAAAAAGAAAAAAAGAAAAACACATTGAGGGACTTTCGGAATTCAGTAAAAAGGTCAAACAGGTTGTACTCTCATTACAAAATGAAGTCAGTCACGGTTTGCTTAATTTAATAGTTCAAAAGGCATTTATCAATGTTTGGCAAAGTTTAGAGAAAGAAAGATACAGGGGACCTTGAGCACAGATGGTGCAACACACTGACACTACAATAAAACAATATTTGTTCTCCCTCAAGGGCAGTTGATGCTTCGGATTTGGTGAGCTGTTTGTTATCATTCTTTCCTCTGTGTCACAACCTGTGACCAGTTAAATGCTTTCTCACACAAACAAAAAGAGTTATAACCTTCATGTAAGATCAGTGGCGCTTTCATGAAAAGCAAGATCATTTCAACATTGTCTCTTGTTGTCTCTTGTGTTCTTGAGCGAACACAAACATGATCCTATCCCTACTGTTTTTTTGTGTGTGTTTTTTTTTTTAGAAGAGCTGCAGCAGTCAAGTTAAAATCTGACATATTCAACACGTGGCGTATGTAGTTTATGCACTGTTTTGAATAGAATATGTGTTTTTGCAATTTGCAGTTTATCACGTGTTTAAACAATGCACTCTGCAACATCTTGGGTTTTTTTTGGAGGGGGGTGGGGGGGTGTTACAGTTTTTAAATATATTTGCAGCTTATTCTTGTGCCTGCCCATAGTGGTAAGGCGCACAGATTACAATCCAAGTAATTGTGATTTTTCTGCCGTTTGCTTTTTTAAGCTCATGTTGAATCACCTTGGTCGAGATGAGTGGAACTTTCCCATCAGTGTCCAACCAAGTATGACTACAACCGGGTTTCTTTTAACCAATCAAAGCGAAGTGGGCGGGTCTTCAGAGCACGAGGTTTGGTTGATTCACCTCATATGGGAAGTACTTCCTCATGGACGTTAAAATTGGGCGGATTTCTAAAAATTATGTCACTTTCTCATTGACGGAAAATATCTTCACAGCTGTTATGACATGACTGAAGAGCAGCACATATGTACAGGTATGCTGCTTCTTCATTGGAGAGCGTGGAGTTTGTATTTTTGAGGAGGAGTTCAGGACAGCATAGTCGCGTGGCGATGGAAACCTCGACCTGCACCAAACTCCATTGTAAAATGTTCCACTTTAGAAATATGTGTGTATTTAAAGCGATCTATGACTTCTTTATAGTCATATGGCATAATGTGACAATCATAAGGGCTTGCATTATAATTCGGCATATCTCTACTGCAAATATCTGTTTTAGGTTGTTGTTACAAACTGTTTAAACTATGCAAACTGACCACATAATTTTCCTTGAAAGACTGTAGATGTGCCTTTTAAAGTATAGGGCTAATTCAAAAGAAGAAGAAGGATTTGTCTTTTGCCAGCACGGAGGAGTATGCGCGAGAATGACGTTTTGAGGGCAAATCCACATTCCTGTGAGGATTTAGTACCATGTCTTAATAGAGATGTTAAGTATCATAGACACTGAGTCTTAAGTTTTGCTCTCCTTTCTCTCTTTTGTGTGTTTATAGGTTTAGATCACGGAGAGATGGAGGTACCTGTGGAGGACAGATTGCGTGGGAAGCTGAGGACAGCCTGTGGTTTGTACAGTTACCTCAGGGGTATTGTCACATGGTAAGCCATCATTGAACTGCAACAGAAAATACAAATGTTTATTTCTATTTATTTGTATATCTGTGATAGATGGCTACAATTCAATCTGCGCAATCAATCTGTGTTATGTTTATTTATTTTTTTATGAAAACCTTTTTGACTAGTTTTTGCTTTTTCGGAAGAGACTTTAACTAGTTTATTCTCAAGTCACCTGACTGTCTCTTATAGTCCTCCTGTCTGAGGTCAACTTCAGTCCTGATTTAATTGGTAAACTAAGTCATGACTGATCGTTGAAGCAGTAAAAGAGCCACGTTGTATTGTAAACTCAACTAAATAAGAAGCATAGGATAAGCTAATTTCTTTAATTACTGTTTTCTGAGATACTTTCTTCAGTAAAAGTAATAGAAAATACTTCTCTGTGTATCAATTGGTTTGTATTCACATCCATAATTCAAAGTGGGCTGTTGGAAGTTTGGTTTCACAAAGATGTTTTAGGCTGGTTTTGAGGAAAAAGGCAGCCTTCATTCTCAATAACATACAGTCATAGTGATTGATAGATTTAGAGTATTACATACACATTTGACAATGTGGGAGCATGTTGCTCATGTTTCTATGTCAGTAACTGCAATCTGATGACAGCAAATGTAAAAAAGGGAGCTATTTCTTATGAATTATTATTTGTTATATCCCATAGTGTTGTGGAATGTTTAACAAGATAATTTCAAACACTTAGGTCTTTTTTTTAATCTTTCTAATTATATGTACTGCTGCACACTTTTTACCCCAATCGTTTTTCTTGATTTGTCAATGTGGGATAGATTTCTTTGAAGTCAATTGTGTCTAATATTGTGGTCTTTTTTCCACAGATTTGTCCAACTTGCATTGTAAAGCAGAATAATTAAATATATTTTTCTTCATTTAACAAATCAGACCTGAGAATAACATTTATATTGCATGAGCCCTGGAAGTATGTATAATAAAAACACTATTGCATAAAGAAAGGTTTAAAATTCAATCAGAGGTCAAGACTTGTTTGCTTTTTGTTTAATTCATGTTTGTCTCATTAAATCCATTAAAGACTCATTTGACTATCCTGGTATTGTCCATCCCGAAACACCACGGCAGGATCTGCCTCAAAATAGAATCTAAACACAGAAATACACTTTAGGCCATTTGCAGCTTGTATCTCTAAATATTGTCTTTAAACAGCACAACAAATGGCTGAAGTTCAAGGCTCTTTTTTTTTTTTTTTTGCACAGAGCTCAGAAGCCTGAAAGCATGAATTCAGGGAGGACATGTTGTGTTTGTGCTCTCCAGGCATCTGCTGAAGACCATAGCCATGGGTCAGGTCCTGTCCCTGCTGATCTGTGGGACTGCAGTGAGTTGTGAGTACCTGGCTAAAGCCAAGGTGGAGACTCCCATGCTGCAGAGCTTCCTCAACTACGCTCTGTTGCTGCTCACGTACACCACGGTCCTCAGCTTTCGCAAAGGTCAGACTACATGCTGTTTTGTGATTTGCTATTAGTCTCAGTAAGTCGCAATGATGAAAATTAGGAGGTGTGACACACAAAAGTCTAAGACTGAACTTTGTGAAAAGAAGAAAACATACCTGAAAGAAGTTTTGATGCCTCCTCTCAAAGCATTCACCTGTGTACTACGCCCTGGAGGTTGATTTTCTACTCGTGTCGATCACAATCAGCAATTCACTCTTTCATAGCGTAATCCCAGTCTCCCTTCAGCTTGAACTGCGTCTTGCTGAAAAGGCTTTTTCACTCGTACCTACTCTGTCCTACTTGACTCGCCTTTGATGCTTTTCCTTTATGTGTTAGTAGTGCTTGGTATCACGTACCAATGATCTCTGTACCTGTGATCAAAGTTGTGTACTTGTAATTGTCTAAGCTTCTGCACCATTCTCAGTTGCGTGCATTCATCTGTTTCTACAGGTGATGGAAACATCCTGCAGATTTTAAAAACCAAGTGGTGGAAGTATTTCATAATGGGCCTGGCAGACGTGGAGGCAAACTATATTGTAGTGAAGGCGTACCAGTTCACCACCCTGACAAGTATTCAGGTATGGCAATGCTGTCGTGGTTTAGTTTTCATCAATAAAAGCTTCACCTCAGTGGTCTGACAAGGCCCTGTGTCTTATATTGTTGATATATTGTGTATTCCAGCTCCTGGACTGCTTTGTGATCCCGGTGCTCATGCTGCTATCTTGGTTCTTCCTGAAGACTCGCTACAGGCTGGTTCACTATGTAGCTGTGGTTGTGTGTTTGTTGGGCGTGGGCGCCATGGTCGGAGCCGACATTGTGGCAGGAAGAAATCAGGGATCAAGTAAGGAGATTCTTTGTCATCTACATCAGTAAAATTCTTTATATTTACTGTTCACTCCAAGCAAAGAAGGCCCACATGCAGGAACTTATATTGAATATAAATAACCAGACAATGATAACCACAAATTATTACAATCACAATTCTGTCGTAAAAGACCATAACCGTGAAGACGTGTCAACCCCAAGCAAAAATACTGCGCTTCTTGATGCATAGTAGCTTCATAAATGAGCATACACAATAATTATGTGTACAATACCAATTTCTTACCATTTCTACAGGCAGCAATGTTCTTCTGGGTGATGGTTTGGTGCTCCTCAGTGCCGTTCTTTATGCCGTTTCTAATGTGTGCCAGGAGCACACAGTGAAGAAACTGAGCCGAGTTGAATTCCTTGGCACCATGGGCCTCTTTGGGACCGTTATCAGTGGCATACAATTGTAAGATATCTTTTTTTTTCTTCTTCTCACTACACCAAGCACAATAGACAATGATTGTTTAACATCATCAACACAGAAAAGAACAGATGAAATTTCACTCTCATCCTGAGGACTGTGTCAAAATGTACTGGACTACAAGAATATAATATGAGTTTAAAAGGCCACTTGAGTGAATATTGCAATATTGATATCTGCTGGTTAAACACTTGAAGCATCCTCACCTCTTTGCAATAGAAGAGTGGAAATGTATTGTTGATTAAATATTATTCATAATGTGAAAAATAATTGTCTGAATTTGCCTGTATAAATAATAACTTCATTAAGCTTTGTATTCAGTAAACCCTCAACCTCGTAATTTTTTGTTAGGTACAAATCTTGTATTACACATTTTATGCCATAATATGAGGATAATGGGCAGGTGTTGGTGTACTTAATTATGAAAAAGGACCTTGGGTGTCTTGAAATGCACTTATGATTCAAATGTAAATTTTAATAATAATTTCTGTCTAAGCACTATGCTGAGGTTGGAGGGTCACACTTCAGGGAGATCCTCATGGTGACCTTCTCAGCTACAAGTGTCAACATCTTAAGGAGACAAGCCATTCTTTGAGAGCTCCTTAGGCATCTGAAGCACAAAGCTCTCTGAAGGTTTTATTTTTACACATGACTAGAAAATGTCAGTTGGCTAGTCAGTTTTTTAACCAAGTAGTATATTTGTAATGGGTGTATTAGTGTAGCGCATCAAATTATTCTATCTGAATCTTCTTTATGATTTAAAGTTAATAAAAGCTTGCTGTATTTTACGAATGTATACGTTTACAAATCCAAACAAATATCCAGTCATATAGTGAACATCACTGAATCTCATTGTGTCGTTGTAGTGCCGTACTGGAAACCCGTGCCATTGCAGATATTAAGTGGGATCTTCATATTTGTGAGTAAACATTCCGTGCTGTCTACTTACTGACTGCTATTAAATATGATTGCTTGTATTGTCACTTCACCATGTCTCAACTTATTTTCCTGTGCAGTCCTGCTGTTTGCGGTCTACGCCCTGTGCATGTACGCACTGTACAGCTTCATGCCCGTCGTGGTGAAGATGACCAGTGCAACTGCGGTCAACCTCTCTCTGCTCACCGCCGACCTCTTCAGTCTCTTCTGCGGCCTCTTCCTCTTACACTATTCGGTGAGCATCAGTCTAAAGAGCTTTCATGTCTTTATTTGCATTGCTTGTTCCAATAGAGCGGAATTATGTCCGTAGCATTAGAGGAAGATCCCGACGGTGTTTCACTATTGACATGTACCTTAACAGCATTTCATGATATGCTGCTCCAACGTCCACACAAAAAGGGGAGGAATACTCCCTTCCAAATTACACTTTTTATATCACAATACTCCTAATTAATCCAACTTATTTAATATAGTTAGGACTTTAGTGGTACACAACAACAAAGCGTGCACATATATTACAACACAAACATTGCACATGTAGACTGACCTTTTCTCCAAAGATATAAAATGCATCTAATAAAATCTATAGGTCTGTCTTGAAACACATTCGGTGTGAAGGAAGTGGACTTAAAACAGTGTATTACATAGGTATTGTTAACTCACTGAGCACGTTAATGAGGTTCAGAGTCATTTTTGAAAAAGTAAAATCTGCACTTTAGAACTGGTAATCTTCTACCAGATGGCTGTAGCTCAGAGTGTGAAACATGAGGTGAATCTGCAGAGTGGCTGCTTTATATAGGCATTCGGTTGAGTTGGCGTCTCTTGTTAATTTGTCTTGAACATGTCTGAGCAAAGTGCAAAATCCGCCGCCAGCGATAGTTCATCAAACCATGATCTCTTATTCCACTTTGTCCCAGGGCACTGGATCCTATCTCAGCTAAGGGCAAGACAGAGTAACATAGTTAATGTTTCTGTCCCGTGTCTCGTCCTCAGTTTTCAGCCCTCTACATCATCTCCTTTGTGGTCATCTCAGTGGGTTTCGTCATGTTCAACGCCGTCCCGACATTTTCTGCTCGACTGGAGGAACCTGCTGAAGAGTCGGCGGACCACACGGTTCACTCCTCCACAGACTACCAGCAGGCTGCGTACGCAGGCTCTCAGAGATTTGAGACGGTCACAATGATCGATGCTCTATGACAGACTGTGAAGCGTCTCCAGGATGCCTTTAGTTTCTGGGCTATGATGGTCAATATGAAGGGGCCTGACAGCTTTACTGAGGAGTTCCGTTTCAAGCTACTACGCTTTAATCTCTTCATGCCTACTATAGTCACTGAAGTCATTTCCATTTACCTCCTGTTACTGCACATGTTCTGGTATTAACTTTTATTTATTTATTTTTTTAAACAACAACAATATAAATATACACTGCCTGGCCCAAAAAAAGTTGCCACCTGGATTTAACTAAACAAATTGATAAGAGCCTCCTGTTAGATAATTACTACATGAGCAGCCATCTTTCAGTTGGAATAGATGTTGGTTTGTTTGAGAAAGGTCAACTCTTTGGCATGAATCAAACAGAGAAAATATCTAAAAGGATTGTAAAAACTACTAAAAATGGGTAAAGAACTGCTGTGAGCTGACTACCTGAATATATATGAGCAGTTTCTTTCTTCCCTGATGGCATGGGCATATTCTAAGATAATGCCAGGATTCTTCTGGCTCACATTGTGCAAAAGTGATTCACGGAGCATAATACATCATTTTCACCCATGGATTGGCTGCTGCAGTGTTCAATGCACAATGGTCCAATTCTCCCATCATCAATACAAGATCTTGGTGAAAAATTGATGCGACACTGAAGGGAGATAAATCTCGTAACATTGCAGAAGCTTATCGAAACAAAGCCACAGTAAATGTGTGCTGCAATCAAAGCTAAAAGCAGTCCAACACAATATTACCTGACCTTTTTTTTTTTTTTTTGGCCAGGCAGTGTATTTTTTTTTTTTATTGTTCCAAAAGGCCACACTAACTTCATGGCTTTCCCCCCCCCCCTTTTTTTTTTTTAGAAGAGTATCTATTTTTTCTCGAAGTATTTGGCTGCTGTTTTACAGTCTACTGAATTAAGATCCAGACAAATATTTTAGATTGTATTCTATTTTAGTTGTCTGAGGATAGTTTTCATGTTTGTGCCTTTTTGTCGTCCACCAGGTTACTGAATGACTTTGCTTTTTTGCTTTGTATTGCCAAATGAATAACATAGTTTTTTAACTAATAAATTCTCTTTTATATTTACTTTTTCTGTGTTGTTTCTTATCAATGTCAATGTCCTAACTTTTATAATGATAATGTCAAGCACATACTGTAGACATGACATTTTGATATGTACTTGCTCAGAATATTGAGAAATAGGACATTTGTACATTCTACAGTCCAAAAGCACATTTGCTTATCAGGACAGAACAAGATATTTGATTGATTTCAGGCTTTGTTAAACATGTTGACTGTTTAACTTGTACCCACATGATTTACCAGTTAAGCAATTGCTGTTTCTGAAAAATCGGAAATTGTGGTAATTTCCTTGGTGCCCTTTCATTGATCCATCGGTTCAGACAGGCATTCCAGCATCGTTGATGAAATGGGATGACAGGCTGGTTGCATTGTGGACTGGTTGACTTATCTGTATAGAGCAGAGTAAAATAATGTTAGAATACTGTCAGTAGGTTGGTCAGAAAATTATCCTATAACTGTGAAGTAGTAAAAAATACCTGCAATGCAGGGTTTGGTTGTGTAATCTCTCTTCACAGCAAGAACATTGAGTCTTGGCTTGGGGGGGGCTTTTTGTGTAGGGTTTGCATGTTCTCTGTGCCTTTGTGGGTTTTACCTTGGCACTCTGGTATCCTCAGAAAGTCTAAAAACATGTGGCAACTGGAAACATGTGACCCATTACTGTGAACCCGAGGTGGAATAAATCTGAATAGAAAATGGGTAGATGCATCATTAATGTCTATAGAGTGGTTTTTCTGTACATTGTAAAGGGAATGTGCGAAATTACTCTAACTGAGTGCAAGTCCGCCCATCTGATCTACAGTAACAGAGGTCAGAACCACAAAGTGCGCAAAGAGATTGTCAAGGCTGGTTTAAAAAAACATCACGCCAGAGGTCACAGCTTCTTGTTTCGCTGGAGTGTAATGAAAACACAACATATCCCCTGTCTGCACTGAGTTCAAGATAAATGGGAGAGTCAGGAATCGCCATGAAAAGCATTAACTTCTCCAGTTTTCTCCGTGAGGTGTCTTGTTTCATGGGGATTTTTGGGGAGAATTTATTTGATGTTATGGTGTGAGGGCTCTAAAATGTGGTGCAGGTAGAAGTGTGTGTGTGTGTGTGTGCGCGCGCGTGTGTGTGTGCGCGCGCGCTGCGTTATTGTGCTGTAGCTTTTAGACAGTGATTCTCAGTCAGTGACTGTCATCATGGAGGCGAAGCAGCGACTGTAGCCGAGTGAAGAGGAACCAAACGCTGCAAAAAAGCCTCCGATTCGCCTGTCGACATTCAAAATCGGTAAGAAAAGCACATGCAATGGTCTATTTTTCAAACCGCTTGTATACTTTGCGCAGACGATGATAAATCGCACGCAGTGTTTGCAGCCACGGATTATTCAGTGTCTGCCCGTCGGATTGCTAATCATCCCGGAGCCGTGTAATCGCCGTGTGTTTTACCAGTTTTCAGTGTGTTTGCCTCACCGAAGCGATGGGATACATGTTACAATAGGTTTACTTGAGTGGGTCCGTGTCGTAGAGGTGAATCTCGCCCCGTGCACACCGCAGGAGTCGGACTCTGTGAATCCAGTCGGTGGAGAGGTGCGCGTTCATGCGTCAGCACCGCGGACAGCTCCGGAGCCGCGGGCCCGGATCGGACCGGAGCGGAGCACGTCTGTCGGCCGCATCCACAAAACCTGCGACAAACTGCGCCCGTCTCCTCTATTTTCAGGTGATTTCTTCAGGAGAATAAAACACCGGACACGTCTGACGGGTGACGGCGTGAACATGAAGCATTTTCTGAGGTAATGTGGCGCTCAGTTATCAACATCGCCGCAAGGCTGGATTTGAATTTCACATCAAAATGTAAAGGATTTCATTTTATTATCCAGTTCTCAGCTTCTCCACTTATTTATCCAGCCTGTACTCTGATCGCTTATTGCTTAAAGCAAACACTGCGGGCCAATTCATCCCAGTCCTCCCATTTAAGCGTTACCAAATCGATGCCACTGTGCAGCAGTGAGTGGTTGTTGTGGTGTGGACTAGTTTGAATGAGGAGGCCTTTTCGTTATTCAGCACATGTAAACCAAAAGCTCTCCAGAGGTGTTTCTATTAATAGTGCAACGGCCTTGTTGGGTTTTCCGGGGGGGGGGGGGGGGGGGGTCAGTACATTTCTATACACACATTGGAGTCAAATTCGTGTGTTATCGGGCTTGTAAAAATACTAAGATGTGAAAGAAATTCGATGTATAAAATGAGCGAACTTAATTCGAAATTAATATTTGCTGTGAATGTTTATATTAAGTTGAGATCCGATTTCTACTTTTAAAATGCCCACAAGCTGGTTTCGTTTATGTGATGATTTTGTTTTAGACTGGTTTTAGAATATATGTTTATGGATTTATTTCAGACTTTGTTTCTGACAGGTTTGACTGGTTTACAGTCTAGTTCTGGTCTGGATCTAATCTTGTTTTGGATTGGTTTGTTTTGGTTGGGTTTCACATTTGGTTTGACCCCGGTTTGAAGACTAGACTTTAGACTATACTTTCTGTGCAATTAAATTATTATTCCTGAACTGGTTTTAATTAGTTTCTATTCTGTTTTTGGAGTACATTCAGACAGTCTTTGGTCTAGTTTAAACTAGATGTTTTTACAGGCTTTGGACTGGTTCAATCAATGCAGTTTTCATTTATAGATGCCATCAACTTTGAATTGAGTTTTCACATCTGTACTTCTTTTCCAAGTTAAGACATCTGTTTTGCATACATTCCATCTCCTCTGGATATAAATCAATTGCAGGAATTTTCAGTGTCACTCCTTTTGCTGTGGTCTTGAAAATATTTCTTTCCAACGGCCAAGCAGAGGCTGCCAATGATTTTTACTGGTGGCTGACTTTGTTTACAGTAATTATACTAATGTGTTACAATGGCGGTGGTAATAGTTTACAGATGTAAAAATGATTCATGTTCAGCCTTTTAATGGTTTTTGGCTGATCAGAGTGTGCAGAAGCACTTAAAGTGGTACTCTACTGATTTAGTGGTGCACTTTGTACAGTCATGGGAAATCAAAGTAGCAGAGGTGGAGAAACCCTCTGTTTTGTGCATCAGACTCCAAAAACATTAAATCCTCATGCAACAGCATCCTTTCACTCTGCCTGATAAATGCCAAACCCAATCACATATTTCAAGTCCACATCACAAGATGGTTAAAAAGTCCATTTGATGTCAAATTAATTTAATCCAAAGACAAATATTACTAATTTGTCTCAGGATTCTGAACAGTCTTAACAGCAATTTGTTCACAATTATATATGGACTATAGAGTGGATTTTCAGTCATGTTAAACTGCACAGAATTACAGCTTCAGAGAAAGAACACTGATGGTCTGGGGTTTTTTTTTGGCCTATTTGGGGCATTTCTGTGTGGATTTTCTGTGTCATTCTTAGGTGCGCAGCAACCTGTTGATGAAGACGATGGCTGGTTGCAGCATACAGTTTGACTGCTGTGGCACTGTGGTCACGGTTTAGGAAGACTTGCAATGAGAAAAAGAGATCCCAGAAAAAAACAATTGGAATCACTATTTAAGTTTTTGGACTGTGGGAGGAAGTCATTCAAATGAAAAGCCCTCCAGCCTCACAGTGACAGCAATGGTTTTTATGTTTTGTTCTGTATTTTGCAGTTATTACTGTGTAAAGTACTGTTTTTCAGTATATTGTTTAAAAAGTGGTTGTAAATGAATTATGAATGATTTATGTTATGGTGTTGAGCACTAATCCCCAGTTTGAATGTGAGCTTGCTGTTTGGGGTTCTCTCTTTGCATGCAAGTTTTTTCTATTCATCTAGTAATTTGTCATCCAAAACATGCATTTGAGGTTAAGTGGTGACTTTACTATAGGTGTGAATGTGAGACTGTCTGTGTTTTGCTGTGCAATGAAATATAATTGAGATAAATAGGTTACAGAAAGCACATACGTTTGGTACTTTCTGCGCCCAAAAAATAAGGAAAATTGTCCATCCTGGCATATTCATTGAAAAGACTCGAGAATTGTAAAGTATTTCAAATGAAACACTAAAAGCACTCGTATCAATTATATTGATTAAAATGTCCTTTTTTTCCACTTCAAAAGACATATCTGCCTCAAAATGGGTTGTCCCATTTCCCTGCCTGTGGATCAGTGAAAGTGTGTCAGAGTGGAGGTGACTGATATGTAGGAGGGTGCTACTTTATAAAGATTCATAGAGACTAATCGTTGTGTCACACACTCTTATTTATTTCTACTTTAACAAATAATAAAACACGTGTGGCATGGCATACAGGAAGTTAAATGTCACCACTTCCTGAATTTCAGAACAACTTTAGGACAGTTTGCGACAACTACCACAAATATAACTTAGATTTCATGTGTAATAATGTTACTATATTTAACAACTAAATTTAGGTATTTCATCTATTAAATATCTATTCAATATGTGATAAACATGATAGAGAGTATAATAAACAGTATATTCAAATACACATTTAGTGCATGCTCGAAGAAAATTGCTCTTGCAAATGTTCTGTTTATTATGTCCCTGAACAATAAAATTGATTCTACATCCTTGCTGGTATTGATCCACACTGCATAATTCAAGTGGGGAGTACAGTTTAAATCTTCAATGCGTAACTTTTATGAGACAACCGCAAGTGTTTCCAAGACAAAATCGTTGACTTTTAAAAGATATTTTTTCTCGTGGTTGTATTTTCTTTTGGTTTACTATCTACGGGATCTGTGATGGAGAGGTCCCAGTTATATAGGAGGGGAAGGTCCACAGGATGCTGTAAACGAACTGTAAATCAGTGTTTCTCAGTATTGGAACAGGCCAGGCCATTGACAAACTCTTCTGAAGCCTGATTAAGCCCCATTTTTTGAAGCATGTGTCTAAGAGGAGAGAGTGCACGGTGCCAAATGGACTTGCAAGAAGTGGACCAGTATTGTTAATATGAATATAAAATGGAAACCATCAGATTTTCTCCCCTCATATTTATCATTTGGAGGTCCACATTTTGCAAATGGCCTGCACGTTACACAGTGTTACACATGACCCAATATCTTCTGTCTTCCAACTTTCTATTGCAATAAAAAAATGTCTCAAGAAAATCGATAAACCAAAAGAAAGAATAAATGTAGGATGATTCCTCTTGCAGGACGGTCACAGAGGAAATGCTGTCTGCACTAAAACCAACTCAGAGGGCTTATATATAGCCTGGTTAATCAATATAGTGCAGTTACAGACTAAACGCTCTCACATATACTGTAAATAGCCATAATCTGAGGGTGTAGGAGATGTAGTAAACTCCGTGCATGTCAGTGCATATTTGTGCTTTAACTCGTCATCAATAGTATACAGTGCTTTTGAGAGAAGTTGTATATCTTTTTGTTTTTTTATTTACCAAATCCCTTTTTACAATAGTGAAACATCTCCATATGTCTTTTATATCTGTTTCATCTGGAATAGGATCATAGGGAGGCTGAAAAAAGCAAAAACATTTTTTTTTATGCAGACACGTGAATGCACCACCATGTACTGACTTCTGGTCCATCCTACCACAGTAAATAAGTTAATGTTTCAATGATTTCCGTCAAACCTACAAAAATGGCATCAGTAGAATTTTTAGTCTTTCAAAAAAGGAGTTTTTATTTTTTCAAAAGCCTTCTAAGCACACTTGGCTGGTAGTTAATCTTAAATACTGTGAATAAACATGTCTTAGGTGGGCTCATCAGCATTGCAATCATCTGGATTTAGCAGCAGAGGAAGGAGTTTTGTTCGTAAATCAAACAAAAAGTGGATTTTCAAAAGACAGGGGGAGAGAGGGCTTCTTTGCTTAAATTCCCCCCACAGACAGGTAACTTTTTCCTGCTCATATCCAAGACCACACGTACCATTGGGGAATGTTTTCACGGCCGAGCTGCTCTCACAGTCGGCACGCTGACCCTCATGTGTAAGACTCAGTCGGGTGAGCTGTAAAATGGATTAGCAGAGGGCAGGTTCAGTGTCTCATGGCATTTTATCAGACAGCTCTGGGTACCAAACCTGTAACGTTTCTGCGTTATGTGCAGTGCTTCTACCATCCCCCCATTTGCTTTGCGCACACTTGCTTGAAGGTTGAGAAAATGACTTCTCCAGGAGCTGTTTAACATGCCAGCCCCATCCACAGGCCTCAAAAGAGGAATTAATGCCTCTGGACTGTTCTCACCTCCTTTTTGCTTACACAGAAGATGATGTTGTGCTGTGATCCTTCAACATTGTAAGGATTCATTTCTGCCTGGAAAGGTTGTAAACTCTTCCCGGAAAAACAAAGAAAAAAGGTTCGGCTTATTGTGGCTCACGCACTGCAAGTATTTAGCTTTATCTAAAGTGAAGGTGTATTTCTGGTAGCTTAAATAGTGAAGATACAATCTGGAGGTGAAAGATGAACATTTGCAGGGAGAGGCAGGTGAACAGTGGAAATCTTTCAGCCTCCTCGGCTCCTTAATGGGTCGCAATGCATTTCCCAAGACATCTTCATTTTCATTCCTGGCGTCACCTGCAAAAATAGCACAGTTTGATCTGCTGCAAGTCTCCCATGGCAGTCGAGAAGTGATGCACAATCTCTTGACTCCCTCCTCTTTACGCCTCCTTTCTGCTTCATCCTGCACTGTCACATCTTTTGTCTGCCTCTTCTATTTCTGCAGCAGGGTACTTCCTTTCTGTTGTGATTATGAAAAGCTCTTCAGACCTTGATGGATATTTATAACATTCATTCATTAGAAAAACACCAAAGAGACACTTGACACAAGATATATATTTAATATACAGAGCTATAGAAAAACACATTTAGTAGGAATAAGTGAAATACACACACAAACACACAAACACACACACACATGCACATTTTACTATCACATTTTATACTTTCCAATCAAGATCAATTTTATATATATTTTATACTATGTTACATTACCTGCATCTATGTTATTTAATTTGATGTTACTATTTTGATTTTTAGTGATTGAGTGAGATTGCTATCTTTAGTCGTTTTCCCAACTTTAATACAAATTAGATCACTTTACTAATGTATTTTAAAATGTGGAATTGAGATACAAAACAATTTATGATATATTCAGGTCATGTAATTAATCATATTCATCCGATGGCCTTTTTTTTTGCACCATTTAGTTTATTGCTTGTTTTGGTCCATGAAATTTGTAGATGTATGTATATAAATAAATGGTGTTTTTTAGGTTTATATGATTTGATTATTTGATTTATGAGATATTTAAAAGTCAACTAATTTGATCTCGGGTATTAAAACTCAGTTTTATTTTGTTTTTCTTTTACACTGTGCTGCGTGTGTGTTTGTATTCCCCGTCTTTGCTTGTCTGTTTGTAAAATCCCTCCGTCTCCTCCTCCCCAGAGTGGTGACCCAGTTCTTCGTATTCCTCTACTGTAAATGTCTGTGGCGAGGCCTCAAGTTTGTTGTCAGGAAGTTCACGGGTCGCTGCGAACTGCAGCGAATCTGCTACAACAACAAGCATGGAGCCCGCAGGACCCTCAAGATAGGTACCCTGCATACTGGCTGATTTATTTCTATTCACATCAATTGTATAAGGGATCTCCTAAAATCTGTTTTGGAGGGTTTTTTTGTTTTGCTTAAATTTTGGAAATGCAAAAACCTGACTGACACACAATTTATTACGAGTGAACAAGACTTCTTTCCTTTCAAATAAAGAGTGCAAGATTGGGTTAAATTTCATACTATCTATAAAAAAAAATAATACTACTTCACAAATAGACCATGAGCAATACATAAACAGTTAAAAGCCATTAATGGCTGCCTCTTAAGGTACTTTTGCTCATATACCAAATATTAAATAGACTTGCACCATTTCATCTGGCTGATCTTGTAAGGCCTTTTGCTCCTGCTCACACTTTACACTCTCAGGTTACTGGACTCTTACATGTCCTAAAGATCAGGAAAGAGACCTAAAAATAGACCCGATACTGTAATGATCATGTGATATTACTAAATTACATTCAATCAGAGCAGAAGAGTCTTACTTTAAGAATATAACTGTTGACATTGGGTAAACAAATTGGAAAATGTTTGAAAACATATTTCACAAGTGATGTTCAGGTTTCTATAGGTAGTTGTCTTACAGTCTGCAAATATTTCATTTCAGAGTCATCTCTGAGATACTCCAAAAATGAGGTACAGTGTTTTAAATCTCTCATATTATATGACTGGTGCTCAATCATACAGCCAAATTCAAAGTCCCCTTCATGTTTAAATTTGCTCTCCAGCTGCTGCAGTCTGCACTCAGCGTCCACCCTGATAAAGTGGAGAAAACCATTGATGACATCATGGCGTTGAAGAAAATTAATCCTGACACCAACCCACAGTGAGGCATCACATTTCTGTTATCACTTCTTTTTTGGTGTTGCAGTAGCTGCTAAAGTGTGACTGTCAGGAGGGAGTGTTTGTGCTTGTGCAGAGGAAGTTCCCGCCTTTTAAAAATAGCTTTCTGTTGCTGTGTGTCCCCAGGCTGAGCATCTCTCTGCAGGCCAGCCTGCTGCAGATTGTGGGCTACAGGAACCTGGTGGCAGAGGTGGAAAAGCTGCGCAGGGAGCCGTACGACTGTGAAAACTCAGAACATGAGGACATGCTGATGCGGGTACTGAAGGCCCTCTGAATGAATGCTAAACAGGAGCACTGGTGGTGCATTTACACAGAAACAGACTTTTAATAAATGCTAAAATCATGTTTTCTGAGCTTGCTCTGTTTTACTAAATGCAATAACCTTATTGATATAGAAAGTATTTTACAGTGTGTTATTTTCAACAATGTCAAATCCCAGTTACTTCCTTTACTTTCCCCAACATTCTAGTGTGGAGAAATGTTTTGCTATATACAGCTGGAGAGTCTTGAAATCAGGCTTGTATGAGTTCTCATCGGTTTATCTCAGGCATAGTTGTACTCAATAGGATGATGATACTGGTGTCAAATTACAGCCAACCTTGGCTGCACATTTGCAAGCTGAAGTAGTATTAAACAAAGGCATCATGGAGGCTGCCTAATCAAAAACAGGGCGCTTTGAAGAGGACACAGGAGCTAAATGGAGTTTGAATGGTAAAGCTGCGTCCATTTTTGATCCAACAATCCTGGCGAATTAGCTAACCTTTGAACACCATAAAAAGCAAACTTACATTTACCTGGAATAATTTTAAGCTTACAAATAATTTGTACATAGCAACGTATTACTGAAGTACTTGTTTCGTCTTTGTAAGTAAGTCAAATAGATAGATGAGATTGTGTTTGTGCCTGTGTTGCAGCTGTGGAAGGAGCTGCGTCCTGACACACCTCTCAGCAGCCGCATCTCCAAGCAGTGGTGTGAGATTGGTTTCCAGGGCAGCGACCCCAAGACTGATTTCAGGGGCATGGGCCTCCTGGGCCTGCATAACCTGCTGTAAGTCCTCATGGCAGAGACACTATTGATGGGCTCTACTGCATATATATCACTGTGAGCATATGAACATTTGTATACACATGCTCATGTAGAGAAGTTTTTGTTTGGATAAAGTACTTTTAGAGAGCAAGTAAGATAATAAATGCACGATTAATCTTTGAGTGGGATGTTTTTTCGAAGGTATTTTGCAGAACACGACAAGGCGACAGCTCTGCAGATGCTCCATGACTCCCTGCAACCAAAGCACAAGTAGGTTCACTCCGACAGACTTTGCATGGCCCAACTGGGCAAGATCCATGATCAGTTTAATCTGCCTCTTTAAGCACCACTGAATCACCCATAACTCTGCAGTCACCATTCTCTGCTCGATTGTATTCACTCTTACAGCTCGATGTTATTCACTGCCTCATTCTTTTTTCTTCTAACTGCTGCTGCTTGTATTGTTTTCTCATCGACATTCCAGTGCGGGCTGTCTCATTTCACGAATGAAGATTGTTCTTCTTATTTTTCTCCTCCACCTCCATTTCTGCCCATGCCCTCCTTTCTCTGTTTGTCTGTCACATGCACTGTAGGAGCACACTCAGAAAACCGAGGTACTCGATTTCACTTTCATTCATTTGCTGTTTGCTGCATTCACAGCATTGATCCCTTCATTTAATTCTGCAGTTGGTATGATTTATCTGGGAATTGTAAAATGAAGTTACTAATGAAGGCTTCAGTTTGATTAAGTGCATTTAAGTATCCCGTTAAATGCATACTTATGAATTCCTTATGAAAAAAAAGCTCATTATGTAGCCTAAAAAAGCAAACAAAACAAAATCATTACAAAATACAAAAAATAAAAACAAAAACATATTGATTGATTAATTTATTACAATAAATATGAAATGGAAAATACTGAAAAAGTCCAAATATTTTTGCTCTGTTTTTCAAATATAATGATGGATTAAAAAAAACAAACTTGAGGCTAACAACAAGTCCCAAAAGTATTGTTTTCTGAAATATTATTTCTTGTTTACTGAGAAAAATTAAGTATTTATATTTTCCCTAAGTAAATGCAATATACACATTTGTGCTTGTAACCATTCAAAAAAGAATTATGTTAAGTTTTGGCTTCAAATCAAAGTCATTTAAATGTTATCCGTTATCAGTTGAAAGCCAATAAACTAATGATTCATGGATATTGTTTGAAATTAATCTTGTTAATGAGGGTGGGGGATTTATGTGGCTTTCCATATATAGTTTGTATTTCTGGGTTAGGGTGATTACAAACACCAAAAAGCATCTAGTAAGTTTGCAGTTTGTTTTTATTCCCTCAAAAGTGTCCTCAGGTTGTTTTTGTCTAACAACACTGTTGACACTGCTTCCCATGTGGCGGCTGTGTAACTCAGGTGTGTTTCCTTCATAGTGAGACAACCAAACCTGAATGGGAGCAGAAAAACCTTGACAAAGCGATCGGGTGAGTCTCTGTTCATACACTTCATGTGCGAAGACGAGCTGAAACTGGGCTTCAGGTATAGCTGTGTGAGTGTCAGCCTCAGTACACTGAAGTTTCTGCACATGATGGAGCCTTCCCACCAGCCTGTGTATGTGTTTGTATGCAGGAGGGCTGATGTATGTGTTAAACAGGTTTTTTTTTTTTTTATTGCTGTAATTTCCAGCTGCTGCATCTTCTGCACAGGAGATAAAGGACATAAGTTGCAAATTGACACAGATTTACCATCAGAAAACTGCGCAGCATCTGAAATTACACCATAGTTTCTTAATTTTATACAGCTTTTATGAGTAGATGTGGATACAAACACTTGTAACTGCCTTTTCTGTGCATGCTTAAAACATCTTAACTTTCCTATATTCCAATATAGGTAATATTGTTTTTATGAGAAATAGTGCTTCGTGTTACCAGAATTCTACATGCTAATTTCTTTCTTTCATTTGCCTCCATTTCTACAGCTATTCTTTTGCCATTGTGGGCATCAACATCACAGACCTGGCCTACTCCCTGCTGGTGAGCGGAGCTCTGAAGACCCATCTGTACAACGTAGCTCCAGAGATGCCCAGCCTGCTGCACTTCCAACAGACCTTCTGTGAGTTCACTTTGATGAGCATGAAGCATTTCAGATGGTGAAGTGAACGTGACAATTTTTTTTCAATTTCTCTGCAATGCAGGTTACTTGATGCAGGAGTTTCACCGCTTCTGGATCGAGGAGGACCCCAGCGACATCATGGAGTTCAATCGCGTTCGCTGCAAGTTCCACCGTCGGATCCTGCGGCAGCTGAAGAATCCGGACATGGCTCTGTGCCCCCACTTCTCCGCCTCCGACCTCCACCTGGTCAACCTCTAAACTCACCCCAATCCAATCACCCTTCCTCTATTTAACCCCCTCCCCCCGACAGAGGTCTCTCGCCTGGATGTCTGGTAAGCTGAGGAAAAAAAAAAAAAAAAAAACAGAAATCCTGGCACACTAACACTCTGTTGACTCTCCCTCAAACTGCTGAAGACATTCAGGGAGATTCTCCTCGTTCTCAACCCGAATCGTCCCAGCTAACGTCATGTCGCGTCACTGCCAACAGCTCAATCAAACACACACACACACACACACACACACACACACACACACACACACACACACACACACACGCACACACACACACACGCTTTAGGTCTCTTCCTGCTGTGGCACACCTGCTCGCAGTGACAGGCTCATTACGGGGCTTTGTTAGGAGCTTGGTGATCAGCATCAGATTGTTCAAACAGGCGAGAGAGCTAAAACATGCAGGACCTAGGTTGGAGACCACTGCACACGATGCAGGCTTAGTTTTAACGTATGTCCTCAGCCCTGCTGAGACCAGTGCTTTTTAAAGTGTGGGAACATGAGGCATGATTAACAAATACCGGTACATATCTTTAGGAGTAAAATCTCTCAAAAGTTGAGGGTTCGACTATCAATGATGAATGCTTTCCTTTGACATTTTCAGAGCTTTAGTGAATTAATCTGTTGAGTGGTATATTGGTTATCATGCTTCACAGAAAATAGCTAAATCCATGCTTCGCGGGAGGGCCTTTCTCTGTTTGTGTGCATGTGGTCCCTGAGGATACATGCCGTTTCCTCTCACAGATGAACAAGACGCATTTGAGGCCCTCTTTTTTTTTTCTTTCCCCCAATTGGTGATTCTAAATTGCCTCTCGATAAAAAGTAAGTTGTAGGAGATTGCCTCTTACCCCATTATGGACATTCGAGGTTGTACTCAGTCTTCGCTCATAGTCAGCTGGGATAATATCAAGTGTCAAATTGAATAAAAAGTATCAAAATTTGACGGTTTTAATGGACGTTTTCAATCTTCAGTTCTGTAATGTGAACGTTTGTGGCCATATGGAAGAAAGTTCTGGCTCCCATAGTGCTGAAAGTTGATAAATATTGCATTCAAAACCAACCTGAAGTAAACTAAAGAAATCAGCATTTTTCTTTCTATTTTTGCCAGCTTATTTTCCTGCTGATCTTTCTTAAAATGTTTGTGGTCCCCTTTTTGGGAGGAACATCCCACACTTTGAAAACCACTGAAGTCACATTTATATACTAAAAACAGAAACACACACACACACACACACACACACACACACACACACACACACACACACACACACACACACACACACACACACACACACACACACACACACACACACACACACACACACACACACACACACACACACACGCACACTGCCTCTACGCCCTCACTACAGCGTTAGACCACCAGCATCAGATATGACCATAGCGATTGTAGCTGTGCACGAGGAGGCTGCGCCACACCATCACACACTCATCGTTACTTGTTGCTTTAATGATTCATGACGATTGTATCACAGCTGTTACACCTCAGTTAATAAACTCTATGTTTTGCTTCTTTTGCGAATTACAAAACCAAACTTACTTTCTCAGCCAAAAAAAAAAGAAGAAAAGCAGTTTTAGATTACAGCGCGGTGCTTTAGCAGGCGGCCGGTCGGCCATCAGACCTGAACTTGATTTTTGTACTCAAATAAAGAGAGATTCATATTTATAATGTAAGTTTGAGAAAAACGATGTTGGCGCTGATTCAATCAAACTTATGTGTTTGAGGCCGCTTCGCCTCTTTACTCTGTCTGTATTAGCTAAATGCCATAGATTTATTTAATGTAATTTACTTCTTGCGTCAACATTACACGTTCACCTAAGACTTCTCCTTGCCAAAATATTGAATGTGGAGAACTTCAACAATGACAGCGGCGCTTTGTTTTGTGTTTTGCAAACTTGCAAAATGATGTTCATAGATACTGTTTAAAAAGCACTTATTGCAATCTTAAACTGTCTTGACAATTTTACTAATTATGCTCAAAAAGTGAAAATGTATTTCCAGGTTTGCTATAAAGTCGTTGCCTTTAGTTAGATCCATGCAGAAATTGTGTTATGAATGTCCATCACATTGCTCACCTTCATGATTGTGTTTGAATTCACTGAATGTGACACTGTGTCCACTGTTGTATCAGCCAAAGCAATAATTTACATTCATTTCAATGCACATATCTTTAAATTTGTTTATTTGCACCATGTGTGCCTGAGTGTTTGTTTTGCTGTGCAACTCAGTGCTGGAATGCTAATCAAATTGTAGCGGATACTTATAGCACCTAATTGAGGTAAAGGTTGCCCTTCTGTCTGCTGCTGTGCTGCATTTCAACATGCAGGGATTGAGAAATCATATCAATCATTTTGGTTTTTGCGTTGTCCACCACCTTTAGCCAGAATAGACCTTCTCCCTACACATTTGTTCCAATTAAAGAGGTTTACATGCGGTACATACAAGTGTCAAAACAAATTCAGGTTGTCCCAAACATCTGTCTTTAATAATCAGCCTTTTTAAAGTATTTGCAATCCATCATATGAGGGTACATTTCCTATTATTAATTTGGACGTTGTTTGCATCAACATCTGCTTCTTCAGATCAATTTGTGAGCTGTTGAGTTTATCCAGGCAGTTTGATTGTCATCTCAGCTCTGAGTCCCACTTTGAGTTTCCACCAAATGATAAAAGCTCACATGTTACACACGAGCACTTCTTCATCGAACTGTATCCCACATTTATCCACGTCATGCTTTGACAAATGTGTTCTTCACACAACACCGAAAATGTACAATACTGATGATATTTTACTGCCATGCTTGCACTGTTGATTGTGTTTGAATAGTATTGAAAACCTTTGTTCTTTTGAAGTGAATGTCAAAACTTTTTGTCAGTATTATGCAGCTGTTTTCTTCAGTGAATGTCAGTGCTGATTTCATCTCCTGCTTGCAGTTTGCTTTGCTTTACTATGGTCAGCTTTGCACTATTGTAAGAAAATAAAATCATGCAGTTTCCTTTATGATAATCATTCAGTAATTTTGTGGTGTAAGGGCTGACGTGCCCCTCTACTGTAGACGAGGTTAGATACATGCTGCTGTATATTCTGCTTCGTAACTGCCTATAAGATTTGCATGAACTTTTCACTGTCACTGCTCTGACATTCGGTATTCTTCAGTAAAGTATTTATAGATGTTGTAACAGTGTGCTTCATTTGTCTGTGATGTACTTTTTGAGACCACAATAAAACATAAATGTCAGTTAAATCACTGAGTGACTGTTTAATCTTCGGTTGGTTGCAGTGTTTTGCTTCCTTGGAATTAAACACAATTTCTCTGTTCACATGCTTGTTTCAAATAGATGGTACACAAGAACACATTGGATTCAGCTGGCACACCGTAATGCGACTTCAGATTTGTTCTGCTGAGACAGGATGTCCAGATAAGTGCATGGAGGCAATAGTAATATTATTAAAATAAAGAGTACCTGGGTTTGTCTCTGAGAATCTGGTTGAGCAGGTGAGTGTTGGTTAGGGTAAAAGCCACACTCGCCACCCGCTGTAGCTCCTTCCTGTTCTGTGTATACAACCAGAGAATAACAGAGCAGCAGAAGATATTCCACAAATTAATACAAAAAAAGGACAAAGTTGCTCTTTAGTTCAAGATTTGTAAAAAAAAAAAAAATATATGTTCTAAGACCAGCAATCGTTTGGAAACACAGATATAGCAAAAAGATGGGCGATTTCAGTTGTATTCATGACTTGGAGACTGTAGTTTGGACTCAATGCTTTGTACTTCTGAGACTCAACACTAGATGGAGCTTTCCTATAAAAAGCTAATCACAAAAAATGTTGAAGTGCAGTACAACTAAAGAGCCGAGGCAGTAAGTAAATGCAGAAAATCTCAGCGAAACACGTTGTGTCTCGCCATTTGCCCTGATTTTTTAGTATAGAACAGAATAGAAATAATTTATTAATCCCAGAGGGAAACACTTTTGTTATTCTGTATTTGGCCCTCAGTGGAAAAAAAGTTTGGACACCCCTGGGTTACTTGTTTCGAACATCCTGAATCACCCTACAATTATTGAATATTGCTGCATATATCAAGAGTCTCTTGCAGTTAGAAACAATTATTTTCTGTCGTCATAAATCAAATAAATGGAAAAATGGAACACTCCTTCTGTTATTTTCTCTTTGGTGTATCATCAGAAAGTCAGAGAAGTTCATATGTTTTATTTTATAACTGCATTCCATTGGTATTTGGTATGTACGCAATACACATCCATGTCACACATATTTAAATACATTTTGTAAGATGAAAAAAAATAAATCAATGCATTATGCTAACTCTATTGTGGCATGGTACAATGTGTCTGATTTAAGAGCAATGTGTGATTTCTCAAATGAATTCAAATGATGAATGATTGCAATTAAAAACAGCAGAGGGCAGTAAGATCACACAGCATGTGAAACTGACACATTGACGCAAGGACAGGGACAGACATGAAGAAGAGAAACGCAATCCAATCCAGAAATGTGAGTTACCGCCATGTACGTTTAAGATGCTGCCCTGCTTCAACGCACCTGACATTCATAAAAAGCTTGTAATCAGGTTTGCGGCAGAGCATGATCATGACCACATGTAATTTAAGTGAATGTGTTATTATCACCAGGGTCCTGCAGAGCAGACTGCGACAGTGAGGATGAGAGACACCGAAAATGTGCCTGCAGCTTGCAATTATTCTTACAATGAGTTGTCTGGGTAACTGAGTGACAATGAGTCAACTTGATTTCAGTGTATCAATACATTAATGCATGTGTCAAACATTGCAATAGTAAAACATTTTCCTCCACATCCTTGACATTTATTTGCTCGGCAGCCTTCTTCAGATGAGGAGGTTTAATCTGTCTTTTCCCTGTATGATCATGTTGGTATCAATCCAGGTGTCTGGCATGTTCCCACCACAGACCTCTGTGGTAATGTAAATCCAGGATCCTGGGAATGAAGCATGGAGGTTTGCCATCTGCTGGAGGAGTTGCATTTCCTCACTCGAATAAAAGACCTGACAGATTGGTATGAAGTGCAGCTAATTAAGATGAAACAAGCACGTGTGGGGTAGCTGCTCCATCACACCTTTTCCGCTGTCATCTCCGAACTGCTTGATGTCAGCGGCTGAGTTAGTGTTCGTTACAGGGAGCAGCTGCTTTTACTTCCACATGGTGACTAATTTATACAAGAAAAAAAATAAAATCACTATATCATAGGTGGTAGAAGAGAACTGAATATTTGCATTAAAGTTTAACTACTCAAGCACAGTTAAAGTTACTGACGTAGCTAAAGCCGAGAACCCAATCAAACACCAATGACACAGTTTGGGATCCAAAGCCATGAAGGGTTCGAGTTCATGAAAGAGGCCAAGATCAAACCGAAAAAGCAGAGCAAAACTTCAAATATACAGACTTGAGAGAACTCAGGAAAGGCTGAGAGGAATACTAGCACAACACAGGACACATGCAGTTGGTTGATGAGTATTGAAATTATGATATAATCTGGTATTAATATAAACACTAAACTTGATATTTTGAGGTTATTTCACATTGAGATTTGTTTTTCCAAATGACAGTGTTTCTGCTCTCGTCCATAATTTACACAAGCTGTTACTGGACCACATAAAAAAAACAAAAACAAAAACAAAACTATGTTATACAAAATTTCTTTCACATGTGGGTCTGCAGTTCCCACCAGCAGTCTTGACCTGGTTGTTTCAGGTCATTTTTCCTTAGTTTTTTGTGCTTTTGATTTCTGCATCAGGGCTACTAATTGATTAAAATGTTTTAACTAGTCATTTGAAGTTGCTGTAGAATTACACCCTTCTTTCATGTCTAAAAATTCCACCCTTTTACTTCATCCTTGTTCAAGGTTACTTGGCAGTAGAGCCGATCCCTCATGAAAGAGCAAGTGGATATAGTGTATGATCGTCAAGGTGCCAAAAAAAAAAGTAAGGCCAACAGACACAAAACATGTGTTCGATTTCTCAGAATGGTTTTCTCATGTGGTTCGACAGCTTATGTGCGACTGCTGAAAAATGTAGTGCGTTAATAGAGAGAAGTAAATTTGTCAGTTTAATGTTTTATCTTTCTTTCTTAGCCTTAATTTGTTGTTATTTCTGCATATTCCCCTAATAATAAAATGTAACTAATGTTATATTTATTATTTTGGGTACTTGTTTCTTGTCATTTACAGTTTAATATTTTTAGTTTTCTTCTTCACATCTCCTAACTTTATTTCCGTTTATTTTAACTTCATGTCAGCTTTTAAGTTATATGTCAGGTGTGTTTGTCTTGTGACTCAACTCTTATGTGCCCCTCCCCTGTCTGATTATCATTAAGTGTCTCCACCTGCTTCTTGTCAAGCCCCGCCCAGTATCTGTATTTAAGCTCTGTCTGTCCCTCTGATTTTTTGATCTGTCTTCGTGATTCCTGTGTGTTTTCCTGGTCATTGTAAATGTCTTCTGTGACGTGTGGCCTATTGTTACTGCACGCTCTCTCGGGGGGGGGGGGGCGCTGCTACCTTTGTGTTGGTTGCTGTTTTCTCTGTGTTCTCCCCTCCTTCTCCTTCCTGTTCTTCACAAGTTTGCAGCCCTGCAGGCAATTTTCAATCGTAATAAGAAGATGTGTTGCTCTCTTTCTGACATGCAAGGAATCCATTTGACATTTGTCCCTTTTAATTTTCTGTTTTAACTTGGAATAGGGATCTCTGGTTGTCCTGATTTTGGGTTTTGATTTCCTGCCTTTCTTTTCTTCTTTAAGGTTTAGGGTAAAGAACTGGGTCTCATGTCCCAATGCTTCGTTGGCGCAGTCTCTTTCCTTCTTTTATTACTTTCAACCAGGATCTGCTTCCCCTTTTATTTCTGGCCACTGCTTGTGATAAATTAACCAGGTGATTTTTCAATTGAGTTTCATATTAAATATGAGATGTCCTGCCCACAACCAGATCAGAACCAGGACACTTTTTTAACTCATTACATTCAAACGAAGTTACATCAGTTTGCAAAAAAGAAGAAGAATAGCAAACATGGTAATTTGATCTTTTTGAGTCGATCATTAATCATTAAAGTTTGTAAGTGGGAAATAATTGTAGGCATGCAGAATTTTGCATAACACCTGTTGGACCATATGGAGTCATTCTTTCTCCTCTTTATGACTTGATTCCCTGAATGCGTACATATGACTGAAATATATAGCCTGTGATTAATGATTCAGTTCAATATGTTAATATTGATTTATTTTAATCATCTTCGTATAGGTGTGAAAAGCTTCATATGTTTAGGGAAAAAATAACCTCACACTGCTTGTATTAGCAACACTAAAAAGGAACTTAGATATTTTATCCTTTGGTATAACGTTTATTTGCGGGTTAAAAAGAGACCTCTGACACAGTGTAAAATGTTTAACTGTCTTGAAAGTGTTGGTTTAAATATGCAGTGTGGAGCTCTATAAGCCCAGGAAATTGACTCTGTTAGAGTTTATTCAATATTTACCGGTGTATGCAACAGTAACTCTTTAAGTAATGAGGCCAAAACTGCTTGCAAAGCAGTCGAATATACAGAAAACGGCAACCCTTGTGAAGTCGTAGACGTCTACGTGCTGAATCAGATTAATCCACATAAAGGGTTCCAAACATTACCTCTCTGATGATTTGGAGTCATTATCTGTTCAAGGACTTGCATCCCGCCATGTTGCACCACTCAGTTTACTGAGCAACAGGCCGTGAAATAGATCCGAGACACAGAGTATTTTATCAACATCCTTGCAGAGGAATCCAAGGTTTCTTCTCATGTCTGGGAATTTTAATTTCATCAGGTGATTACAGATCAAACACGAGTTCACTAGATTGGCGTCCATCGGGCCAACTTGTTAAGAAAATTCCAACAGCACAATCTGCAGCATGTTGTCTTTTCCTAAGCGGCTTCAGCCTTGTCAACAACAGCCGACTTTCAGTTTCGTAACCGGGAAACTATAAAGGTTCTCGCAAAGAAGTGACGCGCTCGAACACAAACGCTTTCCTGACAGCTTATCAGAGGAACATGTTTGCAAATTCAGGAGTGTTTCTAGTTTGTTTCCTAACATCAGAGAGACAGCAGAGGCTGCAGTGCGGAATGATAATGCAAGTGGAGATACATGTACATCACATCAAAGCAGTGGATTAGCACGGATCAGCTCCCAGACAAACTCTGGTGTAATGAGAGCTAAGTCAAAACTGCAGGGCAGTGTTGGAGCTTGACATATTAACGTGAGCTTGGCAATCCACACTTTAGTCAGCACTTCTTCAGCTTTTTTGCCTCCAGAAAGCACATTTTTACTGATTCAGACAACAAAAACATGTTTGTGGGAAAAACTGCTTCCCAAATGACACATTAAAATCTTTGTATATTCACACTCTTTTCAACGTTGGTAATGAGCAGTGATGTTCATTTAAATGACTCAAGCTAATATTTTTACTAATGCAAGTAATACCACTCACATTTAATCTTATCATCTTCTTCTTCTGCTTCTTCTTCTTTTGAGTTTAATGGCAGTTTGCATCCATAAAGTTGCATTAGCACCATCTGCTGGTTGTTGATTGTTTCACAATCAGCAAATTGAAATCAAAGGGACATTTGAAAATCTGTTGTATTCTGCCAATTGAACAACAGCAACTGAACTGTACTACTTATTTTAACTCTGGGGTTTGTTAACTGATGTACATCACTTTAACCATTAAAGCCAAAGAACGAGTTGTTGCTGTTAGTTCCTCTGCTTGCAGACTTTTTAGATTTGCAAATCTGCAATGATTGTGCCTCACATCCAAACTGATTTTGACTGAAAATTCAGCTACAGTTCATTCACAAATCTTGAAACATTTGTGTGATAAGTGCAAAATACCAATTTAATGTGAATGCAAGCAAAGACGTTCTCTCGTTTGCATATTTTCACACATTTTTGTGTCTTGAGTTGTTGCAAGTCATTGAACTCAACAATCTCAAATTTTTTTAATTGCTTGTTTCTATGAGTATAAGAATTAATTCAACTCAAATCCTGGTAAATCTTGGTTGCATTTTTTTCTTCGAAAATGTGTTTGTTTATTTGGACTTGCCCTTCTCTCCACCTAAGTGAACACATATTTTCAATATATTTGCGATTTGAATTCCGGCCCTCCTTGTCGTACCCCACCCTTAAATACAGGTGACTGACGCAGGTTTCAAGCATCATCTTGCTTCTTACTAGCCCCGTTTTTGATGAAAACCATTGCCAGTGAATCATACACAAGTTAAGTATAGAGGAGTGTTTCTTAAACTAAATGTTAGAAAGGCCAGGGCCAAATTGGGGAAAATATATTTTGGAGGCACTTTTTCTTTTCACAGTTAATCAATGATTTTTTCCAGTTTCTGGGTTATTATCATTATAAAAAAAACATCCTTCCTGCAGTGTTTCCAACATTCCCAACAATCATTTCCATTTTAATTATTTGTATTTAAGTCCTTTATGTAATCTCGACAAACAGTCACTCATGACATGAGATCTATTAGTCTTAACTTGTGCTCGTTTTTACACACTTTGTTTGAGTTCTGCCCGAATGTTTAATTTTCCAGATTTATTTGCAACCACATGAATCAATATATATCTGATTAAATACATGACTTTTCTTGACAGTCTTTAAACTGTTTACCAATAAGTCTTTTAATTGTGATATGATCTCTGATTGTATTCGTCAACTGTACAGTGACCAAAATCCTTGAGAAAATGTCTGTATTTGTAGAAATCTCCCAAAGGTGTTACCATATATATGCTTCTTTAATACAATCATTATTTTATTCAATCTTTTTCTATTTATTACAGATTTTCTGCACAACATATGGCTTCATTAAAGAAATGAATTACCTGTAAATGCTAATAAGCAGATATGCTACTGACAGTGGCAGTAAGGTGCTGAAGTGGGTTATTTGGCTCGAGCTGCGTGACTCATCTTGTAAAGTGACAAAAGACCCCGATGATGTCTCATTTACCACCAATTTACCCATCAGCAGCTAAAACTGTCGTTTCAACATATACGACAAGGGCCACTCAATATGGGTTCCTATAAATATTCTGTCTGCCAAGGCTGAGTGTTTAGCATATGAATGCAATCTGAAGGAAATTGAATATTGAACTGTATTTTTTTTATTCTTTTCTCTTTGTTTCTGTTTAAAGTATGCTGACTTTAAACAAACAACAAACATTTTATGATACATGTCAGTAAAACAAAAATATTTTAAACAATAAAAATGCCTTATATTATCAGGAGCTCTGGTGTTTGAAGCTCGGGAAAGGTTAACGTTCTTTCTATCTTAATTTGTTTAGGCTGTTTGGCTAAAAGTATAACATTTTTGGACAGAAGATACAGGCAATGTGAAATCTGACCTTGGGATTTGACTTTGGACAAGCCTGGTTTAATCCTACTTGACTGGGGACCTACTGAAAGTACAGAGTTGCCAGATTTCACTGAGAAGAACCTCAATAAAATGGTTGCATTATCATAACACTTCACGACGACACTAATTACGTAAATAAAAATAAAAACAACAACGAAATGACTTTTGAAGATTTAGCAAAAAAAAAGAAAATTGAAACTCCCCTAACTAGTACAAGAGGAGTCTTGCTTTTTATTGTTGCATCTGGATCCCAAAAGCTGTTTATATTTTTATATAATGTGAAAAGTTTAGGAAGTCTGGTATTTGACCATAAACACTGTGTGATACTGGAGGACAATGTGGAAATATATTAGCATATAGAGAATAAACAGAATATAATTTCTCCATATTAAAAAAACTAACTGTATAACACATGCAATATGTGGACTTTTGGCTATCCCCCTGCTATTCCTGAATTTGTTTCTGAACGTGTCTGTAGATTTACATTTTACTCTGTTTTGCAGCAAGAAGCAGCAAAAGAAAACTTATACACGTTTCTCTTAAAAAAAAATCTCAGTTTGTTCAGGTCACGTCAAAGCTATTGGAATATAAACATTTTTTCTTGTGTATGTGTACTAGTTTTTGCATGAAAACAAAGAAAAAGAGTTTGGAGTTTGTGCCATTTATAGATCATAATAACTTTCCTCTGGGACCCACTCAAGATGAATTTGGGTTGTATCTGGAACATGGACTATAATGAGTTTTACTTCTCTGATGTAAGTGGTGACATCTCAGTTAATAAAGCTCAAACTGTCCACATTTCTTCTGTGACCTTTCACCGAGGACAGTGCTTATGTGCTCAAATGCATCCGGTAAAAGATTGTAAGGAGACAGATGTACATTCATAATCAATCCGGATATATTTCATTGTTGCAATAAACCTACAATATAAAACATAAAACACACATTTCACCCTCTAAAGCTGACAGACAGGGAGGAGTAATCAGGCTGTAACTGCAGTTATATTCCAACACTTGCTTCGAGTGCCCATGTGAAGGTGCTGGTGGGCAACTACAACTGGCTCCAGTTCAGCCGACTGCAGCAGCCCTCTGCGCCTGCAGCACGTCCATATGGTGCACCGTGAGGAGCCCGAACTACGAGAATAAATGTACATTTTGATAGTTTTACACACGGTCTGCCTTGTTGCCCATTTCCCCTTCAACTCACACTGACACGTACCTACAGCATACTTGCTAAAATGCTAATCTGTTTGTTTTTTTAGTCTCCTCAGAATGCAGAGAAGTGCCTTGTTTTCCAAGGAAATCGATTTTCCTTCTTTGCCGAGACAATCAATCCATGCCAAGAAAGTGGTTGAAAAGCCGCCACAGATTTCACATTTGCAGCTCTAATTATGTTAAATTCATCAACGGTGCCTTATTGATTACACTCGGGCGGCTGTAAGCTGCTCCAGGGCCCTCGTGCTCATATAATGTTATACAGCAGTGAGAGGCAAGGAATTCATGAGTCAAATGTGTGTATATCAGAGTCCCCAACACAGCTGGTTCATCTGTATATCAACATAGGTGTCAAGAGTGGACTCACCTATGAGTCAGAGGTTTAATTTCATCAGGTGCATGCTGTCAACCACACCCATTCTTGCTCTCATGCCACGATGTTTGCCAAACGCCAGGTCAGGACCCACCATCCAAACCCTTCCCAGGGTTACCACAAACAGGAACCATTCACCCATCTTTTTTCTGATCTATCAAGCTCTCACATTCAACCCGACGGGCAACTGCATGTTTTTGGAAAGGATGCTGGATTACCTGAAGCCACGTCCAAACTGTCAAATCTCTTTCTTTGTCCTATAAAATGGGATAAAATGTTTTTTTTTTAAATAATCTTAGCTGAAGTCTAAATAACTCAGAAATACAACTTTATTTGTGAGGAAACCTGACCATAAAATAAAAAAAGTTATGTTCCTTTTGAGTTCTTTATGGTATTGATCCAGCATTGTGCTGAAAACTACATGATGTAGGACAGACTTCGCTTATTTCAGTGTAAGTTTGCCAATACTCAATACATAACTGGAGAAGACACTAAAAGAACAAGAAATTTTTCATCATGCAAAATAAAAATACTCACATGTCCAGCTTGATTAACAATGCATTCTAAAATCCAGATACTTTGAATGGCGTTCAGTAGATTGATGTTAAGGTGATGATTTATTAGGATGGAATTTGACCCTCATGTCCAGAGGTGGTCTTCATAACTGAGGTCCCGAAGCTGTTCTCCTCATACCTTCAGACCTGCCCCTAATTATCCCATTAACTCCACTAAGCACCTCATAAACCTTCATTTTAGTGAAGTACCAAACCTTGAAGCCCTGTGCCGATGATCTGTAACTGGTCAGGAACTTTTTGCCCTCTTAACTTTGGCCTTTTTGCTGAATGTGCTTAATTTAGGAGCACCTTATTTTAATTCTAATACATCTTCCGGCTCAGTCTCCCTCTGGCTCTCTTTGTTATCAGCACGATTGCAGATTGTGAGATAATTTGCTGGCACATGAGATATTTTTTCAAAAAAAGGGACGGGTGTGGGAGGAGGGGTATTCAATGCATCAAAGCCTTTTATTAAATTAAGTGATTTGATGATTAACTCCAAATTAACTGCTCATTCCAGTATTTTAAGGACAAAATTGCCACTTTTTAATTAGTATTTGTTGCGTCTGTGTGGCATTAATTCTCTAAACTGGTAATCACAGTGTGTTGTTTGCTATAATTTGGCCTCATCACAATGGGCTGTGTGAAACAAAACCTGTATTATTGTTCATACTTCTGTAATCTGTCATTTCTGTCTAATTTCACAAGAAATCATAGTGGCTCATCTGGTGTCTGACTTTGGTGAGTATACAAAAATACTTTTGCTCATAATCAATTGATTATGATTGTGTTTTAAACGGCTTGAGAAATACAGGAACACAGTACAGTGTCTTCATCCAGCATAATTTTTTGGGAATAGACCAGACTGAATTTATTCCCAAGGTGTGGGCCCCCTTTGCAATACTTTCATTGACCACCAAGTCAGAATCCTCTGGCGTATCTTTAGTTTTCTGTTCTTTATTGTTTTTTCTTTCTTGTATTTAACTATTGCATGTATATTTTTGCTTGGGATGTACACAGTGAATGCTTAATTCTTTTCTTTTTTGGTTATATCTTCAGCATGTGAGGTGCTAAATAAATACAATTATTACCGATGTCTTTCAAACCATCCATCATCTTATATTGCTTTATCCAATTCAGGGTAAGATTCCTCCGTGATCATGAAATACATGTTTACGTGAGGAAAGGAGCGTAGACAACCAACCCATAATTAAGAACATGCAAACTCCAAGCCAACCCTGGATTTGAACTCTACTCCTTCTTGCTATCATGCAATAGTAGTAACCAATAAAACCCTTTTCTTCAGTTTTTGTATACTGCAGATATTTGGGGATTTTTATTACTGCATAAATCGTACAAACGTCTGTCCCACTTACAACACAATCCTTGTTGGGCAGGTGTGGCTCAACAATTTTCCCAATGGAGGCACATAAGTTGTATGGATGACTGTTACTTTTGTCTTATTTTGTGGTACTATAGCAGCATTTTGTTGTCAGAGCGTGATATCTAATGGTCCCATTATGTAAGTGGTGGTATATTTTGTCATACAACACCAAAAAAAAGAAAGCGGGACTTTAAGTCTGGAAAGTATGGTATTTTAATTATGCACGATATTGATGAATCAATCATTTGTCAAGAATGTCCCCCTGGTATTAATTCAGCATTTCTATTCCTAGTCTTTTCTAAAAAGCAGTGTGTTGCATGGTATTGATAAGCTACGACTCCTGCTCTGCATCAGCCAGGTTCGAGTATTTCTGTGTATCTTTCATCCACGTGTTTGAATGATGCTCTATAAATAAATGTGTCTTGCCTTGCCTTATTGTGTCGTGAGAGCAGTTTGAAACGGACAAAAGAAATATTCCTGTGTAACGGTACCGTTACCACTGGCAGTAATTTACAGTTCATAGTACTTTCGTAGTAATTTCAAACATAAAGATCACAATCACAGGTTTCTAAGAAATCACAATACAGTGAGTCCGAATGGTGCCCCAGATCCCCTCGTACACATGCAGATATTGTACAATGGTGTGTAATAATCCCACCAAGTCATACAAGTCATGCTGTGTGTTGCAGGGAGAAGCTGGCCTCTTTTCTGATACATTGTGAACAACTTTCCATCATCAAGGGGTATTTACTACAAGCATCTGCAGTGTGCGTATTGATCTGCCCTTAAGGTTCTGTTTGCATCCTGGTGTGTGCTCGCTCTCACTGTGGGGAGCAAATATCAGGTGTGGTGGTGGTTTGGCAGGAAAAGGATCTGTGTTCCGGAAACTGTGGGGAAATCACAGCAATCCAGGCCTTCCATAAAAATTCTCTTTGATCCACCCCTCGTCATGTTGCGCCGCCCCACCAAAAACATCACAATCTCACTTCTCCACTCTGCATCTCTTGTTCTCATCGTCCTCCCACACCTACTCACCCCTCTACTTTTCTCATTCTGTCACCATTTTATTTCCCTTTTTCTACTCCACACTCCATCCTCCCTCTGTCCCTGATTAAGCTTGCTGGTGCATTAATAAAGTGCAGCCCCCCCCCTCCCCTTCCTCCAGTGGGATTAGGCAGAGCACTAATTCCATCTCCAGTCCTGGCTGCTTTGAAGTCGACTGCCAGGGAAACCGCCAGCTTCTTCAATTTTTCCTATTTGCATAATCCCACCACTGCACTTGTACATGCTCATCAGAGTGGAGGATGAGCTAATATGCTGGATAGAGCTGCATATCTGTATTATAATAATCCAGTAGTTTCTAGTAGCATTGCCTTCTTCATCTCTGGTACCATCAGGGATCAATGGATCGCTGCTGCTATCAACATCAGGATGTCATCATTGTCACAATCCACTTCCTCATCACTCTTGGTTCATTTTGCAGTCCTTATCATAATTAGTAATTAGCATGTGCAAATGCTAATTTTTGCTCATTGGCAGTGTCTGATTGTATTTATGTTGCATTAACTACCGAAGAAGTGCTCGGTTGGTAATTCCGACGTCTGCGGCAAGACGCTGCTGTGATCCAAGTGGTGTGCCTGTATGCTCTCGAACAACACAGAATAACTAACGTGTGAAAACAGAGCCTCCGTAAACATATGAATAATGATCCTTGGAAGCTTTCATGTGAGGAAAACAAATTAAAAACACTGAAAGCTCGATAAAAAGGGCTAATCTATGAGTCAGCAACCACTGGTCAGAGCCCATGATTGTAATTTAGAGACAGGGAGTATATTATTAGTTTATCAAACGGCATATGTTCATGAAAGCTCTGTTTGTATGACACCACCATTAACCGAAGACCTGATGAGATATGTTGTAATTGAAGAAGCCATTTGTGGAAACAATGCTTTCTTCATTTAATCAAACAGAGAGATCAAATCAGCTTTGTGCACTTTTGAGCTGGATAACAGATTAAACTGTTAAAGCGAGAAAAACCCTTCATTGTACATTCTAAATGTGTCCCAAAATCAACCAATCTTTTCAAAAATAACACAGGGCAATGAGACCGTGACTTGTCTTCGGGCAGATAAGACAAACATTAATCCTGGAGGACCTGCATGTTTTCATTCTGTCCCTGCTACAACAACACTTGAATCTAATATATGTGTCACCATCAGTCCCTACAGGACCTGGATTTCAAATAATTGTCAATGCGAATTAAGAAGTGGCTCTTCAAATTAGTGACAAACTTAAGCTCAACAACAAATTGAAGAAAACAAAGCACTACTCCTGTAAAAATTAAGTGACGTTAACCATCTGATCAGTGATGGCATCCTAAACCACATGAATATATGAGCCATTTTATGAGGCTTCATAAACCAAATCCATGCCGTAACAAAGCAAACGTTTCAACGCGTAACATTTTACAGAGAGTTTCATTGTATAAAAAAGCTGTATCTTGCCAATTTCCAGTTTGTACTTGAAGGCTGACGTTAGTGTTTTCCAGGAGTAACAAAGTTTAGTCTCAAAGCAGACTTTTTATTTGTGACAGAACAAAAAACTGTTAGTGAGGGGTCTCATATTGCTTTTGGCTCTTTGTTACTTTTGAACTCTACGCCACCAGATCCCTTGTAGTGGACATACCTGGGGCGCATCAATGAGCCAAATGTTTCCTGAGCTTCTGCAACCACAATGCTCACATTGGCCCCGTCAGTGCCTGGAGACCCGTGTTGACATTTTAATTGTGGCAAACAAGCTCACCAGTGGAGGAAAAACATAACTTGGGCAAAGAAGCAGAGATTTTTCCTGCAGAAGATCGAATTTCCTTTGAAGTCCACCTCCAAGGAGCCAATGAGATTTGTAATTTTATTTAATAACTTAATGTAGCTATCATGTGATACTTAATACCAACCAATGAATCAGTGGCTCACATTTTGAATAGACTTGTAGCCACAAAATGAATATATCTACAAAAGTTCTTGTTTTTACATTAAGAACTTTCATGTCTAATGTTTTTTTCTTTTAATGAAAATTGATGTAACCTATCTTTCTACAGAGTCTGTGCAGGGGAAACGAGAATCTGGTTGATTGATGAGGCAATTAAAATGTTCAGTTAAAGTTTAATTTATTTCTTCTGAAAATCTGACATTAGCCAGTAAACTTTGGCAGGTTGTGAACCTTATTTCATGCATCAAAGTCAGACACAAAACAGCAGACGGCCACCGGCTCATCCTCCACACCCTGTGCATGAGTTTGACCCTCTAAAAAGCAACTAGTGCTCAGAGGTCTGACAAAACTGTTGGTTAATTCAGTAAGTGTTTCTGGTTTAGTTACCATTACTATTATCTCGATATCGGATGTGCTATATTTGAAATTCAAGTAACCACATTCGTGAACTGTAGGTGATTTTTTAAACATGTCCAATGCACCCAGAGAGTTATGCTTAGGCTCCTTTGGTGCAAATTGCACATTATATACAGTAGGATAGCAGGACTTGACAGTGTGTAGACACCTTTCACAGAAATCCAGACAGAAAACCATTTTATTATCTTTCAGGGAGAAGTATTTCAGTTTCAGTTCTTGAGAAAATGTGCACCTTTCTCCAACTGATTTTTAGACATACAAATAACATATAAAAAATAAGTGTCCGAAATGCTGAAGGGTTTAAAACAACAATTTCAATGAATTCTATATAAAGAGTTAAGCGAAGTAATAGTTGGTGCTGTACCAATTCATTTGTGAGAAAAAGAGAAATAATAAAAAAAATAGCCCTTTTGTTATCGTACTGGATAGTTTGGTATGTAGGTGAACTGCTGGAAGGTGGAAGGTCGAGGTTTGTATGACAGCTGGTATTGGCAGCAGTCGAGGTAAGGACACAGGTTTGTTGTACTCAACTGTCTCAGCAGAAAGCCTGAGGGACGACCATGTATTAGTCAGTCACCACATGCTCTGCTCAAAGCAAGCTGAACTCTGTCACATCGCACTCAAGTGAGTGTGTTACACTCAAGTTCAAGTCATGCATATTTCAGTTTAAATGATTGACAGAAGCTTTTGTTACATGTAAAAGCATTTTCAAAATCTAACTATCTATGAGCATATTACAATTTGCTAAAAGCAGAACAATGTAGACAGGCTCCTGCTGTTTCACTGGAGATGAGATTATCAAGATGGTTGTATTTTTTGAAAAATGATAATGGCACAAAAAAGTAAATGAGTCAAGTAAAGTCTGCTTTCATCTTAGTCTTGTGGGATTCAATTTACTTTTTTCATGTCAGGTTTATGGTTCACGTTGTGGCTGCAGACTGAACATATTTATTTCCTCCATTTTTAATTATTTGCCTGTGTCTCACTAGACAACCCCTGCTATACGTCTTCTCTATAGACGTGATATGAGTTTGTCACATGATCCCTGTGTGTTTCCCTTGAGTTGTCTAGTTATTTTTGCCTTAACTTGCCTCCTTTGATACTTACAGTGACTAATTGGCTGTTTCCAACTATTTCCTGTCTGACCACAAGATGAATAAAAGTGCTTCTTACACCTTCCTGCCCAAAAGCCAGACCTCCATCGAATCTCTTATGGCTTTGATTTAACAGTTTTGGTATGTTTAACATCAGTATAATGAATTCTCTCTCCAGTGGCAGATGGTGGAATATCCTATAAAATCAATAAGTAGTTATTTAATATTAGCAAAGCTTCAACATTTAAAATATATGTAAAATATAGCATTTGTTTATCAAATAAATGCCATCTTTACTTTTGGTTTGAAATCAGCCATCATTCAGGTTCATGCCGTTATTATATAATTTTGTCCTCCTTCTTTCTACAGTGTGGCTGTGACAAAAATGATCACTAAGTAATCCTCATGTTTGAGTAAACATGTCTTCATCATAAACTGTCTATAACTATTTGGGGAAGCATTATGTAACATATAATATGATACCAGCTCCAAAAATTAGCTTCCCAAGTAACGACTTACATTTTTGTAAAATGATTCTTTTAGATTTAAAAGAAATAACTAGTATCAATTGATATTTGCATATTTTCACTAACTAGAACATACAAGTCAGTGCTATTTAATAAATTGCTGACTTAATGTTTTTGGGCCAGTGAGACTACAAGTCAAAAACAAAGGATGAATTAAAAAAAAGAAAGAAAAGAAAATCTTACCTCTGGAAACTCCACTGAACTCAGCAAATATGATGGTTATGAAATTTTGGGAGCTAAGTCTTTTTGCCCTGAAGGCGACGACATAGGAGTCATTGGTTGAAGCTGCAGGAGCAGGATGTTATCGATACGGCCGCGTTCAGAGAGAAGCTATGAAAATATTATAATCGCAACAACCAGGCAGCAATAGCATCTTCAAAGCAACAGACGAGTGGACATGCAGCAGGTGAAGGTTTGCAGACACAGCAGTTCAGTAGGAGCAGAAATTATGATCATATCATCAAAAGGAGTGTCCATAGCAAGTCCAAAAAGTGACAGAGGGTTTATGTGGAGGATGTGATGAATGAACCTCTGCTGCAGGTGGAGGGCAACATAAAGAAGATGGTTTTACCCATGTTGGAAATGTGATTTTGCACCAGTCATGATACCTTGGTGCTGGACCTCTGTGGTCTTACCCAGCAGACGTATGATTAGGATTAGGATGTTTCTATTTAAAAAGATTGTGCCAGGAATATATACAAAATTATGCATTTGTGATATAAATTATTTTATAGATGCCTCACAATTCACTGTAACTGCACTAAAAATACAGTCCAGTTCTTGAAAACTATTAAAAGGTTGAAATAAAATAAAAGTGCCTGTGACAAGTGATCAGATAAATGGAGAACATATTAATGTCTTTAATCTGAGAGATGTATTTTTTTAAATATATATTGTTGGTTCAGGAGTTGTACATATACAGTATATGATGTATTTTACACATATACTTCCCTGATCTTACAGTTTTGTGTTCAGTGTCTAAACTCCCCTCTTAACCTGCGTGTGAATTTACAAAAATACATAACTTAATTGTAGTTAAGCATGTGTTCGAGAAAAAAAATTCAAGTATTGAGAAGAAAATATGTAAAATTCTTCTATTCTTCTTTCCTGCAATGTTTTATGTTTTGAGTGAAATTATTCTGGTAAAATGTGCCGAATACCAACATGGATCAGCCGGATTATGACCCAGGTAAGGCATGACTGTCACATGCTGGGCTTTGTTCTGCCTGAATCCTCGCAATGATGAAATCTGCAGGAGTGCAAATAGCATTCGACCCCCACTGAGAGACCAGGTGTATAATGAAAGTTAAAGATTTCTGACTATATCACTTGACTGACTGTGCTTTGCAACAGTTGGAAAAAAAAAAAAAACTTTTGTCATGCGAAAAATATTAGGTAAAACTGATCGAATTGCATCAGGTCAGATTATTTGAACTTGACAAAACAAAGCTTGAAACCCAAAGACAAGGCTGTAATGAGGTACGGGGCCGAGGGATGATGAAGTCTGAAGCTAACGAGAAAAAAATTCCAAATCTTTTCACCGCCTCCTGAGGCATTCACAGCAGTCACGTTCCCATCCTGGAAAATGTAATTGATGCGCTAGATTTTAATTTGGACTTTGACAAAAGAGGTTTGAATAAAACAGGGAGCAGCTGGCTGGTTGGGACACATTAGCATTCAGAAGGTGGAGAGGAAGCTCAAATAGAAGTAGAGAGCCAAGTAAAGTCAGTCAAAGGTGAGAAAAATTAAAGCGGTTGTTGGAAGATGTGCGGTGAAGGCGAAATAACATATCTGTGCCGACACAAGAAATTACATTACAGAAGAAGAAGCTGATTGAAGCTCTTCTAATTACTGATGTAAAAACACTAAGTTCTTCAAAACCTTTTCTCCAGTTTATCACATAGGAGCAACAAATATTGCTGAAGCAAGAATGGTGATAGAAAAACAAGTTTTAACTGAATTAAAAGTTTACTTTCCCCCAAAGAAGCAGGAAGCTTAGTGGAAACCACACTGTCTCAGCGGCCGAGACTGATTTAGACAAAATGTAGCATGAAATGTATTTAGACAAAATCCAAATCAGCAGCACACAGAAACGCCTGCATGTTGTAGTTTTTGTCTTGTATGCACTGGACTAATCTCCCTTCTAGTGTCCCACTCTGCAGAATGTTTTCTCCTCTTTGTCTTGTTGGAGGAGTAAAGATGCTTTACAAATAAGGAATTGTTCTGTAAGTTACCCTAATGCACTGACGATCTCCCAGTGTTGCACTACGGTACAACAAGACAGATATTGACATGCAAATAATGAGTATTTGATTTCAGTTCCAAAGTATAGTTCTGCAGGGTGGAACCTCTTTGATAGAAATAAAAATAAATAGAAATCTGTCAGTCAGTGCGTTTGGGAGTGAGTTCTTTTGTTAAAATTGTCTTGTGTTGCTTCCAATGACATTTGATGAATCCTAAATAGCAGCGGAGTTTTATTCTATCCTACATTGTGTAATCACGACCAGTGAAGTTGTTCTTCAATTGAAGTCCTCTTATTTAACCCGATTTTAAAATTTGATTTGTGGTATTGAAAATGACATTTATGGTTCCATTCTCACTCTTCATGTGTGTTTTATGAAAATGTATGGTTTCCAACTGATGCAGAAACAAAACTGTGAGTATTTCAATACAGCATTACCTGACAACATTTTGACATATTCTAGTTTGTGATATTCTGTCAACTTACATGGCTTTGATCATAACTAAAGAATCCAACGTTTCTTCTTGGTCTAAAATTTAAAAAAAAATCATATAAATCAAGGCACTCATACCATCCAAGTTTACTGATCTTTTTATTTCCAGTATCATTACTTAAAACGCTTAAAAGTCAGTATAAAGTAATGACATATAGTATGTACTATATAATAAGAAAATCCTTTGGGAAGTGCAAAACTAAAACTAAATCTCTGAGTTGGGTAAAGAGCCTTCATGTCACATCATAAACACTACATGATAGTAGTGCAAAGAAAAAAGAAAAAACAACAAAACAAACATCCCCAAAAATCCCAATTACACTACAAAATGTAGTTAATGTTCTTTCTGATCCGACAATAACCGACAATACACCTTAAAAGTGTGATATTATTGTACATTTTTAAAATTACAATATTGACAAAATTATGGTGGAGAAGATTATTACAGAGACTGTTAAAACTGTCTAACTTTGTGACCGACGAGATAAACAGAACAAACAATAATAATATGATTGAAATACTCAGCGGTTTTCTCTTTTACCATTAAACACACCTCTTCAGTCACATTACAAGGACATGACCTGCTTTGCATCTGGAGAAACAAAACATCTAATTAAAGCCCCTGAAGAGGAGCAGAAAGTTAAAAAATAATAAGTGACATCTTCATTTAATTTTTATTGTCTTGTATTGCTCATGGAGAGTCCTGGTAAACTCACTTTATATGCAGAATTTAATTGGCTGCATTTCATTTGTAACTCCAGCCAACTTTGCAAAAAGCGCAGGGAATAAATGACATGGCTAATCGTGACCAGATAAATGGACACAGACGTGAAGCTCCCCTTCTGCATGTTCCTTTGATCATACACATTTCTGAATCTTAAGTGTTTGATGTGGTTGAGAAAGCGCTGCACCTGCACCAGAGCGCTCAGAGCAATAACTCCGCTGCTTCGAGACACTGTCAGTTTCCTGACATCATGTCCAGGTCTCACAAAGCCTTTCCTCCCTTCGGAATGATGGAACTGCAAAAACAAGCTCCCCTTCTTAATCAGACGGCAATTTGCTGTTAAGTCAGGGAGAGAGGTGAGCCAAGTTAGTGAGAAGTTGTGTGAGAAAAAAGATGATTTCTATTGTCTCCAGCACTTTAACGGTACCCTCATGTGAGATAACGTGATTGTAGTTTCAGTTAGAGTTGACAGACATAGCCTTCCTTTGTGCAACACAATGGGGATACGTTTAATCATTTGTAGACTTATTTTTCAGTCTGCAAGGTCAAAACTGCTCTGTAGAAAGCATTTTATGAGACTCAACCACTTACTTCAGAAAGATGAATTCGCTGTATTCCATCTTCCATGTCTTTGGCAGACCTTTCTAGTATTCTAAGCATATAGCAATATTATCACTGGAACTAGTTACTTCTTTGAAAATCAGTGAGGTACTTCACCAGTAATGACTACTGAATGTGTAGTGTTAGATTTGATTGTCTCTCAGCTGTATTATTGTAATTTTGCTTTGCCATATTAGTCACTCTAATGATGTTATATCAGTTGGAGGAAGATGCTTTATGATTATTTATTGAACTGATGATATTTGGAAAAGGAAGCAACCTAATAAAGATAATCTGCTGTCAAGTTGTCTGAGTTTGTCTTCTCATCAGTATCTGTCTAAACTTGAACAAAGCTTGAAGGTGGATACCGAGGGCGCATTTCTTGTTTTATTCAAAAAGCACAAAAGGTCAAATGAGATAATCTTGAACATAGAAAGAAGGACATATTTTTTTTCTTTACAACCTCTCTCTCATGAAAAAGACAAATGGGGCAAAACCAAATTAAAATTAATACAGAATTGTTTTATTTAACCACCATAAGTTAGACAGATATGCCAGTTTAAGACATATACAGGTGAATCTCAATAAGTTAGAATATAAAAAAAACTGATTTATTTCATTCAAAAATTCTACATCATTTATAACATAGATTTATTAAACAAAGACTGAGTGTAATCAAATGTTCATTTCTTTTAATGTTGATGAATGTAACTCACAGCTAATGAAAACTTGAGAGTTCATATTGTTGTGTGGGCTTAGATTTAATAGCAAGAATAAAACACCAAGCGGCATAGAAGAGGTGTAACAATCCATTTCCGATGGACTATTCGGTCACTCCACGGGTTTTCCTTGAATAATAAGAAATGCAAAAAAAATCAGTCACCTCCAACTGGATTCCCGAGGAGCTGCTGCCATGCATCTTTTACTTCTCACAACAGTCCACGAAGCTCTGCAGAAGCTCCGTAATAACTCTTTGGTCCGAACCAGCTGTGTTGTGGCAGGAGGGGCAGATTAAAGATATCTTCGCGGCGGGGATCAGAGATTCCCGAGGACCAGAGCTGGCCACCACGGGGTGACATATTTTGTCACAGAGTAAGTTTGAGACATTGTTCTTCTGAGAGGGGAAACAACTATTTTAAAGTGTGAATAGAGAGATACTTTACACTCTGTGTGTCTGTGCCCTGCAGAATTGTCCAGTGGGAGGCCCGGAACATAGCTGAGAAAAGTGCTGCAAGTGCTGCCCTTTTCTTGTAAATACCGCTCGCTGACAGGATCTATACGGCCCTTTTCAGCAGGAGGGAGGAGAAGTGCCAGCTGCTCGGGAGGTAAATTCATGTACATGTACTGTTTCTTTTTCTCTTGACCTTTCCCAACAGGTTTCTTTGCGGGGATGTTTTGTCATCACACAGGATCGGGGTCAGCCAGGTGTTGGCTTTCTGTGTTTGTACTTCCAGCCTCACTACAGCCACATTTCTGCAGCAACAGAAACAGGCAGCTGACACCTTGGAGATAAGCGATAAGTTTCCCTTGATTTCATTCTCAAAGAATAGCCTCAGTCAATTGTGTTTTGCTGAGCATTAATAGTTCTTGAAAGAAATAATACAATGGCACATTGTTCCATGCAAGTAATTGCTTTGCAAAGCAGCATAATGTAAAAAAAAGAAAAGAAAAAGAAAGATAAAATACATTATTTAATGTACTACTTTACTTGTTTCAGCAGAATTGCTGTTGCTGCTCTGCAGGGAAATATTTCAGCATATTTGTGGAAACAAAACAGATGTTCATCTTTTGGATACATGACTGTGCATAATCTCATCCGGAAAAATAAAGTGGCACAAACCACTAAGTTAAACTTTCCACAATTGGCAGGCCTTTGACTTCAGCTTATGAACCTCAGCATCGATCTCATTTCAAAGAAGAAGCTGACAGTTATGAAAAAACTAAGATATTGTTGAAGGATATTTCTATACCCTCTTTCCTGCACATTAGGTACTTCTGTCCAACAATACAATGTATTATTTACAATAAACGTATCAAACATCCGACTCTTTGGACTTCTTTGGTGTATGATTCAAAAATTGATATCTGTGTACAGTGCATATTTTTAGGAACAAAATCCATCAATCAGTGGTATCAATTTGGACTAACAGATGAAACAAAGGGGCCAAACAATACAGAAACAACACCTACCATCTCTACAGCTTTTAAAATTGAGGTTACAATGGTTTCCAACACGGCATTATTGTAGAGCAGTGAGTACAGTTTCTTAACAGCATGAGCTGTTTTTGATTCCACATGAGGGGTTTTCTATACTTTGTGGACTTTATCTGCAAGTTTGAAGACTCACGTTTATAATCCTAGTTTTGTTCATGAAATGCAATAACAGTTTAATCTTTTTGTAGTATCATACATTGCAGTTATCTCAGATGCAGTCGTTCTAGCTAAATACCAATAATTCCAAAATATTCGTCAGTGCAAAAGCATAATACAATAAAGCGTTGTCAAAATTTGGAAGTAAATAAAGAGGTGCAACATAGGTTTATACCCTTTTAGTGTTTGAACAACTGCATTTGAATGCCAATTCTGGTTCATTCAAATTGTTGCTTTGACTTCACGTCAACAAGTGATGGAAAAATAAAATACTTTTTGATGAATGGCACAGATATGCAATTGCACTTGGCTTATTTCTTTGTTCATGAACCTGGCCAATATCTACGAAAATGACTGGATTATTTCTAATTTCTACACTGAAAATGATTATCCTATGCACCAGAAAAGCTGCATCTCTTGTGTTTCATGTGTGATCACTGTGGAAAAACATTGAAAACAGAAGAAACAAGAGGCTGCTCATCGGTGATACATGCCCCAGTGAGCAGTGAAGGCCTGACAGCTTTCACATCTCTGAGAAAACATCATCCAGGAGAGCATACAAGAAGAGATGTGCCAGCACCTGCAGACCGTCTGCACATTACAGCACTGACAGCAGAGGACAGAGCCACTCGTGCATGTAAAGAACAGGTCGAATGCAGAATCGGACACGATCTAACATGTGTGGAATACCTTACTAACACATGTTTTAAGGGCTGTAATTATTTTCATCAGTGCATACCATTTTGCAGAGGTTGATTGATGATGAAAACTAAAAGTATTGTTTTGTTGGTTATTTATACATGAAACTCAGATCAACAAAATACTTTCAAGCAATTAGAAATAAACATATTGCAAGAATTCTGGTGTATTTTGAGGGATTATTTATAATTTTGACTCATGAATAATTTTGACCTAATAGACGCATTTAAAAGGGAAAGAACAAAAAGATCTTTCATTATTCAATTTTATGTGTATTAAAACGAAACAATTTGCAAATGTCTCTGGTAAATGATTGGAAATTCAAAATCTTTTGACGAGCGCTAATGTTCAACACCCTCAAGCTTGTGTTACTGTCGAGGTACGAGAATAGCAGTCCGTTTTAACACGTCTGGAAGCACTAACCTGGTGTGCAATGAATTCCCTATTCTCAGGCGTACGCTGGGGCACAACGTGCTGCGTTTGATGCTGCGCCAAATGCTTCATCTCCCATCATAACCTTGATGGATTTGCTACCAATAGCGGTCTGGTTAGGCCCTGTCTGTTAACGTGTCATGAAATGTCACCGAGGTTGCCTTTGCCGAATCAGAAGCCCTTTCAAAGCTCCTCTGAAGAGAGATAAGCGTCCCTTGCCAGCCCAACTCTGGAATACAAATGCCCTTTTTAGCATAGAGAGGTGAAAGGAGAAAGATAACACAGAGGAAATGTGTCAGAGGAGAGTTTGCATGAATGTGGACCTTATGGTGAGGGAGAGGAATCGAAGGAGTTGGGCTGAGATAGCTGCGTGTGCATAAATGTGGTCAATGATGTAAAGACTGCGATGAGAAAGGTGTTGGTGTGATAAATAGGTTTCTGGATATAAAGAATTGATTTTGGCATTTTGGTAAAGAAAATATTTCAGTCAGTGTTATCTACAAAATGCATGATGGGTCTATCATGATAATGGCAAAAGGAATGGAAAATGTCTATAACTTAGACAACTGTAAAAGGTTGTTATTATTATCATTATTGTTGTACTAGCAGATGATTCACATCTGTATTCAATGTGTTGAAAATGGTCTTTGTTGATTAATCATTGCTTTGGCCTCAATATCTGTGAAAGGCAAACTGGCATTTTCATCATTTCTGGTATATATTTTGTCATGTTTGTTATTTTCTTGACATCTCCCTCACTCTGATTTATGATTGTCCTTTTGTGTCTTGTAGTTCTGGTTGAAGATTGCCTCATGAAAGTATCCAGTTTAGATAGTTGGATAGTTTTGTTGGACGGCCATGTCTTTGTACGTTTGCATTTGTCCCTTTTGATTGTGGGATGATGGATTAAGCAGTACTGTACTGAGCAGTGTTCAGCCCAGCTTTTAACTTCTCTGTAACTGCATCCCTGACCTGCCTGTTGTATTTTGATTTTTCTGTTTGTTCACCTGTTATATCCAACAAACTTCTGACTCTTTCACAGAACACCTGTATTTGTACTGGAAATAAACGACACAAAGGTAAACCGTAGACTTGCACCAAATTTTATTAACAAGTAACAGATTATGGGGAGTTGAATACAAATGCATGCAACATTTTTCGGTCGTCTAATTATAAAAAAATGGAAAATGATGTACCTCTTTATTTTCAATTCAATATGTTCTACTTTGTGTCGATCTATTGCATAAAATCCTAAAGAAGAGATAATAGTTTGTAGGTGTAATTTGGCAAAATGAAGAGAAGATCAAGGGTATGAGATACTGTTTCTAGTTTCAGTTTATGTCTTGCGTTAATAGGAACCTTCTCGCTCCTCATCAACGCCCATTAGTGACACAGAACCTTCAGTTAGTGTCGCACATGCCGATCTCTGAAAGCTGCACTGCTGATGTCTCTCTCTCTCTGACGTCTCAAATTGCCAAACTGTTTTTTTTTTTCTCGGCTGTTGTCTCCAGTGAGGAGCAGCTCTTGCTATTTCACTTAACTCTTGGTAATAAGCCTGAACCGACTCCTTCACAGTGACATGGAAGATGACAGTGTAACATTAGTATTAATCTACACTTGTGTCTGTGATGTATTGGGAACCTACAATCAATGTTAGCTAAACTGGACCGAAACTTCTCTTTTAGGATTATTAGTATATGTAGAAAAAAAAAAAAAACTTTATTCACATTTGTTTTCAGTTCAAAAAAGTAAATTGGCTTGTTGTAAAAGAACCCTAGGGGAGCTGACATTACCTCTGTATGCAGTATTTTTTAAACTCTGGATGTCTCATTTGTTAATTGTTTAAAAAAAATGTATTGCCGAAAAAGAGCATGTTTGCTTTGTACTGTAACGTGTCGAACACAAAGATGAACTGGTTACTTATGACTCAAACTTAAGACAACTGTGCAAAATTGCATGGTCTTCTATACCATCTAAAGTGTATGACATAGTCGATCATAGAGCCATGCTCCGAGCGTGGCTGAAAAAATAAAGAGGAAGCGAGGGGGAGACAGTAAAGGGAGGGAAAGCTGATAAAAAGAAGAGTACAGTCATCCGCCTGGGGGCATGACTATCAGCCAGCTCCTCAGAACTTTAGCTCCATCCACCGCAGCAATTCTGAGGAGCAGGTTTCTTAAGATCCTCCCCCCCTCACATGTTCACCCACCAATCCTATGATGCATATTAAATCAACCGGTGAATAATGAAGGCTATCCCACATAAATTAGAGAGACATGCTGAATTCCCCGCAGGTTCAATCACCGTGAATATTAAAGCAAACGCACAAGGTTACATTGAGAAATGGAGACGGGAAGCATAGGTGAAGAAATATGAAGAATGAGGGACAAAGAGCAAGCAGATAAAGAGAGCTGGTGGCAAAGCAGAGGAGAGCAGTCCTTACAAATGTATATCAGCCGTAACCATGTAATCATTTTGCTCAAATGTGAAAACAGAGTAAGAAAGTGGGGTAATTACATTACTAGTGCTGCGTGGCATGCTACTGTTGGATAGAAAAGCTTATTTTCCCAAAGCTGGATGTCCTAAAAATTTAAATGAAAGAAACATGTATTTTTCCAAGAGCAAGCAGCACGAATGTAAAGTTTGTGTTGATGGTTGAGTCACTAAAATACAAGATGGATACAGTAATATTGCAGCTTAGAAATGTTAAAGATGTGTTTGAAAGCTACACAGAAATATAAATCACTTCTCAGTTGGTTGAAACATGGTGGAAAAATATTTCTAATGGAAGCAATAACCATAAATAAGTGATCTTGAGGCTGAATCAGGTCCATCCTTGTCCAACCCTTCGTATCCATTGATGATTTTCTGTATGTGCTGCACTGTCACCGTCCTTCCTGTTCTCCTCCTCCTCCTCCTCCTCCTCCTCCTTGTTGTAAATGGTGTTTGGACACTGGCCTTTATGCTCCGCTCAGCCTGAACATGACACATGTGCCTAGAAATGGCAGAAGCTGAAAGTGCCTTCAGTGCAGCCGCTTCAATCAGAATCTCAACATTTCTCTCCCTCGATTCATATTGGTTTGTTGCCCCTTCTCCTGCATAAATGTCCGGTCAATCACAACACCTGAGTGGGCTCTTCTAATGGTTTGCAAACAGACAAGAATCCAAACTATGTTTGTGACAGTCAGATGCTTTCCTCCATGTTAAATTAGAAATATGTCAATCACTTTTGAAAACATGAGCCTTTATGACATTTTCAATAACGTGTGATATAAAACATGTGAAACTTGGAACACTGGAGAGTAACTATGCTGAAAAGCAGAGAAGTAAATGATGAAATGATGAAATCAGACATCAGTTAAACGTCCTGTTACCGAAGTATAAAATGCCAAAAGCAACATAGCTTACAGTGATGAGAAATGCATTATGACACTTTGAATCCATATTTTTTTTTTAATAAGTTGTTTATTATTGGGCTAAAAAATTACTCACCCTTCTGTTTTCACAATTTGCAGAGTGTTTGCTTTAATCGTTTGTTATAGGTTGATTGTTTGGCATAAATTGGTAAGATACTTACATTCAAAATTTGGCAACTAAATTGTATTTTAGATTTTCCTGTTCAATTTGATGTGTGACATTATATTTTTCTTTTTTTTTTTAAACACATTTTTAGATGATTTTATGCTGTTTTTTCCCCAGAAACAATAACAATAACAAAAACAACAACAACAACAAAAACAACCAAACAAGCAACAACAATAAAATCTATCGTATCTGAGTGCTGCCAAACTGGGAACTTCCCTCACCAGTGGGAATTTGATCCAGGAGGCAAACTTGACATCCCCAAAACAGAATCAAGTTATTTACATGACAAATTCTTGATGTTGCACTTTGTAATATCGTCCTGCAGCCTTGTCATACAATCAGTCCAACATATCAAATCAAATCATTTCAAGCATTTAACTCTTACATGTTTTACATTTATTGTCCTGTATTCCATTTTAAAGGCCTGTTTTAATTGATTCAATGTCTTGGAGTTTTGTGCTTTTGTGAAGCACTTTGAGTCTCCATATATGTAAATGATATTATTCAAATTAACCTGCCTCACCTAATAAGAAAATCTTATTGCAGTTAAAGTGAAATTAACGAGACTTCATCTGCCTAGCTGTCATTGCTAGCGAGCTGGGGGGAAAAAGACGCTTTAAGTGTGGAAGCAAAGCGTTTAAAAAACATTGATTTTACAAGCATGCATTTATATGGTTGGTAACATTGTTGTCGTTAAACTGCAGGGTTTCATGGGGCTGACTTATTGACCTTTTCTTGTTGTCATGTGAATGCTCCATGTTTTCACCTCCATGAATTAATTAGTTCTGCTGTAAAATTATCCAATAGATGTTTTATTGATCCTAATGGAAATGTAAAATACATATATTTTTTTTTTAAAAAGTAATTTCAGGGCTTTTATTTCTCATTTCTCAGTGTGAAAATTAGTTTATCTAATGGTTTATCTGTGTTAGCTTTGAGAATGAACTAGGCCCCTTTTACACAACAGCGTTTCAAGTGAAAATGCATCGTTTCTGTTTTGTTGTTGCAGAAAATGTGAATTTTGACAGACATCAATATTGAAATTTCTTTAGTCTGTTTACACTGCAGAATTGCTGAAACGGCCACTAATGGGTGTTGGTGTTTGTTTTATGTAATAAAATCACAGACAAAATGCTTTTAACATTAACAAGCAAGTCTGATCGCTACTACGGGTGACTCTCAACCATAGAACCACCTCGTCCCAGGAGAATATTGATCAAGCCACTCTGGAGGGAGTCGTTTTAAAAAAAGTTGCATTTTCAGTGGTTCCGAGCACCGTTGTCAAGTAAATGGAAACCCAAAATGCAATGAAAGGTCTTCCATTTTCCATTGAAAATATTATCATGCAAACAGGGCCTAAATTGTTTCATTATGTTGGAATAAGGGAATAAATTCATTGTAATTGTGGTCATCAAACCTGTGTTAAGCAGCCATGTAAAGATGCAAAAGAGGCATTTTTCACTTTTTAAAATATATGCCCAAAAGTCACTGATGCTAAATCAAAGCTGGAGTAAAAAAATCTTGCTTTATATCTGATGGGAGGCTTTTCACACTGTGAGAATGAGTCTTCTCTCTTCCAGAAATTCACCAAGGGAGACAACGTGAGCAAATGGAAGTGCACTGGCACTAAATGACTGAAACATCAAGGGGATTTTGAAGTTGCAGGAGGAAGCATATATACTTGTAGCCGATTACTGATTGGAATGAGACATTCATGCTTTCAAATAGGTATTTCTCTGTGCTTTTGGCTGTTCAGTTCTGACAATGTTATCTGAATAAATAATATTCAAAGTTTAATTTTGAGTATGTAAATGTGTGTATGCATGTGTTCTTGTGCTATTGTGTGTGGCACCGTCCTCCTACAATCATACCAGTTTAAAGTTTTAATTGATGATGCTGGCTGGGAGGGCATTTTCTAGTTCAGTATGCATGTCACCAGACAATCAACGATTTCAGTTGGTTGTGTTTTTGAGTGAAAACGTGTATGTAGAAGAACGCTTTTTCTTCCAAGTGGCAGGTTGTTATGTTGGCTTTCCAATCAGAACCCATTGTTGGTAAACCCCAACTTTAATGTATTTGTGTTTCCCTTTTTTGTTTTTGATTTTGTTGGAATAGGTCTCAAAGTCCTCTTTTAGAGCCCAACTTGTTTTCTTGATTTGGGAAGAAAGGTGACATTAAGTTTCTGTTTCAAACCAACTTCCAGAGTTTATAATCATTATTTATCCTTGACTTTGAAAACCTAAATGTTTCCATAATGACAAAAAAACCCAGAACAAAACAAGATGGATAGTTTGTATTCATACACCAGACAGACAAGTTACTGGAAATGGTGGAAATGTCAGTTTCAAAGGTCTCACTCTGAAAAGCAGTATCTATTTCCTACATTCAGCCATCACCTGGCGTCTTCCTGCATACCTGCTTCCAGTCACTTTATCAGCTGCTCAGCACATCAACTGGCCACCTCTTCTGTCTTCCCAGCCAGACTGTCCCCTGTGTATGTCGCTGCAGGCTGACATGACTTCAACAGGCAAAGTAAAATGAATTTGAGGTGAAATTTAGTCTGACTGCAAGTGTGTTCACCTGGAAGCTTCAATTATTTTGCAGGTTTCAAACAGCCACCTTTAATGAACTTTGATGCCTTTGAGTTGGGCCTTGAGTTCACTATCTCCATGTAGTTTGCTGTATTCTCTACAAGTACAAGTTCACATCCCCAGGGTGAACTTTAACAATAACATAATAGTTGTTGCAATTGTGGTTGTTGCTTTTTTTTTAAACTTTTTTTTGTAAAGTTCTCGCTGCTATCGAAACAACTGCTACAACATCATGAATTAAGTTGCACTTGAGTCCAGCATAACAAAGTGTTGGGAACGAATGAGTCATCCCCTGATTTTTGCCTCCCTCCATTTTGACATTGAATTAGATATTAGGACGGCTGCCTGCTCTACTCTCCATCTGTCCTTCCTGCACCCTCACATTTTAATGCCCCCATCTCTTTTGACTTTGTTCATACTTAACAAACACAGAGCTGGGCTACCAGTGATGACTTTTCACTTCAATGGTAGCACATAGTCAGGTGTGTATGTGTGACAGGACAGACTTAGTTAACATCTGTTCAACAGGAGCTCTGAAAAGCCTTTAGATTACAACAGCACTCTGTACTCATGTCATTTAAGGCTAATACTCTTTAGCAAGCTGAGCATCGAGTAAAAAAGTGATGCTTGGGCTGAAAACCACACATGGCAGAAAACACAATTCATTGCCATGGTTGGGCAATATTTTTGTTTTGTCTGAGGATGTATTTTGACCCACAAAATTGCGAATATAATTCAGCAGGATTGAGGAACTATGGAATAAGAGAATGCACCATCAGTGCATCAAATTGCACTGATATCAGAAGAATCTTGCTTATGAGCTCAAGGCTTTTAAGAAATTAGTTTGTCCTGCTGGTAATATATAGTATTGTGTTCTAACTAAACTATTCATACTTTATGACCCCAAATCCACTTCTCTAACCTCAACGGAAGTTGAAAAACAATACGAATTTATTCAAGTTTTTGTTCAGACAATTTCAATTCGATTTTCTGTCTAAAAAACTGATATGGTAGAAAAAGATACTTGGCATAAATTCATATTGGAAGCCCAAACTCGAGCAACATTTGTATAATTTTTATTTCTGACAAGCTTTAATATGTATAAATATTTGTGACCTTATGTGGCCAATACGAGGTAAATTATGTGTAACACTGTGATGAGGAAAATGTGCCCCTGGAGGGAAGCCATTAAGGAAAGCCTCTTTCATGTTTTTGTTATCTTATATAACTTATGATTGATATTTTGTGGACTACAGTGTGCTGCAAGAAGGCTCAGTCTTGTTATAAAATCTTCAAGTAAGGCTTTTGTCTCTGTTATTTATTTGACTTCAATATCCACTTCATACTGTAGTTGACCTTGACGGGAGTCATCCATTTAAGCTGTTTTGGTGTATTAACAGATCTATACTCTCTGCTTATTGCCATCGAAAAAAACAAACAAAACGAATCCCCACCAAAACTACAATTCACTTACAACATTTACACGCACTTAACTACACAATTAAACACACATTTTGAGATTCTGAAGTTTTGGAACCTTATTTAGATTTTAGTTATTGCCAAAGAAAGGCGATATCACATCTTCTGCTGAGCGACATCATCTCTTCACCGTTGGTTGAGTCAAGACTGAGGTTTGCATTGAATAATCCTTGTGAAATGCCAGTTCTCCATCTCCGTCTGTTATTCAAAAAATGTGAGCCCCACAAGAATTGTAAGGCTTCATTTTGTGACTTAAATGAAAATCAAATCAATCATTAAAATAAAGTGGGGCTGCACAATTTTCGGTCCATTGTTTTCATAATTACAGGTTTTAATTTAATATAATGTGAAATCTCTAGCTGCGTGCCCCTTGCTACAATGGAGTAATCCATCCACCCACCAGCTCATTCATGGCTTTGACAGAAAGCTGCGGTTCCCGGCCCACCAGCCTGTGGAGAATCGATTGGCTCTGGCTGGGGAGGAAAAAGAACATCATGCTGACGGATTTGCAAAAGGCAAACTCCACATATACATAGGAATGTATTTGTGTTACTATGACATGATATGAGAAATACAGACATGATCAGGAGCATGCGACTTGCACACATCAAAATCAAAGCACTTAAACAACACGTCTGCTCTTTACAAGTTAGGAGAATAAATAATGAATAAAACCTCAAGCAATCTGTTTAATCCTGACACTACCTTCCCACCTCTCAAATATTTGCCTGTATAACGACACATGTAAAAGTTGTCATTGTAACATGTGTATTCCAGTCTCATCACTGCAAACGACAGCCTTTGCACATCACACTGAGTACACTTGCACGCAATATAGGGGTTGCAGAAGAATTAACTTACCTCTAACTAAATCGACCTACTCACTTTGCAGGAATCATGACTTGATCCAGGCTTTCTTCAGCCGAGCACAAATCAGAACAGTTTAGAACTATGTCTGGTTTTGCAGCATAGCGTGTCACTCGCTGACCGTGAGAATACTCATGCTCCAGATCCCGGAATGCGGCGTTTCTTTTTCAAGATGACGTGTTCTACCAGTGCGAGGGACTTTTAACCTGACCTTGCCAATTGGTCAACATCAGCAGGGATGCAGATCTCCATGATCCCAAATTGGAAAAAGTGAATCTGATCTGGTTGTGCTAGTTTGAAACATGTCAGTTTGTCACTGAGGACTTGAAGGTGATCTTTAATTCATGAAGACTGGAGACAGCAGTTGCATTCCTTGAAAACAAGGTGGCACGTTTAAGTGCTTCCCTTTCAAGCGTTGAATCAGGGAGCTTTTGCCATTTCCCAGCAGTGTTGCAAGAATCCACGATATGTTTCATCAGTCATGGTGCTTTAAGACAATACTCCCATCAAAGATGCGATTGTATCTCTAAAGGGAGAAGCATGCAAACATTGCTCTAGGACATAATGGGTTAATTGCCCTAATGAGCTTTGGGAAGTGTTAACAGTATTGGCAAGGGGCTAAATGCAATTATTAACTTTGTTTTTCAATGTAATGTTTTACTTTACATCTTCAATAATATTCTGAAAAATCTGTTTTGTTTACTTTTCTTTTATAGCACTCATTTGTCATAATAATATTTACCAGTGACATGAATAGTTAGGATTGAAACAGAAGCCAGCAGTGATGTCTGTCCCCAAACATCCCAAATGAATCCCAGATTTCCGTCGATCAAGGCCCTCCATTTGTAATGTGGCAGCGAAATGGAGGTGGATGGTAAATTTATACAGCGTTTAATTTATTGATCTGAGTCAGCCTGACATTTGTGATTTCATATTAACGGCACAACTCTCTCAGACGGCATTTAATTTGGTGTTATCAGAATCACTAACAGGAACACAGCTGTGCTGTCTCATCAACCATGCCGAGGGAAAAGAAGGAAAGTGAGTTGGGACCTTAACAAATCAGCTGCAAATGACAGGGCTGATTTGATTTTTCTTTTTGGCATGGGAGAGGAGCATATTTTCAGGCTGAAAATGGGAATGGGCACATTAATTCATTAGCATGAAATATAACTTACGGTGGAATTTGGAGTTGTTATCGTTGCTCTGGGGACAGGCAGTGCTGCGTGGTGCCTGCAGCTCCGATGAAAACGCCGGCCAAGGTTGTACAAATTGAGTAAAAGCACAGTCTGAATGACACACAGGATAGATGACTGCTGTAGCTGGCAGTTCCTCAAGAAAGTCTTACCCTACAGTCTTTTGGTCCAGCGCTTTTAAATATAGAAGACCATATGTCTGAAGCAAATGGAAAAAGAGAGGATTCGCGCCAGCGAAAATGAGGCACAAACAGGCTGGAGATATATTTCTGACTTTGTATCATTCAGAGATGTTTTTTTATTGTATTTTCTTTTATTCATTACGTATTTTGTAAAGCTTGAAATGTATTCATTGTATCAGTGATTATGATGACTTCTCTAGTGTCTGTCAACCAAGATACAGTATCTGCTTAATAGTTAATGAAAGAGAATACTCAAGGCGCCAGTTATGAAAGCAGCTCTGCAAAGCCGCTAAGCACATATCCAAAATTATACTAATGTTCACTGTGATAGTTTTCAGTCCTGATACTTGGCGATTAAACATAAAGTGGCTGTGGAGGGGGTTTTGTTGAGTTTGAATGAATTAAAGATGGTAAATTAAGTCTGGTCAAGGCAAAGCTGGATCTCCTATATTTGTAAATGTAGGGCAGAGGACTATCTATCTTTATCAATATTATTATTATCCTTTGTGGATGGTGTGATTAATATGTGTATGTTACTGTACCAATTGATCTAACTCTTGCAGTGCGCTGCAGCCAATCCTAGTTCCCCATCGACAAAGGTATACAATGACAGCTTGTCAAAGAGGCATGCATGCACCGCTGGAACAGGCAAACTGCACAGGCCCAACCGAGACATCCTCACTCTGAGGGGACAGTGCTAACCACTACACCACTGTGCCGTTTCCAATATTAACAAAAACCAAATAACCAACGTAATGTTTCCGGACACAATTTTGAATTGAAAATCAAAATAGTCCATTTTAGTATATCAGTTGTGGAATCTTACAATTCCAAACATTGGATTATCATACACCGAAACAGCAAAATACATGAAGTGATTCAATACGCTTCTTTTTATTGGCCACTTCAATAATGACATGTGACTTGTGTCCACACTTGCATGGCTGTCTAGTCCAGACACATTCAGAAAATAGAGCCCTTTTTTTTTTTTTTTTTACTCTCAGTTTATGTTGGCACTTTTATTATCAACCTAAAGATGTAAAAAAAAATATATTCCTATGTGTCAGGTCGCTTTCTATGTTTTAATAAAATCCATGTGTTTTGCCTCTTTGGCTTTTCCTGTTTTATTTTGAATCTCACATGTCTTGATGTCTCAATGCCATTTCAGTTCACTTGTTTTCCTGTTTGCCTTCCCTCAGTGTGTGCCCCTCCTGGATACATTTGCTTGATTTGCGAAATAATTGATTTTCAAAATAAACTTTTGGAACTCGATTTCTTGCGTATTGTGCCTGCATTTTGGGTTCTACCAAGGAGTCGTGCCAATGGGATGTGCATTCGTTCAAGTTACACTCAACAAGTGACAACTTACAATCCAATTTCAAATGTATTAAGGACTCATAAATAGGAGAAAATAACTGGGATTTTTATCAGGAGTAAAAGACACCTATCTTTAGATGCCATCCACCAAAGAACAGGCATAACAAGGCAATTAAAATTAATGGTTTTTATTGAACCAATATCCACTGGTGAAAATAATCCAATGAAAGTGTTAAATAGACTGAAACTATCATCTATTGATCCAAATTACATTCAGTTTTTGTCAAGTAATAATAAAATGAAATAAAATTGTGATGACATGTAGCTGATCATAAAGCAATTTCATGAAGGATATTGAATTGAGCATTAGCAATGAACCTGCACTGCATTCATTAGTTTTATCCCTCTGTTACAGTGAGCTGCCTCACGTAAATTAAAGTACTTTTTGCTCCTCTCCTTTAAAATCCTTGAAAAAAAAGACCTCCTGCATCCACATTATAAGCGGGGTTGTAAAAGCAAGTAAAGCAGAGGGGGCGGAGGCAAAGCCTGTAAAACTCAGTGAGCAGCTGATTATCCCAGCCTATTAGGTAGATTTAAATGAGCCACTGCGGAGCCCTAAATCCTCAACAATTTACAAGCCCAGTGTTGGTTAATGGTAAATCATTGAAGTCATTGTGGCTTCATGTGTGGATGATGAAGTATTGAAATCAGTGGGATCACAGCTTTGGCTGATGTGTGCCAAAATCAAATGTTTCATTGCATCAACGGAAAAAAAAAAAATGAAAATCAGTTTAAGGAAAAATAAATAAAGTCATGTCTTTGTTCTTATGTTTTTTGCTTATAGAAATTAGATATTTTCACTGAATGCTAAACACAAATTACTCACTCTCATTATTTTGTTCAAATTCATTTGTGTAAGGTTTGTTGTGGCTCAATAATTCACTTTTGTTATCTTTATCAGTTACAGCAATGGACAGATGTATTGCTTTACGAAACGTGGAGTTGCTTTTGCTAAACGTGGAAACCTCCTGAACTTAATTTCATCCCTCTGTTGCGTAGTGTGGTGACAAGTTTGTCAACATTTTGGCCTCTTTTGTCACAGAATCTGCCAAACTCTGTTGGCTATGTTCCTTTTTGTTGTTTGAATGGGCCCAATGGTAAGGTATGCATTTTCCAGTCAGCAGCTACCCATGTGTTATGAGTCAACACTGAGGATTATGGGCAGGGTCACAGTAAATACTCAAGTGCTGTATTATGAACTGCTTAACAATGGCAACCAGTTTGTTTACTTGGTTGAAGTTTGGGATCGACAGACATCCTGAAGAAGTATAAAGTTTGCGTCAGTGAGCAAGTTATGAATGTACGTAGGTATGTAGCTTGAAACTGCATATTTTATTGATATCATGTGTCACAGGCCAGAAATTCAGTAGAATTACAGCTTAACTGATGTACAACGTTCGGCTTTATCACAATATCTGAAATGCAGTCACATAGCAGTGCCCTAGTTCTTCCAAAGCCATCTGATTCCAATCTAATCTACCCAATTAGCGTAATTCATGTAACATTACTGTCGTATGTCGTCAGCTGCACACAACACACAATTGAGAACAACACAAACTGAACAGTGTGATCCACTCATTTTGACTTCCTTCAAAGGAAGCAGTTCATTGACATATAGTCAGGAAACTGTCAGGTCTTCATGGCTGACACACTGACGAATCAAGAGTCGCAGTGGGTGACTTCTCTTCATTATTGCTCTAACGTGTTTATGTTTTAGATCAAATCAGGAACAAGAAAGTACTACTTGAGCTGTTTTGACCTCAATATTAGTATTGTATCTGAGTATATGATCTGTACTTAAAAAAAAAAAAAAAATGTCCAAATAAATAGATGAGAGAGATCATATAGGAATAGTGCTGACATGCCAGGAGGGAACCACTGTGGGATCACATTACAAATATGCCTCATCAGGACTCAAGAGAAAAGTAGGATTTCTGCCATAATAGGTTAAACTACAAATGTCACATTTGGGCCTATTTACAAGGGCAGCTGCTGGTTCACATTGCCCATACTAACCCCAAAGGCAGTGCATTCAGTCTTGTTTGATAGTTCACTACCGTATTCAATATCAATCAGTTTTGATGGGCTTCCATTGTGAATCATAAATTAAGCAAACTAAAATGTCAGGCTGATACCAAAGGAAAGGTCAAAGTTTTACAATAAATCCTCTCAGTGTCCAGTGTTGTGGCAATCTTTCCAATAGATGCAATATTTCAGTACAAAACAAAAATGTCAAGCATATGATAGCAACATGGAGCAGGGAACAAGGAAAAATCTGATGGATTCAGTTGCTCATTTCGTTCCATCTTTCAGCCAACCTAATATATTGCCATTTCAGGGATACTGACATGAAGACATCCTTTTGTGTGTGTTGAATTGTCTTTATTATCATTTTTCAGCTTCATCAGGAATGTGTGTGCTGTGTCAGATCCCCCTTGGCTTCATTACCCTGCTTCGATACCCTCATCCAGGGGATGCACCAAGTTACAGTATTAAGGTTTATCGAAAGACAAATCGCCCTCCTGGTCCTGCAATTTTGCCTCTGTCAAAACTGAAGCCATGGCGCAAGGGACCTGGTTAGGCAACCTTTGCAAAGAAACTTTGCAGAGAAGCTCTTGATCAGAGATGAAGAGAAAGAGGATGAGGTCCGGGACTAAATATCCTCAAAGTATAAGCTTTGTGCTATACCAGAATGTGAAGACACCAGATCAACACAGCAGATAGATGCACAGGATGTTGCAGCCAAGAGTGAAGAGGGCATGACTGAAACGCAGCATCCGGGTAAGCCGCGACGATCCACGGGGTCCAACACAGACATCCACCTCCAGAAATTCTTTCCTTTCCTTTCTCTTTCAAGTTCACTCCCCTATCCCCCAGTTGAACAATAGTTTGAAAACTGTGACATGGAAAAAACTTCACTGTCCTTGGATATTTTCAGAGCTGGCAAAATGATTTACATTCAGAGTTCAGATTTTCATGTCTTAGTAAAGAGATTTTAGTTTTCTATCTGAAACAAAATTGATTAGTGTATTAGTAACCTGTCTGTGATGGATGGATCATTTCCACCATCAGGAAGCAGCTGCTTCTTAAAGCTTCCCCATCTGCCTCTCGGTGAGATGTTTACATACTGCTTAAGAAGCACTCCCAAATGGAGTTTATGAAATGCTTGCGTCAACCCATGACATGTGCTAAAAGGTCAGTTCTTCTGAGTGTCAAAGATGCAGCATCAACACTGATGTTCTCATTGTGTAAAGAACCATTCAGGTACAATGTGTCTTTTCCCCTCAAGTCTCTGTGTCATTCTGCAGAAAATCTAGAGAAAACATTGTTTACTGCTGGAGTGATAGTGCTACCAGAGCAATTCTCACAAAATGCTGTTACCACAGCACTAAAATGAACCACACATGTTTTCTCTTACACTCCTTCCAGCTACCTGTACCTTTTTTTGTGGCCTCAACTCTTGATGATTATCGATTTTGTCCTCGGTGGTTTGATTGATTTTGTTGGCCCTTACCGAATCATGAGGCCCGAGATTAAAGTCCCCTCACACACCACAGACATGTACAGACTCTTACAGTGGCCATGCCAAGCCATGGCTGCAATCAGCCTAAAGGTCATGTATTGAGAGAGCGGCTGTGGGGACGGACACATTAGGGTTTCCCTCTCAAACCTCCAGTGGTTTGTTCCCAGCTCATCATGTCCGTGTTCTTTTCTCTGTGATTGCTCTGGTTGTTTTTTGGTTTTTTTTTCTTTACCCACAGCAGAGAGAGATCACTGCTACTCTGATTTCAAACCACTCTTTCCACAAATCCCTTGTCAGCAAAATAGTGTGTCAAACACAGTGTCCTGCTCAGAGTTAAGTCTGGATTGATTTTAAGTTAAACAATGTGGAAAAAGTGCTCCAAAAGAAGTTGAGTTTCCAAACACTTTCTGTAAGTTGTTTTGAATGTTTTCATGCATTTTGAATTATGCTTATGGTTTCCTGGTGATCAAGCATATGCATATATTTTAGATTATTATTTGCAATTTTAGAGACTCTTATGAGTATTTAAAGTTTCAAAAACAACAGAGAAGAAGTCAAATTTCGCTCATCTTGCTTTATCTTTGCAAAGTCATTGGAGCAGTCTTTGATTTTTTTAATGTAATGTTACGCTAACGGTCTGTAGTACTATTTAATTTAGTCTTAATGTTACAACTAATGTCCCCTTCTTTGATCTGTGTTTGCTTTTCCCTCATGTGTAATAACCCCATCCCCGATTGTTTCCCCCTGTGCCTTGTTTCCCCGTCTTTGTGTTTGTACTTCATCTTTGATAAAGTGATTCTCTTTGTTTAAATATGCCTATTATTCCACCTGTTATCTGGCATGACTCATGCTTCTTGTCCAGAGTCGTAGCCCCTTTGTGTGGTATTTTCTTTCTTTTCTTTTACGGGAACATTTGTTTTGTCCTCCCGTTTCTGTGATTTTGGATTACAATCATTAAAGATCACCTTTTGTTCTGACCTGCATTCGTGTTTGGATTCACTTCTTTCGAGCTGAGCAGAGTGGAATAAAAATCATGAGGATATAACAATTTCATTGCGACTCTGGGTCAGAAATAAGCTAGGCTAAATTGGAAATGCTGTCTTTATTTATAAAGTTTTTCAAGTAGATGTCCGACAGTTAAGTGTGATATTATGATGGCTTATGCACCTTTGACCCACAAACATTTATTAGATTATTTCCCCACATAAAAATACTCAACTTAGAGTCTTAAAGAAGAAAAGTGTTATTTTTCCCCTTTAGTTTCTTCTCTTGTTGTCTTCTGCTACATTTCTGTTTCAAACTGAACAAGGCAGTGTCCAAGGTGAAATATAATAACTTAATAAGTGAAAAACTGGATTAGAGGCATTCACATCTGTTTGGTCACACTCCCCTTCCCCCATTTATGCACGAACCCGTGCATGAACTTAATCAATGCCAACAATTAACTTGCCTTTGGAACAAAGTCAACCTTCTGACCCTTCTTTTAAATGCACAGACTTCATTCTTAGCAAGCCAAGCAATCGCTATATCAAGCGTGCTGATATTTGTAGGATTTATTCTGTTCTAATTGCCTAACCCCAATATTAATACTTTTCCTCTGCTGTACTCTAATCCTTGTAAAAAAAAATTATCAAGGAATTGCATACCCTGCAAACAAACCTACTTTTTTTTTTTTTAAGGAAATTACTTTATAATCCATTAGAGAAATACAAATGTCATTTTACAAGACAGACAGAAGACAAGGCAAGAATAGGCCTCTGACTCTTTGCTTATTTCCCTAGCTGTCAAGTCTCAGACAGCAAATCCAAATCTGTGTTAGCCAGAGCTGTTACGTAAAGTCTTAGCTGTAGAGTGGCGTGAATGTCTGCATGTGGTTTAGATGTCCTGCAGAGATTCACTGAAGAAGTGTGTTGGAATTGCAGTCACGGAGCAGAATTACCACTTTTTGCTTCGTTTGCTAGTTTATTAACCGCATAAGAAAGCAAACAAATGTAGGACATCCCTGCAATGCAAATAAGCTTGATGTTTATGAAGTTCATATAAAATGATGCACATGCCATGACACAGTCTTTCTTTTGGAATGTACCGTCATAAAAGTGCGTTGGGATTCAATTAAAGAAGAAACCAGGGCTCAAGCGATACAATATGAATTAGGAGAAAAAGGTGGTGCCCTATAAAACCATGTGTTTGAATATTTCTCTCTGTAATCTTCATATAAAGTGAATGCAGAGTTGGAAAAAGATTAAATCAGTGAACGAGGAGGACTGGGGTGTTGTGAACAACCTTAAAGCTACTTTAGGTCAGTGTGTTCATGATGATGTGTCGTAGTTGCAGTACACAAACCTACATTTGAGTTCAATGCATAATTACTGACAGTTAATTACAAACAATCATGAGATTGATGAGTTGACCTTGAATGTTATTCACAGTTAATGTTTTTATGTTTAAAATTGATGATAGTTACAGTATTTCCAAAAAGGGACCGGTCACATCTTTAACAATTTAAGTCTGAACATCTTGATGTCACAATACAAAAAGTACATTTTTATTTTAGCAATTCTTATTTTATTTTCCAAGTTAATTATTAACTCAGCTGTGTTTTAATGTACATAGTGGAAATCCTGAGACAGACCACAGAATAGGATCGCAGGTGACGATGCACAACAATTGTGTTACTCATACTAATCATGCATGTTTTGGAAGTGGAAGGAGTCATGACATCTGGAGAAAATACATACAAAACACAGTGACAACATGTTCCAATGCTGCCTTTTAAATTATTGAAACTGAATGTTCACGAGTTGTGAGAAATGAGAAACCTCAAGGTTAAAATGTTGTCTGATTTGTAGCAAACATTGAAGACGATAAGTAAACATATAGACACTCTGAAACTTCAAAGAAGAGATTTTTGGCAGAACATTTTAAAAGACAATTAAAATGTGTTGACTGAGATTACCCCATCCTATCCTCTTCCTCAGCCAGGTAAATCTTCACTGACTCTGACCCTCATTTTCAATAATTTTACAGTAGCATATCAAATTTATGTAACCGGAGGGATGAATTCCAGTTGGAAACATGACTGAAATATATGAATGCTTTCTCACTGGCCTGATCACGATTCGAAAGGAGTTAGCTGTTCCCTTATGTTGCATCACAAATCCAATCCTGCAGATAACATCCAGGAGAACCGCCCGAGGACAATCCGTCATGCCCCACTTCTGCATTTGACCAATGCAGCAGTCCTGAACACCCAGCTGACCCTGGAAGGTCTTCACCATAGGGTGTACAGCCCTGCACTGCCCTTCATGCGTGGCCTGGTCCCTCCCTTTGCTAAGGTGGTGCAAACATGTCCTGGATCAGAAAGGTTGCTTAAGGAACTGGAGAGACTTGATCAACAAGCTTAATATGAAACATAAAAAAAAAAAAAAAAGGCTGAATCAATTTGACAAATGACCCTAACCCTAGACCTCAGGTCACCCTTTAGGATCCTTAAAGATATAAGAAACAAGGGAGGAGTTGAGTGATTAAAGATTAAAGATTAATGAGCTAATGATGATGATAATGTGAGATTAGGTAATTGTGTGTGGAGGAATTGCAACACTCAAAAAGATCTTCACATCATTTGTTTTCGGTGCATCGTGTAATTCAGGGAGCTCAAGACAATATTTTGCAAAGGAATATGAAATATGTGAAACCATAAAGTGTCTAATCATAAGAGTACAAAGTGTAAATGACTGAAATGTACAAAACAAAACAGTTTTGTTCTATTTTTCCTTCAGCAGGACAATGAGAGACGACCGCATTTTAAGATTGAAAACACTGTAAATAATACTTTCACAATAGTAATCAATTATTATTTTCTCACTGTGGCTTGGTATTCATGTTCCATCATCTAGTGTGACACACAGCATGCATTCATATGTTCAAGAATGATGACTGATTAATTACTGCATACTGCTGATGTGATGAATTAGTGATGTATTCACCATAAATAACTCAAGCTGTGTGTGTGTGTAATTAGAACTGGCAATATAAGAGTATCCTGTTAAGCTTTTCAAAGCCTGACCTTCTAATTATGTCTGTTAAAATCATCTTGGAAGACATTGTTTCATGCAGATTTATTAAGTCACTGGTGAAATAAGGGATGATTTTCATTTTTCAAACCAATATATTGTGGTGAAACCAAAGAGTAACAGGAATTTGATGTGACTGTACGGCAACAGAATGCTGCCACATTTTGGCCTAAACACTGACTTCACAATCACATTTAACTGCCCGTGCAAGCTTAAAGATAAACTCCACAGCAGAATTTGAACTTTAAAAAAAATACACTAAGAAGCAGACATAGAGTATTTGAGTAATGTGTGAAGGACATGTGAGGACAGCAGAGAAACTGTTAAAAAAAAAACCCCAAAAAACAAAGACAACCAATCACAGCCTAAGCACGAAGTCACAGAGCTGAGGAACAAATCGACAGCCAGCAGCTCCTGGACCAGGATTATCTACGGCCCAGTTACGACTGGAAATGGAGAAAAAATAAAACATGTCTTATACACCACAGTGATTTTTTTCCTATTTGTGATGCATGTTTTTCAGAAATGTGACTTACATTCGTGTGTGGAGACTGCAGAATATGATACTTGGTAACTGTAAAATTGCTGGATGGTGTGAAGCTGAGTGCGTGAGACTGAAATGGAATAGTAGATGCGTGGAGGGATAACATAAGACACAATAGTGGCTTTTTCATAATGATACAAAGGGGGCTTTCTGCAGCTTTTAGTAGGATCATAGTTTGCCATAGATGAAGAGGTAATGGAAAAAAATGGACATATTTATTAAAGCGCACATTTTCACCTTAGTATACATGGCTGATGAATGAGGAAAATTACAGACGGGGATAAAATACTCAAAAAAGTACAGTGTAATGTTTCCTGCTTTATCTGTACATAGCATTTGACTTATATTATAACGTCGCTTTTTATCAGCATCACGTGTGATTTACTGCAGGTTTTTTGTCGGACCTCAACTTTATTTTTAGTTTAAGTTTTTCCTCCGGAGGCCTCATCTCTTCCTGGATCCCTATTCTCCCGTTGAGATGAGGGGGCTGAAGTCAGATGGCGGTTAGCCACGCTACATTTGCCTGAAGACGCACAGCGTCTTTCTCTGGATTATTCACCACCAACGCTGCCACTCTACACAAACTGCCCATGTGTGTGTTGTCATGCAATGCTGTACACACACACACACACGCACACATGCATGCACGCACACACACACACACACACACACACACACACACACACACACACACACACACACACACACACACACACACACACACACACACACACACACACACACACACACACAAGAAAAGGCTTCAAAAACACTCCAAACTCCTCATGTACAAGAGGGCTGCCCACATCAAAACAGCATCTGTCTTACTGTCTGAGTGCAGCTTTTTTCACAAGCGCCTGTTTGACCAAGACAGGGCCCCCTGCAGACATTCAAACCCGCTCTGTGAGGGCCTTGTCATCCTCGACAGCTCTGCTGGGAGAAATGTCACTGGAAGATATTAGCTGGGTGTCTCTGTGCGACTCTACTCATTCTTATCAGGGTGATAGGCTTCAGCTTATGAGTCATGTGCTTACTGATTCTGATGTGTTTTTGGTCTGTTTCTTTCTGTTTGGCAGTTGCACAGTGTTTATAGAGTGGTACACACTATATATCACTATAAATTGCATGCCTTGAAGCTGTGATATATTGTGATATCTTAAAGGATATTGTGACGTATGCACACCCGTCTTTCCTACCAGTCGCCTTTGTGCAACTTTCGCTATTCAAATGTGTGACTGTCATGGTGTGGCTTATTTATCGCATAGCTTGAGGAGTTGGCTGCCATGAGTTCTGTGGGTGTGTGTCCTGCAACCCATCATTCATTGGAAGGTTTACATTATGGTGTGTGAGGGGATTCCGATATATAGTTATCCTACCTCATGAATCAGATTGTAGCAGCTTCAGTTTGAAATCTTTTAGTGTTACAAGTTTTCTGGTTAACATTGGATAAAAAAAGAAAAGTAAGCTTTCAGTTGGGTCACAGAACTATTGAGTCCCTCCTGTGCTTTAAAAAAATATCTTTCACCTCCATTTGAATATCTAGATTAAAGCATTCCTCGGGTCTGCAGTTTGGATCTGGCAACTTTTAGTGCACCACATATGCTGAAAGAATTTTTCTTCAGGGTGTTTTACCCCCAGCAATCTCATCCGGCTTTACATAATCAACCACGTCCACCTTTTTTGCTCATTCACAAACCTATGAGCTGCAACGCAACGTGCTGTCACATCTTCGGGGGTCACTCAGGGGTCAGTGTCGTGCCCAAAGATGTTTCGACTCATGGGAAGGGGAAGATAGGGGGATTGAGCCACCAGCCCTTAGATTTGAAGATGACCCGCTCTCCCAACTGAGCCACTGACCCCCATGAGCCAGGCAGTGTCAAAGCAGTGTAGCACGAGCCCACTCCTCAATGAGTGACTATGATTGGACTTCACTTCTTTTCAAGAACATGAAACTGATGGAAAAGAAACTCGGATTACTTGGAAACATGGATGGGGTTAAATAGGATTGGAAGATGACCTACTTTAAACAACACAATTAGATATTAATCATATCATACACGTGTTTGAAACTCACAATCACAACATGGAACTTGTGTCTTGCAAAAACATGTTTACATCAATAAAATGCTGTGTTCTATAACTGTTAAAACGTTCGACTGTTAGTTTTCAAGAAACAAGACAAATCTGGAAGTGACCATTTTTCGTGATTGTGTGGGTGACTGACCTTATCCAATTTACCGTCTCTGACACTGACTATTGACAAAGCCTAAAGACAACCTGGGCAGATACAGCATTTTATCCAAATGGCAAAACATTGAGGCAGACTCACACTTTGTGTGTGACATTAAAGGGTGACCCGATATTGAATTTGTTTCTGGACTTCGAATACCTGTGGGAAAACCATATATGCATTTAGAGAATATGAAAACTCCTTGTTTCTCAACTTGATTGAGAAATGTCAACGCTTTTTGTGTAAGGAGGTCTGTGCCTGAAATGTCAATGACTAACATGAGTTGAGGCAATATATTGAACATTTCTAAGAATTATGTATTACAGTTTTTTTTCAATTGTTTGCATGCAATTTTGAAAACCGGGTTCTTTTTTTCAAAATATAATCACAATTATCCAAACACCACACTCAATTTGCATAATTCCTAGATCGTTTGCAAAATGACATACATCAGTCAAAACATATACACATATTTGTGAAAATGCTATTAGTTTTCATTTAACCAACACAGTCCTCAATGATCAGACACTATTGCAGCCAGTTTCACACTGCTGTGATAAATAAAAAACACGTTTGCAAAAAAATTAGGAAATAGCATGTGCTAGATTTTTGGCCAGACAAAAATCTAATGTTTGTAATGTTTTTCAAAAAGGGTGAAGCAGACATTGTGTGTAATGGTGTGCAAATCTGTGGAGGTGTTTTGCTCCTTGGAGTAGAATTTTGCAAGTTGTGTGGACATTTTTATTTTAGTGTGTAAACAATCGTAAAAAAAAACTGTAATATCATGGGTGTGGTTGTCCCAATATTAGTATGTAAACCATTAATTTGTTGGTCTGCTGGTGACCTTTACTCTTAAAACTTCAGAGAGCTGCACATGGCTGCATTATCACTTTGGGATTCTCGTGGTGGGTGGATATTTAATGGGCTGGAAAAGCCTCTTTCCTTCGGGGAGTTGTCACTCTCTTCTGTACCTTTTTATTAAGCTGTAGAAATAGTCGTGGAAGCTTTGTCTGAGTTCTCACCGAGACTGAAATTGCCGGTGTTAGTTGAAAAAAGGTCAAATGTAAAGTGAGCAACAGGGTGAACTCTGGTTGGTACATGATTATGGGGGTTAGAGCTGATATATATTTTCCTCCAGGAGAAGTCTGAAACCTGAAGAAGAGCCAAATAAAAGAGATTTTTATTTGAACAGTTGAAGCCATGCATGCTTTTACTTCTCGCCAGCCAAAACCTTCCAAATGTGGAGAGGGGTTTTTCATTAGTGTTGCAGGACTAATGATGGGTTGGCAGTGCAAAAGGCAATCAGCTGAAATATGTCACTTTTATGAAAAGAGAATTATTCTAATACGTATTATGGGTGAATCACCACTTCAAGGCCACATTTGCAACTCACTCCTTGTTATCTGTCTGCTCTTAATTAAGATTGGTGAACTAAAGAGCCTGGGAACTGAAATCCTCTCTGAATTAAACAGACACATTTTAGCTGACCAGTGGTGAAGCTCTGCCTTCAAAATGCTATTGTTCGTAAAAAGGTTTTTTAAAAATAAGATATGCTCCTTAGCATAAAAACTAAGGATAATATTGGAAACAGTGCTGATTGTTACAGCCTGAGAGTAGAAATTACACTTTATCTTTGTTATATAAATGAGTCTTGACTAAATCAGCAGTTTAACAGTCGCTTCCTTGTAACTACACAGTATTAGACCCACAAAGGAGAAGTCATTTCCAGCAGCTTAAAAAGGAGAGAAACTTTTACCATATAATTTTTGTATTTCTGTAGTCAATGGCGAACATTCATTCTTCTTCGGGGGGGGACAACGGAAGTTCACACTAACACATTTTTAGTGGCACTACAAACAGTCTACTCTATTGTATTGTTAAACATACATATATAACACATATTAGTATGCACTATGGATATTTGCTCGAGGATTAACTATAGGCACAGTCACACTCAACAGTCACACTCAACATCTTCAAAGAATAAATATCACAATATAAAAAGAAGATTTCAGTTCAATTATTAGACTCCTGGTAAACCAAACAAGCCCAACTGCTGCATGACCAATGGAAAATTCCACAGGAGGTGCAGATTTCTTTTCCTGATGTCTCTTGTTTCAGCTGTCTTTGTAAAGGAATATTTACAAAGGTATAGACTACCTCCTTTCTGACACACTTCCACTAATCTACAAGAGGCAAACCATTTTAAAACAACCACAGAGCTCAACTGTGTGCTTGTTTCAACTGATACATGCAAGTAGAGGATTTCTGGTCTCAGACAATGGCGAGATGAGGAGGTGCTGGAAGAGGGACCATCATGGGAGGACAAGCCCCTACATGGGATGTACCACCGGAACTTAACTAAAGTGGCTGATCTCAAGAAGTCCTACCAATGGCTAGAGAGGGCTGGCCTACAGGACAGCACAGAGGCCCTCATCCTGGCTGCACAGGAGCAGGCTCTGAGCACCAGAGCCATAGAAGCCCAGATCTACCACACCAGACAAGACCCAAGGTGTAGACTGTGCAAGGAGGCACCTGAGATAATCCAGCACATAACTGCAGGGTGCAAGATACTGGCTGGGAAAGTATACATGGAACGCCATAACCAAGTGGCTGGCATAGTGGACCAAAACATCTGTGCGGAGTATGGGCTGGAAACCCCAAGGTCACAGTGGGAGACACCCCCAAAGGTGGTGGAGAATGACCGAGCGAAGATCCTGTGGGACTTCCAGATACAGACAGACAGGATGGTAATGGCGAATCAACCGGACATTGTGGTGGTTGATAAAGGGCAGAGGAAAGCCGTGGTGGTGGATGTAGCAATACCAAGTGATGGTAACATCAGAAAGAAGGAACATGAGAAACTTTGGTTTGGTTATATATAGACATTTTGCACCTCGATCATACTATAGCCATTCTGTCAGTATTTCATCATGGAAATGAAATATAATTGAATGAAACCTAGGCAACAAAAGGAAGGACAGCTGAAAAGTCACTTTGTTTCAAATTGAGTTGACTTTCAAAATGGAAGTGTAAAGACAGAGGTGACACTTTTTGCCCTGCTGCTTCAAAAATTGTTTGTCAGACATCTTTCTAGGCAGTGAAGTAGCAAAAAGAATAGTTTGATGTACATAGTAAACCTTGAAGAGGGGATGAAGTATCAATGTGAGCATCCTCCAAGTCAGTCCTCACACCTGCAGGACCGCACAACAAATGGAAACACTCAACGGTCTCTCTTGAGCCCACACTGGTTCTTTGTGCCCATTGACATTTGGTGACTCGTATCAGAGACCTTGGTTATGTTCAGCTGTGTTTATAAAACTGACATTTGGCAGCACCATGCATGATCACAAGCTGGATAATAAAGGCTGACAGATGGCAACTCTGAAAAAGCAGCCAAACAGCTGTTCTGACTGTCCAGCTTCTACAAAAATACATGATCGGCACTCAGTGAAACTTATTTTAATTTTAATTGGAACTGTTTGCATCATTTTAATTAAATTAACACCATAAAAGGTTAAAACAGATCATGATGCTCATGTTAACCAGACATTATAATACAAGGGGCAGAATGTGCACGGTGGCCAACACTTACACCCTTTGTAATATGAACCCCTCATTGCGTAAAGTTTTCGCTGTCATTATGTTATAATAAAGGATTATAAAACTCATATCTGGGGCCACACAGTGATGTAATGGTTAGCACTTAACTTTGTACTCAATTAAAGAAAAAGTACTGTTAGGAACAAATACTCAAGTTTTGCACCAGAATTCCTTTTAATTTTTTAATTCTTCATTTCAGACAAGTCACAAACATACATAAAATACAGATACATACAAAAGACAAACAAAATTTGTTTATCCAAACATGAATATATCAATATTTTCAAAACATGCGGCATGTGCTTTGGTGTGTGCGTGTGTGTGTGTTTTGTATATCCCCAAAGTGTATCCCTTGGTACCCTTTATACCCTCAAATTCTGTAGATCTGCTCCAATTCATGAGTAATAATATTTGCCTCAAAGGCTCTCAGTCACATTCATTTCAAGTGCTATAAATAACACTGATTCAAAAAAAATAATAATAATTTGAGAGGCAAAAGAAGCAGCATGACTGTAACCAAACAGTGATGGGACTGGGCCCAAAGTTAAGTGAAGCAAAGTAAATGATGGATGGACGAATGAACATCTCTTTCAAAACAGTTAAAATTGAAAACCAATTATTTAATCACAATTTCATAACAGAAAGTCACTGAATGCCTCCTCTAGTCAAAAAGCCTTGGTGTATTGTAATACAGGACTTAGTAAAAAGGTTTTTCATTCTGATAAAATCACAACTACATGTTACATTTATGTCACAATGTATTCAGTAGCATAGAATTGAGTGAGATCAATCAAAGGGAATCATCCGTTGGAGAACTTGAATGTCACTCAAAGATGTCCTCGCTAGGATCTATCAGAATGCCCCCAGTGCGTCTGAAAAACCTTCTTTTTGTGTAAAATGTATAGTGTGAGGACAAGAGTAGGTTTGACATGTCGGTTTGCAGGGAAATAAGATGCACCAGTGTTTGAAATCACCTGATCTGGCTGTGAAGGCACGAGGCTGACAGAATGGCTGATGACTGACAGGAAAGATGACATCAGCTGCCACTCTGCTGCCTGTTGACAGCATTCAGGACATGAATGGACGTGAATGAAAGCTCCGTCCTTGCACTGCTACAGAGCCGTTTCCAATCATACTTGGCCACTGTATCGTGTCCCAAAGCAGCTTCAAACATCCCGCTGCTCACAGGAGGAGGAGTGCAGTCTATGTTTGCAGAATGTTGAATATACAAAGTAGACAAATCTGTCAGAAATAATATATACATGTTACAAGTGCAAGCATGAATATGAATTGACATTTCATTATATATTCATATGGATGATTATTGCATTAATTTACAGAGAAGTGGTGGGAATTTATCTTTGCATTTCCAGTTATGTTTAGAGGTTCTTTTGTAGAATTTCAATATCCAACAGTATCCAAAAGAAGGCCATGCATAAAAGGGCTCAGGTGTAAGATGCAGTAAACTATTGCTTCACAATCTTGCATGAGTCAGAGCAGGGATATCTGTCAGTCTGACAACATGCATCACATGTCAAGGTCAAGGCCTTCACTGCCTCAGAGACAAAAACGGCCCCTTGTGTGTGGGTTGAAAAGATGAAGAAATCAGAATAACACATATGGAGTGGAGGATCATGTTAGGCAGCACAGTAGATTTTACCTTTCAGTGTGGAGTTTGCATGTTCTCCTTGTGCACGATTGGGTTTTCTCCAGATATCACACATGCTGGATGAAACTGTGGCTGTAGATTATCTATAGGTGTGTGTATGTGGATGACTGTCTTTCTGTGTTAGTTCTGTCTAAGGTTTAAGCTGCCCTTTTCCCATTGTAGCTTCTACTGTAGCTTGGATTAAGCAGTTAAAGAGAGATTGTTTTGCATGGTAAAATATCCATATTTATTATGTGGTAAGTATTTTTAGATAGATTTTTATCTTTAAAGTGTGAAGTTATTATCCTACTTCTGACTGTTTCTTGCCATGTCTTCTTGTGCAGTAAACCGTGATGCGGTTTTGGCTGTATAAATGCCCCACACGAGTTCAAGCTTGTTATGCCTGAGACTGAGATGCATTGAGATGAAAGCTGTTGGGTAACGCAGTCATGTTTGTAGCACAGATGAAATACTGTTTTGTCTTGTAAATAGGGAAACATTTAAAGGAAATAGTTTTAATGTATTGTTCCGATCACGTAAACGTAAGATTATTATCATAAAGTATAAAGTCTCCACGGAGTTAGCTCGGTGTCACTAATTGCTTTAAGTGCTCATTACGAAATTCCGTGATTCGTGCTAAAGAGTTTCGGGGCTCACATACCAGTGATGCTATATGCATAAAGTGTGGCTGATGCACTCATTAACAGTGAGCTCGGTTCCTCAATCTACAGTACAAAGTACGCATAGAGCAGTGTTTAGATAGACGCTACACACTGCGTTATGCGTACTGTCGACGTAGTTGTATGCTGGAGCCCCCATGGCTGTTGGAGGTAGACAGATTGTGGCTATGCGACGCCTTCACATATTGTTTGCATATGGAGTATGAATTTGGCTGAATGACATTTATTAATTACTCGTATAGTGAAAGGTTCGTACTCATGCCTGTACTTGTTCTTTAGAAAAGTGGCATCGGTTGATCGCTGCATGAAACCATGCTTTCTATGTTCTGTGACCTCAAAGCAGCAGTTACTTTTACTGATGCGCCACCAGCAATTTCCCCAAAAAACAAGAGGAGCCACAGTAATCAGAAATTAAGTTAGTGGCAATAGTGCAGTGCAGTAAAGTGGACTGGCCAAAATAAAATCAAATTAAACAGATAAAAGGCTTCCAAGAAGGAGAAGCAACACGAGAGCCAGTGATAGATGAACACAATAAAGAGTGGATGTTAAATTAACTCCTGCTGCACATGGTGACTACGCTCTTGATGAGTCATTTACAAGAGGGGGACTGAAAGTGGCATCCACATCCTGCATCCACCTGCTCCAGTATCAGCATCTGCTGGGAGAGCAGCTCCGTCTGAGTCACAGCGCCTCTTTTCTTCCTTTTGGCTTTTTCATGTCCTGTCGCCTCGCTCCAAAATGTCTGAATTTATCATAACACATCAAGCGGTAAACTTTTCAAGCTTTTCTTTGAATGCAGGCTTCATGTTATGATTTGCCTACACTTTATGAAGCAGTTTTTGTTCTCTGTGCCAGTCTCAAACTGGATAACGGGTGGCTGTGTATGAGATCTAAGAAATAATTAGGCACAGATCTAAATTTAATAAACTCAACTCAGATAATATCGCACACATTTGAATATGCTGCAACAAAAGCACTTGCAGTAGATGTGATATTTCACTGTGATTAATAGCATTTCTTGCTTTTATTGTCCTGCAGAGAACTGGTGACCTGCCCAGGCTATATCCAGCATTTGCTTATTGTTGGCTGGGATCACATCCAGTCCCCAATGATCCTGGATAAAGCAGATAGATGGGGTGCTTTTGTTGTTACTTTAGCTAATGAATATGACAGCACAAGGTTGGGAGGCAGGTTGGACTATTTGAATGAAGACATTTCTTCAATAAAATCTTTCATTTTTGACCTATAAAAAAAATTTTTGATGTCGTTTTTTTGTCCTTCTGAAGTTGTAAGATAATATCTTCTGCATACTGGTCCATCAAGCTCTTATAACACACGAAGGTACGTCATGCAAAAGAAGCTAAGTCTATGGCACTGCATACTTTCACCTTTCATCATCTTAACTGGTTTCCAAGTATTACATTTAATTTGAACTGTGCAAGAACGAGATTCATTGTCATTGTGGTATAACATAAAGAAATAGTCCCCATTAAAACCAGCCCCAATTCCATGGTGAAATGCTGAGCACTCGCCTCTTAGGGAGGAAATTCCTGCTTCCCCTGTAAGATTAGAGTGCGAACAGAATTCCTTTTGTCTCTCTTTGTTTGTCCTGTGAAGAACTACAGGGACAGTATTCGTGGTTATATTTTGCCCGTGTGATTGGCACCAGAAAAACACAGAGTTGGAGAAAGCTTTTTAGAATATGGCGACATAGATGGATGGATGACAAAGTAATTTAAGGTATTTTATTGCTCTTTTTTTCAATATTTTTGTAGTGCCATTCTGTTGTCAAAATAATTTATTGACATTCTTCAGGAACCAGTGAGAAAATGTGGTGTGGCAGGGAAAGAATGATCCGAACCTAAAACCATTTTCAGCAGCAAAAAAAAGAAATGAACAAAAAAACTTCTGATATGTCAACATTTGTGCATTCAATAAACATCCCAAAAAGCCAGCTTTTAACTTGGTGTATTCTGAGTGAACATACAGGAGGAGTGTGCTGCCTTGTAACACCTGCTGAGAATACTCCTTTACCTTCTGCTGGGGAGAGGAAAAAGCTCTGACAAGGGTCCAGTCTCCATTGAAAAGAATTCAAATCAACCCTCTTGAGCCCCACTCAACCAGCTTGTCCAGATGACAAAGGACCAAATGACAGGCTTTACAAAGTAAAGCTGTCACCACTGTCATCTGTTGTCATTTCTTTTATTTTCATTTTTTATTTAGTGCAAGGCTGCAGATGTGCACATTGAAGCTGACCTGAAGTAAACACACTGTACCGATATGCTTTTTGATTTAATGAACGATCAGACAATAAAAACACATTTATGCCTGAAATTTGATCAACAACTCAGAAGAAAATCTACCTCTGTGATGTGTGCTCTTGTCCATTTTTATTGAAGTGGTAGAAGGATTACAGCCAACTGGCTTACACCTTAAAATATGTAATTATTGTGTCCAGCAGTAAACAGCTGTAGAGTCTCTGGGTGATTTTAATGCTACTTTTGAGACTATTTAAAAGTGCAATTAAATGGCGTTTCCTTGCCACTGTCCAGCCTCCACAGGCACTTTTCTTAACAGCTTCCAGTAATGAAGCCTCTACCCATTAAAGCAAGAAATGTCCTTATCAAAGTGTTTCACCCATAACCTTTTTCCATAGTTTTTGGTACATAACCTCCAACTGTGCGGCATTTTAGCCAAAAAATAAATTTTCCATTTGCAGCTTTCACAGAAAATAGTGAAAAATGTAATACAAATGCACAATACATTTTTGATTTGGTCTCTTTATGTATTGGAGAATTGGGAGCTTTGTCACTTACACCTGTCAAAGTGTTTTTTCATCATTTCGAAGGACTGAAGGTTGACTGAAATCTATCATAGTCATCTAGGATTGTCATGTAGTTTGACAGTGTTGGATCCGCAACTGTCATACCCTCAAAGAGGAGCTTTCCCATCACTCAGTGCCAATCTTCTGCCAAAAACTTGACAGCCTTTGAAGACGTAAACTTTGTCCTTGTTAATTGTGCTTATCATGCATTCATGGAGTTGGAAACTCAGACACTTCGCAGTTGGAAAATTCTCACTTCCTAATCTGGAAGAACAATTATCCACCACAGAACAATGAAGATAACACTCACAACACTGTCATCACACCTATGAACTGACAAAGCTTGAAATTACGATTTAAAAATAAATTTTGTTTTTGTGTGGCGAGCATGAAGGAAAGAAACTGAAACTAAGTATCGATCTCACTGCACTGGTATCATTCAATATCAATACCAACATATGTATCAATATTATCCATTCTTTCTCCAAAACAATACTAACCCAAAACTAACGAAGTTAATTATTTTTTCACATTTTAACAGCTTGTGTTACCTGCACGTAAAGTGAACCACATGCTTTAAAGTTCCAGATTAAATTTAAGAAGCAAAACACAACATGGGCCTAATATAGTAAAGCATTGCTTGTAAAAAAAAAAAAAAAAAAAAAGGGGGTGGGTGGTGTCACACAAACACACACTTGAGATGCTGATCTATTAATCAGGTGCACTGAGGGTCATGTTTAACATACATTGATTACCTGCTCTTGCCTCCAGTGCCTTCAAAATGGAACATCAGTACTTTGCATGCACTGCCTGTTTTTAAATTAATGTGCAATGTGATTTATTAGCTCTGAAAATGTTGTTTTCACAGCTTTTTCAATTATTGTGTCTGAAATAGAAGTCTAAACCAATTCAACCTTCAGCACATGAGCTTCTTTTTTGTAATGACTTCTTCGGCTGACTCGCTATGACTTTTGTTTGCAGACTTCAGTGTGGATATTTTTGACTTTACGACAGATTACATCCTTAGTTTTGTTTCTCTGCTAAGTGTATTTGCTTCATTATTAAAATATTCAGACACAAAGTCATGACTACACTAAAATGAACGTATGTCTCTGCGATAGTAATCTGTGAGTCACATGGAGGTAAAGTGATTAGCACACTCAACTCACTGAGGGAAAATCACTGGTTCAAGTACAGCCTTGGGAGTCTTTCTGTGTGGAGTTTGCATGTTCTCCCTCAGAATAAGTAGGTTTCTCTCTCAGTCCAAAGACATGTGCCTGAGGTTAGCTGGCGAGGTGTGAATCTGAATGTGTGTGGTCGTTTGTCTCGACGCTTGCCCTGAGACAGACTTAAGCTGTCCAGGGTGTCCCCTGTCTTCACTTATATTCAGCTAAAGTTCACTCCAGAACTAAAGACCTTTTGCAAAGCGGTGTAGAAACTAGACGGATGGTTGTTTGTGAGCATTAAACGTGCACTTTCAATTGAGCTTGATTTATTGCATTGGCAGCTGCTTTTTTCCAAAGCAAAAATCGAAAGGGATTGATTAGTTTTTATCTTTTACTTCACTTATTCATCAGTCACTTATTGCATTCAGCTAGATTTCCCCAAGTAAAGAATTTGAAATGACAGAGAAATTATTTTATTTTCTCTGGTGATTGCAGTTTATAGTACCGTAATCACAATCTCTGACTCAACAATACTTCTGGTAATCAGAAAATGTAAAAAAAAAAAAAAAAGAAAGATAAAAACAACAAAAGTGAAGTTGAACACAGCAAAGTTTGTTTCTCACGGAGTCATAAATATTTGTCCGATCAGCTGCATCAGTCTGGCATGGCCGTGATTGGCTTCTTTGGAAATCATCTGAAAGTGCAGCTAATTTTCATGCAGCCACATCTCTCTCTCTCTCTCTCTCTCTCTCTCTCTCTCTGTCTCTCTCTCTGTCTCTCTCTCGCTCTCTCTCTCTCTCACATCATACAGTGGTCAGGCTTACTTGACAAGCGCATCCTGACATGCACTGCATCATGAGCAGCTCTGCAACCGCGATGCACCATGAATAATGATTGTGGCGCGTATCGATGATCCTAACTTGCGTGAGCGAACGCCAGAACAGCTGCCTGCTGACAGTCGCCTGCTCTTTTTTTTATGCGGCTTTGGCATTCTGCTGTATGTATTCTGGTGGGAGTGAGGCAGACAATGAAAGCAGCTGGCTGTACAAACACAATGACTTTAAAAGGCCAACACTCATGCAGCACGCCACCCCTTCATTTGCATGCATTGACTTCAGAGTCCTTACAAATGTCCTGATGCACACGGAAAGAGGTCCTTGCAGGGATGTGTGCAGCAGATCCTGATCTCAACTTTATCATTCTCTACTTTGCAGTCTCCCTCTCACCTCTGTCTCTCAAAGTTATTACAGCTGTATGCTCCTTTCCCTCTGCTCTGCAAAGATAACAAGCCGGCTACACTCATCTGCTGACTCCTCTTCACCCAAAGCAACGCTTATCGTTCTTAAACACGCTGCTCCTGTGAAACTAATTATTGTGCTGGCTTTCTGCCGCCATGTTGCTGGACCAATAACATAGAGTGCGTGAGGATTTTCAACCCAGACAGTTTCTCTCTTGTCCTTTTGACTTCTCTCTCTCTCTCTCTCTCTCTCTCTCTCTCTCTCTCTCTCTCTCTCTCTCTCTCTCTCTCTGAGGTCCACATACAGTATGGGATGACTCAGATGCTTCAATGTTAAACTTTCTCTGAGAGTCAGAGTCCGATGCAATATAGGTGAGACACAGCACAATTGTAACTTTTTTTTTTTACATTGCTTTCAATATCTCAGACTTCTTTCAAGTCAACCTCATGCAAACTTGTTACAGTTGTATTCTATGACATGATGGAGCCGTAATGTGACGGCCTTCTGCCGTATCTTTTCTGTTTTCCTTTTCCTGCGTTCCCCTCTCCTTATGTGTCTATGGTGGGCAGAGTCGACATGCCCTGCACTGGAGCTGGGCGGCACACCTGAGAGCCATCATCATCCCCTCCTCCATAAAGCCTCTGGATCATTCTTCCCTTGACGCCAGATCGTCCATTTACCAAAGTAGTGCTATATGCTCGGCCAGCTCAGCTTTTGGAAAAGAAACCTTTTGTGCCCTATTGGATCTCATTTTTGCTCACTCCAGTTTTTTCCTCTCCTGGTCAGACTCAGTGTGTGCTGCTCCAGTTTTGGATCTCCAGTTCTTGACTCAAGCTGCCTGACCCCCGCCTGGACTCAAACTGCTCCTGTGGATCCACGTATTCCAATAAAAACTATTGTTCTCACTGCAGTCTGTCTCTTGTGAGCCTTTGGGACCTACACGCACCACAAGCCTTCACAGGTAGAGCTGCAACACAAGCAGAAAGTGTAAGGTTTAGTCTCCAACAGAAGAGGTAAAATGGTATAAGTGATCCCATAGTCTGGGTTAGCTGTAACAAACCCCGAGGTCAAAAGTCGCATGATAATTTTAACAATTCCAAAATGAAAAGTCTAAATACATTTTCATTGAAATAATGAACTTTACTGAGGTTCTGGATTCTGCAGGCTATATCTGCCTGTATGGTGACAGATCTTCATTCTATTAAGTGATTTTTCTGCTGCTGTAACCAATTTGCATTTGCAGGACGGCAGTTTCTGTCCTGGCGACATGTTTGGATGAGGTGGTGATATTTGACCAGATATAACAGAAAGTGTATCTTTAGTATCTGAATTGGTGGATAGATAGCTCATGTCACTGTCTTCTTTTTTTTAATTTTTAGATATAATGTTATTAACACTCCCTCACCACTTCAGAGACTCAGGGACTGTTTTACTAAGATCCCGCATATATGTTCTAAATTGCATGCTCAATAGATTGCATTTTCAGTTTACATTTGTTTTTCAGGTGCTCAACAAGGAATAATGCTGGAAGTGACATTACATGCAAACACGAGTGTTCAAATAAGGTTTTTGTTTGCATTCGTCTCTTTTTTACACAAGACTCACGTGCTGGAAACTGTGTTATGTCTATGTCCCTTTGCATTGGAGTGATTGGATGGAGAGCTGAGCCCTAACAAACACAAAAAATATCAGGAACCCTGGAGTTGGACGTATTGAATGATCAAACATGTCAGAGAGTCACAGTAAATAAGTCTGTATTTGGCAAAAAATGAGAAACACGCAATAATGGAGATGATCTGTGATAAATCCAAAGATATGGGGATAAACATAGAAACAGATGACATTCAGAAAAGAGAGCAAGGCCTAATTAAAGGTATACAGGAGGATTTTCAGGAATTTTAGGAAAGAACCGCCCTCTCCACCGTTTGAAAAAAATGCGCATGCGCAACGCTGTACCTGCTCCCGAGACGGAACGCCTACTAAAACGCGTGCGAGAGACATGCACGAGCCCAGTTCTCCTCGTGCACGCTCTGTTTACAAGTCACAAGTCGGCATCGCTCACATAAGCTCACTTTACAAGAAGATTTGCACCAGAGGGGGTGAAACTGTGTAAAAATGTCCGAGAATAATGCGTCGGGTCGGCCACCGGCATGATGAGAACCGTGTGGAGTGAGCTGCGCGCAGGGACGAGCACGTACGACGGGCTTACGTCATATATCACCAGAATGATTGACAATTGGGAGGACCAGTTATTTTGATGATCCACCCGGAAGAAGAAAATCCTCTACTATACCTTTAAGGGTTACAAAATAGAAATGCATTAAATGAAATGAATGCATGCAATTTTATACAATGCAAATGTTTTCAGATGTTGAGAATGACATTGCACGGTGTAACTGAATCTATTACCAATAACTTCAAAGAGTTTTGTGCAATCTGAAACACCCAATGGTCCATGTTCAGGAATGTAAATGTACAAAATCAATAGCGTGTGTGCATTTTTCTGTTTCGCATCTGCATAAAGATACAAACCCTTCATAGATCAAGGCTTTTATTTTTGCTGAATGATTCCAGCAGGACCTGACCGTCACTGACCCAAGAACTCACTCTTTTGAATCCCTGAGTTAGGCTCAAATATAGACAGCACCTCTAATCGCTGTGCCCCTCTGCTGCTTGTGACTTTGCTGTTTAAATATTAATTGTGCAATCTGTAATGTGTTTATTCATATTTACTTTGCTTTCATTATATTTCAGATATTAAACTCAGCCAGCAGGACTCCCTTCTGAGTGTAAATATTTCTACATATCAAGTCAGTCACATTTATCGTGTAGTTCATATGGCTGTAAAAGGCATTTGTAGTCGTATTATTCATGCCACCACAAAATTTCAACTTGCTTTACCATTTTCTTAAATACAGTTAGTAAAGCACTTCATGCATCATGTGCAGTACATGCTATGACATCATGTGGCTGTAGTATCTCTTAGAAATCTTACATAATAAGCTAAGACATAATTGATTTCATAGTAAGAAAACGCAAGCAGAATTTCCAGAATTTCAGAATGTTAATTCATAACATTTCCATTGAATGTTTGATGCATCTGTTTGTAAATGTTGGTTTGTAAGCAAGTAAATCAATGTCGCACATGGCGAAATGTATCGAGCACTCAGTTTGTTCCAGACTTTTGACACTCAACTCTATATTTTAAAATACTCACATTGTTACTTTGAGATTTCTTATAAACGTAAAGTGCTTCACAAATAAAATATATTGTTATTATCCTTATCGTAGTAATTTTTGCTATCACAGCTGAGGAGATATGAAATGAGATTGGTATGAGAGTAAGAAATGCTTTAGTTTACCTTTAGAAGGAGAGCGGCTACTCAATAAAAAGCCCAAATAAACTTTACAAGTCTGGACAATTCACTTCCAATGCAAACACTAGAGAAGGAAGCAAACGTATTAATAGGAACTGTGGTCCAAATTGTAAGAAATTGAATTGTGGACATTTCTGTGAAGAGATTTGTTGTGCAGCCTACAACTTAATATGGAATTAAAAACAAATGGTGTGAAGTATTATGTAGTATTCCCACCATGTGAACTGTGAGTGATGCAAAAACCATCCGCGCTAATCAGTGCCCACTGAACTTTGCATGTATCTGCATGTATTTCGTAGGGAGAGTTTGGCTCAGGCTTGCTGCGCTGAGATATCTGATGGATAATTTATGTTGTCGAGGTGAGCCGGTAATTTCCCGGGGAGCAGGAGTCTATCTGCTTGGCTGGCCACCATGAATGATTAATACGTAAACATTATTCATAACTTTCCCTCATAAATTTAGCTGGTCATTAATCCTGCCAACCCCTGCACAGGTCGAGGAGCGAAGGGAGAGCGGATGAATTGAAGGCCAAAAAGTAAAATCGTGCGAACTCAAAAAGCTCAACAACAGGCAGAAAAATCCAGTCGTGTGCGTCTGAGTGTGTCTTCCTCTGCACAGGCTCGGCCACTCTTGTTGTTGTTTTTGGCACTGTGCTGTAATGTGGTGCTTAAACATGCTGTTGACATTTTCAGTCCAGCAGTTTGAACTAATTAGCAGCTAATTAGCCTGCGTCAGTGTTGTCCTCCGAGAGACGCGTCTCTCCGGTTTTTCCAGAAAGTCGGTGTTCAGGAACCAGCTGATCAGAGGTGAAATGCTTTTGACAGAAATAGGACGAGATTGATTGTTTCAGCTAATGGCTACAAGAAGCACTGTCTGGAGCTCAGAGCTTGATTAAACAGCTATTCTCAGTGTTTTAATTATAATGCACAAGATAGGACTTGAATAATGTTTATTTGATGGTCTTCTCTGTAAACTATTGTCCCGCTGTTACATAAGAAATGTCTGTTGTTGCTTTCAAAAGGCCAGCACTAGACAGTGATGAAACTGTAAGTACTTCAGTCCCCAGCTTCTCTGCTGTTTAAGATTAGGAATCAATTTAAAAAGACAAACTCAATTTTCTATCTTACCACTCTGCAATGTGAACTTTAACTATTGTTTTGACCCTTTTTGAGTTCCTTTGATAGGTACTCCAATGGAAAAAAAAAAAAAAGTATGGACTGAAACTTGTAAGATAATTCAACTTTCCATACTACTGGAAATCAGCTTGGCCTGTTTGAATAATGAATACTAAGGGCCAGATTTACTAATGTTCTGCATCAATAATGCTACTGTGTTTGGCACTTAAATGTGTTTTGCAGGTAATCAACAAAGAACAATACCACGAGTGATAACATACAGACAGGAGCATTCACGCTATGGTTTTGTTGTGCACTGTAGAATGTTGCACGAGAATGATCAGCTGGAGGACAAAATCATAAAGAATAAAAACATTTTACAAAAAGCCAAATGTGTTACATAATAGGTATTTGTTATTGCACATCTTTTAGATGCAATCCTCTAAATGAGATTGTGTTGACTCTGTGTGACTACTAGAGAGGCAGCAGCTCTGCAGCTCCACAACTGCTCTTCTGTACAGAACAATAATAAGTAACGAGCTAACCCTTCGTTTGAGAAGGAGTATAAATAGATGGGTGATAAAGTTCTTTCTCAAGTGGAAAATAAAGTCTTGACACATGTGATGTGATACAGTCTACTTTGACCCAATAAGTCAGATCGTATGACTTTTTTATAATAGTAATTGGGTTTGAACATCCCCTTTACTAATTTTATTTCGGCCTTTGCCTTTAGCTTCGCCAGCAAAAATGTACCCTCATAAATCATCCATAGCACTCATCTTCATGTGAGAATTAAATCACAGACCGACCCAGTTTTTCCAAGCCGGATATGGTCTTTTTTACAGTACATCATAAATTGCCTTGTGGTGCCACTGAAGAAAAAACTGAAAAGACACTTATCTGTTGAATGTGTTTGCACAAGTGCCAGTACAGATCTGCTCATATAGGATTTCATTTCACTCCTGATGGGATGGAGCTTGGAGGATAGTTTTTTTTTTTGATATTCAAAATCAGTTAATTTTATTATTTCAAAACTGCTCAAGTGATGAGTTTAAATCTGATCCTCCACAGAGGACTTTCTTCAAGATTCAGATGCCTAAACTACCACTGTCTCACAATCTGACTGCATCTCTTTTGTAGTTTGTAGAATTGATAAAACTGTACACACATTAATGTAGTTGTAAATATAGAACTAAAAGTTGTAGCTGTTTTGTGTTTCAGGTGCTTTTTGCACATTTGAACACAACTCCCTGATTGCACTTTTTTCTTTTTAATGAACTGGAGGAAGAAAGACAAGATTGAACAGGCTCATAAATGAGGACAAGTAGGAGGGAAAGAGGAAGAAAAGAAATTAAAAGGAGAACAAGTAGAAAGAGGTGGAAAAGTAGAAAAAAGGAAGAATGAGAAGAAAACAAATCATAAAGTAACCTTTTCAAAAGTGTGTTTCTTGTGCTTTATAGGATACAAATACAAAAATACATTTATGACAAATTCTTGAATTAAATCAAAATGAAGACACATTCAGTCATATACAGGCCAAAAGAATTAATGCAGTAGAGGTCATTATTTTAATAATTTCATATTTCCAAAGATAAATATTTGTTTACCTTTTGAATCCAATGTTGCTGAATTAGTGAAAGTGTGGTTATGTTCAATGTAAAAGACTTGAATGTTTGCTTTTGCAGTTTTTTTTTCTTTACTCGGATCTTTCTCACACCCAACCTGATTGATTGGGTGGGTTCAACTCCTGAGGTCACATGTACTTTGAAAGAGGTGGAGTCTGTTGAAATAAGGAAATGCATTGTTTGGAGATGGAAGTGCCTCCTTACACACTCTTCTTCCTCCCTTGAGCTTCTATGTTCAGGCAGTCATCTCCATTCATCAACACAAAAGTTTCATCAAGGCCAGCAGGTAAAATCTGACAGTGTTTTCATGACATCTTGTACAGTTTAGTCTGCAGTCTTTGAGATGTTTTTGGCACTAAACATGTTGCTTTTCACAAATGTCCCATTGGCTTTCGGAAGGCGTGTGCTGCTGCAGAGGAAGCTGCTGGGGCTCATTTCTGAATATGACTGTTTAAATGATGGCAGTTGATGAGAAGTTATGGTAATTTTTTTGTCAGCCTGTTTTTTTGTATTATGTTTTTTTTTTTTTTTTAAATATCCCTTCAGATTATTTGTGAAAACACCAAAATCCTCACATTAGTAATGTGACTGCACTTTTACAAAGCTCTACGTTACTGTCAAACATTTCCTAAGGCCACCATGGTGCACAGATTGCGAATTGCTCAATCTTTGCTCTTGCCTGTTTCAGAATATATGACAGGACTTTTGTGTTTGCGTTGTGTTCTTTGCATTTAAGTTGTGACATTTGCATTTAAATTGTGCTTTTTCATTTGAATTGTGGCTTTTGCATGTGAGTTGTAGGTTTTTCATCTGAGTCATAGCTCTTGCATTTGGGTTGTTTCTTGTGTATGTATTTGAGTTGTGCTTTTTGCATTCATGCTGTGGCTTTTGTATTTGGGTTGTGACTTTTTGCTTTAATTTTGTAACTTTTGTATTTGTGCTGTGGCTTCAGTATTTGTGATCCTCTGCACGAATTTTCTGGGTTATATATTTGTGTAGTTTCTTTTGTAATCGTTTCAAAGACAACCCTTCTGGCACACCATCTGACACACTGTGGAAAAACTAAATCAAATGGTCATGAAGGGAGCAGACAGTGCAACATTCTGCTATAACCAGCACTAATTGAATGTAAGCAACTACCATCCTCAGGCATTCACAGGAAGCCTCACTTGCTGCCAGGATTTGCTGCAGCGGCAGCAAAGACAGATGAGGGGTGCAGGCGCCTCTTGTAAACATGCTTTACAATTTGCCGCTGTTGTCTGAGTTGATAATGGCTAAACTTTTAAACCCCCTCTTTGGATTTTAGAGTTTGAGTCAATCTTTGTTCTTTATGTGATGTAAAACATATATATTTGTGCATACGTGGGGAATAGCTTGAATCCCTGATGACGGCAATTAAAAAAAATGTCTGCAACATCAATAATTCCCTTCTTTCCTAAGGAATCTTCGGGTTTTTCCTCCTCATTTGACTGCTCTTGGGAGAGCTGACCTCCAGCCATGTGCACGAAAAGGCTGCGACGTCTTTGCTCTGAGTGATATGCTGTTCATTATTTTGATTAATCTTTATTTTTCAGGTCTAGGATGATTTATAATTCTTCAAGGCAGCGGTTTTGAAACTGGTAGGATGAAAACACATTGCACATTTTCTCTCTATCATATTTTGAGTTTAATGTTGGCTTAACTAATGTGTTTCATATTACAAGATATTACCGCTGCTGATCCATAGGCAATGAAAGTATTACTGAAACACTTACAGGTCTTTGCATAGAGTTTGCAACTGCTTTTACACTGGTGGTATTGTGCAAAAGCAAAATCTATTATTCTAATTCATCTAATTTCTTTTACTGCTAAGTCAGTTGGAAAAAAATATTCTTTAAATCAAATTATACTTTTTTCACCTCCTGGTTATCGTGATTTCTTCTCAAAAATTAAAAGGAAATAATCATGCTGTTGGAAAGCAGATTCTGTCCTGATGCTGATATCGGCTCTGTAGAAGATTGTCCCACACTTTGAAACTAATCCTTTAAAGTTTAAGGATTTCCAAAATAAACTGTAAAGTCTCAGATCATGTCATTACAAGACTTTTATTTAAGGGGGGAGGGCAAAACAAAAGACTCCGGTGTAAATTATATAAGCCATCTTTGTGGCTTCCCTGCATGTCTAAAAAGTTTTAATTAGATATGAAGTTGTTGCAAACTAACATGAACAAATCTGTGTGCATTTTTGAGTTACAAAATGTGCTATCATGGATTTAATAGTAATGATAAGCCGTGAGACAATTAAAGAGTATGAGGAATATTGCTGGTTAGCTTTGTGTATTACACAAAGTAGAAGAAAAGCTCAACGAAGACGTATAAGTGTGTTTAAAATCATTTCCACACATGCACATGGTTCTGCTTTCTTCATTGGCGGATCATTAATGAGGGTGTTTGTGTTACTCCTGGCTGTGAATCAATACGGCTTTAGATGCAGCGCTTAAGTTAGCCGGGCCTATAAATAACCTGGTTTGAGGTTCAGCCCATGGCTGGGTTGGTTGATGGATGGCAGAGGGGGATGGCATTTTTCGATAGCTGAAGCGATACAAAAGCCATAAAAAGACCAACTCTCTGGGGTGCCTTGGAAAGGTTGGACGCATTGACCAGAAGGTCCAATCTCTTACCCGCCTTCAGCGGCTGCCAGAGTGCTCCCCTTCTCCTTTTGAAATGAACTGGCCCCGACTTCAAATCAGCGGCCGAGCCAACACATCATTACCTGAAGATGCTTTGCTTCTCGCTGCAAAATGAGCCTCCGCTGCCACTCATTTGAAGTTGTCAAAGTTTCCCCAAACAACATTGATTGACTTTTCACTGACTTTGCGCTGTGCTTGTTATCAGCCTGGATGTGCTGACTGCAGCGCAACCCCCCCCCCCCCCCCCCCCCCACTACATAACATCGTAGCCCCTCTCCACTCCTGCATTAGCACTTTAAAGCACATCTGTTGACTGCCAGGGCAATTACTGCCACAGATGCACTGATTTCACATGAAAAAATTCCCCAATCATAGACGTAAAATCAGGCTGGAATTTTAAAATGAAGGAACTGATGATGGAGCTGCAGTGAAGGTTTTTTGGGGCGGGGTGAGGAAGGATGCACAAGTGGGAAGAAAACCGCCATATTTTCCAGAGGAATATATCAGCCGGGATGCATCTTGAATGCTGTATTCTTCCACCTTGTACTTTATTTGTGCTGACCCACATTTCCTGCCGGTTTGCCTTGAAGGACTTGGCTTTGTTTTCAGGGCTGCATCTCTCCGTCTGGCCATTTCAAACAGAAAAGGCATTTTCTAAATAAAGCCATATGCTGCGCTGTGTTCTCCCTTTCTCCATCAGTCAAAAACACACATAGCAGTGCTCTGAATTCACTTGCAGCATGTAAAGTAGCACTTCTGACAGGTTTGTCTTGGTATTGTTTCATCAGATATGCAACATAATTGATCTAAATTATGAAACGTGGTGTTTAAATTTTGCTGTGCGGCCATATTGATGGGAAAGTGAACCACAGTGTTAAAGCAAATAAGAAAAGACTGAAAAAGGGAGAGACTTGTACAATCACTGAGCAGTTTACTCGGGTCAGTTATGTTGGCACGATCCAAAAGTGTATAGAAAAACAGAAGCCAATAATTACCTATTCATCTCAAATGGTAAATAGACTTTACTTATATAGATAAGTTCACTGCTTACTTTACTTTACTTCTAAACTATTCACTCTAAAAATTATTATAGTTTACTGTACTGGAGTGTACGAAATGTGCCTCTATATCCGCAGTAGCTCCAATTAGCATAAACATAACGTCAGTATCACAAACCAAGGTGCTTAAACACCTTTGAGAGGAACTGGGGTCTCAGTGTGTTGATATGTTGGTAGATATTTTGACACAGACTGAGCAGGATGGAGGATTGACCCAACAACATTGACACTGGTGGTCAACCAAGCTGTGCTACACTCACTTGAACCCAACCCAATGCTCTGCCTCATTGCACTTCTATTTTTCAAGAAAAAAACTAAAATGAACCCCACAATACAAACAAATTGGATTACTGCTACAGACAGACAATAAAGTATTTTTTTGCCATCTGGTACGCTGTGTGGCTGACATGGATTTTGTACGGAGCCCCGGGAGTGGCCATGGAGAAAAAGAAAAAAATGCATGAGAACGCGATAGTAACTTGTTGCCGCAATTTATTAACTTGAGACAAGTTATTTTTTTCATTCCCCCACATTGTATTTACTCACCAATGTTGCCTCCATCCCCGTCTTATTTGCTGTTATAGACGCTTAGAGATGAAATGATGCGGACCACATTAGATAGTGGTGTTTTCTAACTAAACCATGTGAAACTCAGACATGTAAAACTCATCTTGGTCCAAAAAGAGAGGATGTAAATCTCCGAATCACGTACCCCCTCTTTACCATAAATGAATGAGCTTGGGGCTTCTTTTTTTTTTACTAGTTTTGTAGTTGCTTATTTTTATAGTTTTGTAGTTGCTGATGAACCAAAAGTATCGCTTCATTATAAAGAAGTTCTGTGGGGTAGAAAATAATAAGCGTCTCATAGCGGAACCCAACGCAGCCCGCATGCAGACCTTAGCCTGGGTTCATGACAAGATGCAAGACCTGGAACTGAAGTCAGTTCCGATGATATTATGATGAAAAGCGAAGAAAAACTACAATGAAAAACTGCTTCTAAATTCTATATCTGACGCAGCTGACTTTGTGATACTGCAGCACAACAGTTCAATTATAGCTACCGGCTCGGTGATCAGTATATTATAACTCGAGGGAATCAATTCGTGGCCACTGAATACATGATCTCATTCCCTCAAATCGTGAAGAGAAGTGTCACTTTTATTAGATTTTTATGATGGTTGAAGAAAGAAAAATATAATTTCTGTAATATCCTCTTCATAATGTGTCCTTTATGCCTGTCTCAATCACGCCATAAAGCAGAAGTTTGTTAACCTGAAGTGAATTTCTCATCACAATGTACACATGTGGCTGTTTTTAATTTTCTTTTCCCTCAAAAATAGCTGCAATTGGATTGTGTTCATTACTGCAGAGAGCTGACTCGGTCACAAGCTCGTCACTGAAGATGACTGAAGACATTACGTGACCTGGACAGATGAACAAGGACTTTTTAGGCTCGGCTCCTAAAATTAGAACCTGTTCTCACTTACCAGGATACATTAATATTAATCTCATTCTGTTCATAAAGAAACCGGGAGGCTGTAAGTCTGAACAAGTTTAACCGAACAATCAGAATAAATCAATTGCAATTAAACATAGTGAGAGAATTTTAATTTCATGTTTGTACTGGATGGTTGTGTATTTCTGACATATACCAAAATAACATGCACACCACATATAAGTAGACATCCCTTTATATCAAACACTGTTGCTATGGAAACAGATGTTTCCAACTCACTCATCATGTCACTATTTTAGTTTAAATTGAATTCAACCTTGATTGCTCAAATGTCATGCAATGGCTCTCAGACAACAGGATCCAAAATCCAACAATTATTTTGGTATCAAGCAAAGCAGAGCAAAACATTTTGTGAATTTTAGTTTGAAAAATTCAAAGGCACATTTGTTCAGTCCTAAGACTCATGAGAAAAAGAAAATTGAAGACAACATATCCAAGAGCCAAAGAACAATTGGCAACTTTAGAAGTGCACTTTAGATTTTATTAAGACTTCAGCAAAGTGTCAGTCTTCCTAGGGAGCTTGTTGGTTAACAGCCTGTGTAACTGGTTCCCAGCAGGGATTAATAGTGGGGAAAAAAAACTTAATAAAGCAGCTGAATTTACAAGATTTTGTCTTTTGTTGCCCTCAGGTGGCCAAAATTCAGTTAATGGAGGTTTAATTGAGACAGAAATTATTGGAGTAGCAATAAAAATCAATCTGGCGTTTCCTAACTCACATCTCTGAATATAATTCAGTGGATATTGGACGCTGGACAAGTCTTTTTTTTTTTTTTTATTATTCCTTAAGTTGTTTTACATAGATGATAAAGGAACCAAGAGTTCTTTAAGTATGAGTTTTAAGAAGATATTTGTCGATAGCTTGGTTTACATGTCAGCGGTAAAGTATAAAAAAAGACCTCTGCGTAAACACCAGCAGCAGAGCGAAGTGTCATTGAAAACTTGGCAGCAAGGCCGGCTTTGCATTGTAATTTCCAACAAGCCTCCCGAGTCTGGAGCGCATCGGAGGAGACAGCTGCCAATTCCTCCCGCCTTGCCTCTGCGCCGTGATGGATGAGCCTGCCCGGTTCCCTCACCTTGCTCATGTAATTGAGGCTTCAGTTGTGTCACACGGCCCGGTTGTGGTCATGATGGAAAATGGCAAACTACACTTAAGAAGCAACACTGGACAAAGCAGGACTGATCGTGTTTTTTGGCCTGTAGTCATCGTTAGTATGTTATTTGCATTACATAGAAGCTATTCTGGGTGGGTTATATTTGCAAAATATGATTAAACCATCTCAAAGTTACAGCTTTATCATTTGGTTTAAAAAAAAAATCCCTGTGTAAAAGTGCACAGAGCAGTTTTAAACTTTCTACAATGAAGCTCCAACATTAGTGTGTTGGCGGCTTGAACCGATTTGGCTCATTTTCAAAGCAGTACTAGAAATAAATATTGTAAATGAATTCTTACCGAGTTAGCAGCTACACTTCAAGCTGAGCATGGGGAGTGGGACTAGTTAAGAGACTTTCAAAGGGTCTTAGTTGCTCCCAAACTTGCTTCTCAAATTTTGAATTTGATGTATCACCACCTCTAAACTGTGAAACTTTATTATTGTACCAGGTGTCCAGGGGTGCATTAATGCTCCTGACACAATCGAAATTCAATCGACAAATCAGAGAAGTAAGATTTTCCCATAGGCACTTTTCTTTTCTTTTTTTTTTCTTATCTTACTTTATATTTGTTTTCATCTTTTTTGGCCTTTGTCAACTTTTTGCCTTTCTACTTATCTTTATTTCCTTACATATTTGCCTTTCGCCCTTGCCTTTTACGTGTTATTCTTGTTCCATACTTCTTTTTCTTCTAATAGTCTGCTGATGCTAATCATGTGACTGAGTCATCACTGACGCTAAAAACTGACACACACTGGATCAGTCAAATCTGAAGTGATCCGAATGCAGGTAAAATAAACTAGCTAATAAAACCTGCAAGTCAGGATGGTGTAACTTTGCTCGGTCAAAATTCCGTTTGTAGAAAAAGACTTGTGGTTAAATACCTCTGTGAGCCAGTAAATTTGTACTCGCATTAATGACTGTATGCAAACAGGACGGTTCATCAGTGTAGTAAATAAAAGTTATTTGTTGAAGGCTTTCCTGGGATGTTGCTTTCACCACAATGGGTCAAAGGTAATTTGACCTATGATTTTTAACCTTTGACTTTTGGCTACCAAAATCTGATGAGGTCTTTCTTGATTGAAGGTGAAGGAAACAAATAATCCCCAAAGGGCATTCTGGAAATGTCACGTTACGAAGACTCGGATGTAGTGGCAGCCCTTGTGTGTGACCCGAGAAAGAATAAAAATGCAATATTAGTCTGTTAAAGCCTTCACACAAACAGAGATGGATTCTTTTTTTATGACTTTTTGTTCTTTTTTGTTGAAGTTATCTTTTTTATTACCATTTTTCCTCAAAGCTGTTGTCATGTTTAGGACATGTTTTGGGAATCAAACAAGTTTCTCCTGTCTCAAGATTTACGATAATGAAAGTCAGTTTTACTTTTTATTCTTAATTAAGACTATTTCGCTCATTGTTGAAATGACTCTACAACTCTAAACCTCAACTCGGTGGTTGCCTCATAAATAAAAAAAAAAAAGGCTCTATAGTCAACAAAACACATTTTTCTCCTTTTATTTTATCTCATTTTTCTGGCACACAAGGACAAAAGGACAGCGATACAGAAAGGAGGTGTCTCATACCACAACAAGATGAAAACATGGGCAAAAAAATCTGAACACTTTCAAAAAGATTGTTTTTAGATCCGAAAGGAGTCGAGACTTGCAAAGTGTAGCTATCTGATGGAAGCTATTATTAATAAGATGGAATAAAAGCATTTGTTTTGCTCGTGTTTTCTATCATCGGTGAGAAGTAGAGAAAACAAAATTTTCAAATGTTGAATATTGAGCGAATATTGATTTTCCTTCATATTAGTTCAATCAATATTTTTTGATCACACATATTAAGCACTGATGTAAATTAAATGCCACAGGAATGAATAAGTATTCTTCCATCTTGTACATTAAAGAGACTCGGTGTGTCTGTGTGGAGCTGAACCTAAATCCTATTGACCATTTGGACTCTCCAGGTAAAATAGTGTGTGGAGACAAACCCGCCATTCAATAAGCGGAAGAGCATCGGAACTCTACACAGAAATGCTCCAAAGCCCGGAAGGCCTCTTGCCAAAGGTGTGAGTGTTAACTACACACCACAACATTTAAAGTAAGCATAACAAGGTGAGGATCTAGGCAAAGGTTGCAGAGTGTATTAAACCTCATAAAAGGTACAAGTGTCGTAGGGGAAAGAAAATGTGCTTATCCCTTTTTTATGAGGTTTAAGAGTCATCAGGAGTTTTGGGTGTTCTTCTTATTAAACAGTGAAGTTAAGGCTTGCCACGTAAAAAAAAGTAATATAAGATGCGTTCTATTTCGTAGTGTGATTTGTGAAGAAAACCTGGATTTTATGAGCAGAATTATAAACAAGGAATGAGTGGTAAGTGATCTTTGGTTAAAACTGAATATAATGTAAGTATCATAAAAGTAAACGATAAGCTGTTGTGCAAAACCATAACCTGAGTATGAGATTCAACATTTTCAGGCTATGTATACAGACTGACCATTACTTTTTTTTTTTACTTGATTTGGATCCACGCAGCTCATGGGCTACACATTATCAATTGTGAAATACATTAGAAAGTGCAATGTTTGATTGATTTCAGGTTACATGTATAAAAGTTATCCGTTACACGCCAACCAACTGAAATATTGTCTTCCTGATAAATCTTCAGATCAGCATCATCACAACACACACACACACTATGTGGCCTCTGTGTTTCACTTCTTTTAAAAAAAAAAAAAATATTATTGATAACGCCTCAGCCAATCAATCAGTGTTTTTGGAAGCTGCAACCACACAGTGACAGCAGAGCTCATCCAAAAATTAATCAGTGCTTTACTCTGTCCTTGAATCTCCTGTCCCAGCTTATTTAACTTCTGCTTGTGAGTTATGAGTGCAAAGCACACTAGAAAAGAGGTTGTGTTCCATGTAGTTGAACTCTGAATGAATTGATTCAGTAATATATGATGCACCATAGTGTAGTGCAGCTCACACATCAATATCAGTATTTTACATTGTTTAAAGCCAAGCAGAAGAAGTGGGTTTTATAGATTTAAATTTAAAAGAAATAAACAAAGGTTTTTCATGTGCATGTGAGGCTTTTCTCAGTTTTATTCCTACAAGTCTATACATTTAAGGCTAATTTGTGACTCTCAATGTCCGGAGCAGTTTTAAGATGTATATTAAGACTGAAAAAAATTAAGATTAAAAACTAGAAAATTAGCAATAGTGCAGAAACACAGGCTGGACAGTTTCATGCTATATGAAAAGCCTCCAATCAGTACACATTTGAGAAGTATTTCATTTGATTTTGTTTCCCAGCAGCCCCCTTTATATGTGAAAGATTATACATAACCCCCCCATATAACGTATGCAGCAGCATAAGCAGCAAGGAAGTGAAATATCTCATCCCTGACAAATGAATGTGGCATATCTTCAGAGGCCTCATCACAACACGCACGCTGTGCAGCCGTTGGGGCTTTTTACACTTCTTAAATTAGATTTATTGATTTATTAGATATTGATAAAGCCCCATCAACCCAATCAGTGTTTTTTTTAATGCAACAACCACACAGTGCCAGCAGAGCTCATCCAAAAATGAATCAACGTTTCAAAACTAGTGCCAACTTTATTCTACGGAGGCCAAAATATCTGAAAAGCTATTGCCAAAAAGCCAGTTGATCTTCGTAAATAGAGCTGATGGGCGATAATATTGAGTCCTCTGCTGTTTGTTCGGCTCTGCAGCTTCACACATCATAATGTGACATAAAATTAGAGCTCGTGCTGCAGTCAGTATTTCCACCTATATATCCGTCCATCTGTCTCGGAACGCCCTCAAGACGAACGGAGATATTCATATTTGCCGCAGCGTATATCATTAAGCAGAGTGTATGTTGATTCAAATTGAATTTGAAAGCTCAAAGTATTTCTGCATGGGTCGAACACATCTCGCTTGATAGCTGAATGCTTAATATTTCATATGTAACACAGTCTGGCGATCTGTGAACACAGACTGTAATATATATGAGCAAACACGCAGCGAGGAGCAGAGTGGATCCAGTGGACCTGCTCCGTGAAGCAGAAGACGTTCGGTCGGATAAGGGGCTAGAGGACCACTTGACACCAAGACTCTATATCTGTCTTTCTGCTCGCCTTCATGTCAGATTGGGGCCGGCGGTGGGTGGAGATGACTGGAGAGCACATGACGATGAGATGAAGTGTTCAAGGCGATGTGTGTGACATGACAGTGGAGTGATGAGAACCCATTCATGCTTAAGCTCGCGTCAGGCCCTCAATGTTAGTGGCCAGTTTTGCTTCTTTCAGCTGCAGAATCAGAGCAACTCGAATTAATCTCCAGTCCTGGTTGCGCAGTCACACTGATGGCAGAGCTGACAGTGATTACTTCCCACTTGAAAGTCACCCCCACAACATGCTATAATCTTTTCTGAATGTAAAAAAAAAATCTGTCAGTTTTCTTCTATGTGAACAGCATATGTTTGAAACTGTTTATAAGGAGTAAGACACAGGAGCAACATTGAAGCTCCTGGAATTTAATTATTTTAACATATTGCCAATCTCAATATATTTTATACTTATTTAAGGATTCACTCTTCATTTCTTCTTCTTAAATCAGCTTCTTAAAGATGCCAGATTTGGGTCACTTTTACAAGACAGATTTTATGTCATTAAAATGTGATATTGCATTGATTATCATTTAAGAAAATTACAAAAGTTAAATAAAGTATTGGAATATTATAAATATTATTAAAAAAAAATCAAGTATCCAGTCTTGAAAGGGGTATCTTTTTAAGGGTTAAAATGAAAACAAAAGTGGCCATAAGATAGTGGTGAGCACTCTTGCGTCATACTGATATAGTCAATGGTTTGACTATTTGCTTGTATGGCTTTTCTGTGTGGCGATTCCATTTTCTCCTTGTGTCTGCAAGGGTTCAAGTGCTTCAATTTCTTCTCGCAGTCTAAAAAGAAAAATGCATTGAGATTAAATAGTGCCTCTAAAATTGTCCTTAATAGTGAAAGTGAGTGTGTGTGACTCTGTTTATTTGCCCAGTGATGGACTGGCAATCTGTCGAGAGTGTCTTTTATGGTAATGAAGGAGAATGTCGAAATAACTGTTTTTCATTTGAAACATTCAATAAATGGAAATGATTTTACATTGAGATACACCAAGTACATTTGTGAATTGTGCCGACGCACCGTGTTTCTTAAAAAACTTGGGTGTATGTCTGCTTTGTATGCAGCGCCAACCTCTGTGCTTTGATGCGTGCAAGACAATCAATATTAATGCTTGCAAGCTGTATTCAGTGGGAACAACATGTACACGATGGACAGATGGGCGGACAGGTGATGCAGAACACGGATATTCAATCAGAAATAGCACATCTTGTTCATCTTTCTCACATTCAATATATTGATTTACAGATCTTTGCTTTCTCTTCGTGAGTAAAAAGCAGTTTTAAGGCAGATGTACTTGAAGTTTATTTAAAGTATATATATATATATATATATATATATGTCTGCTGTTTGACAAAATAAATTGGATTCATACTTGGTGTTGTTATTCCCCTTATCACTCCACACAGGTCTGATGCTTTATATTCTGTCACCATGTTTATTCTCCTCAATGGAGCAGAAGGTCAAGTGACATTTAAGTCTCACGGACATCATGATTTATTTTTCCCAGTCTGCTTTTCAATGCGCAAATTCTTTCTATTGATGCACCTTCGTCTCGACCTCTGCAGCATGTAAAACTTTTGTGTGAGACTTCTCTTCTTGCCGGATTTCATTTATTTGAACTCATAGATTAACGACGAAATCTGGAAAAAAGCAGGTGGCTGTCGATACATTTTACCCACTTGATGAGCCAACGTTTCTCTTCTGTAGAAAAAGATAACGAGGCAGTGAAAAGTAGGAGAATCATTAACGGCAGATTTGTTCAGAGCGACTGTTGATTTTTGTCTCTACTATGGGTAAATAAAGCAATAAATCCTACTTCAGGAATGATGTAATCCGTATTATCCTTATCTGTATACCTATCTTGGACATTGTAACTAATTTCTTCAGTTATCAACACAATCCCATGTTGGTCTATACATTTCTCCTTTCTGCTTAATAATTTTTGATACAGGGAGGGATGAAATTGATCTCCTCTACATATATACTGGGGCCATGTTGCAAACACACCCGATGCTGCAGCTGGAGCTGCCAGTCAGTGGAAGAGGAAGATGTCAGTGAAGATCTACGGGGATATTGCAAGGTGGAGGCAGATGATCCGCTGTGGTGAAACCTGAAAGGAAGGACTTTAGAAATCAGCACTGAGTTTTATGCCATGATGCCTTAACCTAATCTGCAGAGTCTGTTTAAATCAAAAACAGTTCATTGTTAGCACCTTTTGCACTCGATGAGTTGCATTAGATTAAGTGATCACCCACGACATTACACCCTTGCATTTTCTCCAATAACATAATAATAGTTTATCCACGACTATCATCAAAACCATCACCTCATCTGCCTTTATAAATAACTGTACCCTCCAACTGAAACATTGTCATATTTCTGCAAGCTTTTAATGCTGGGTAAAATTACTTTTCATGTGCAATTTTGCTGGATTGCTCGGTTCAACTGAACTCCCCTTGCCAAGACTAAAAAAGGTCACATGATCAACATGAGACCAATCCAAAACCATCCACGACTGACTCATTGGCATCAGATTGAGCAGTGCACATTTTAAAGGATAAATATTTACTATATAATCAGTAAGTCATGAAAATGCACTGGTCTGCCCACTCCTGCACAGACGGTGTAATAATAGAGAGGAAGTGGCCCAGACTGGTGTCTGGTGTCATGTGGAGTCACCATGGGTTGAATATGTGACACCTGAGAAAGTAGCTGAAAACATCCATAGAAATTGTCACAATATAAAGTAAAACAGTCATGGTGTGCAGCAATTAATTAATTCATCCAATATATACATGTGCAGTTATTTCACTATGCTGGTAATTGTTTTCTTATTTTACTAAAAATGATTAAGTACACCACATTTAATTAATCACCTCACCTCATAATAGCCCCATTAATATGACTGAAGTGCTCACTCATTGTCAAATCAGAGGTTTTTGTCTAAAACAAGGAGGGAGAGAGAGCAAAACGGGGAAACATTTGTTTCCTGTCCAGCCATTACCAAATTGAGCCGAAGCAACAACAGCAGTGATTTGTACACAGCATTGTTCTATTCACAGCAACCATAAGCCTATTCTCTTTTAGTGGCAATTAAAATATACCACTGCAGGCAGCCTTTGTCAAGTCAGTTTCTTTGTCCTGATAATTTTTGACGGAGAGCTCTGCAAACTGGACGACATGACACATCCTTAACCCTTCAAACCTCATTCACACAGCAGCTATTCACTCAAAGAAGACAAGCATCGACAGAGGAAGCGAGAAAGAGAAATTGAATGAATCCGATTACTTGAACATTATTAAATAGAGAAATAGTGAATGGTATTAAAGGTGTAGGTTGAACAATGATTTAGAGTTCAACGTGTTCACTACACAGCCAGAATATCAGTGAGAGTTTCCTTCCACAGTCCTTGGATTGTGTGTCTTGATGTTAGCCGGTGACTTTAAATTGCATATCCTGTATGTGTGAGTGTATGTTGTCTGCTCTCTCTATGCTGTTTTCAATCTAACCCAGTTCAATTGGAAATGGTGTTATAGAAGCTTGGTTTTAATTTAGCTTCAGCCAAAGAATGACAATTACTGCTTATTCTTTGCACGACATAGTTTGAACAGGCATTTGTGGATTGTTTGATGCACCATTCAGAGGCAGTGATGTCTGCAGTGTTCTTTAGCCAATGCAATGTTTTTGTTTTTTTGTAGTTAATCAAGCCTGTTTTTAATGCTGTCTGAGACCTGAAAGATCATGAACATCCAGTTTTTACTTGCCACCCTGAACAACATAGGCTGATTTTTTTTTTTTTTAATCTTTTAATGATATAATGAACTGCGAACAGTGGGATCTTCAAAGTTTTACTTTTTTTTTTACATCTGCAAGGCTGTACCTCTTTGAAATGTGCTTGTTTTATACCTACTCATGTTATTGGCCTGTTGATACCTTCCCTAATTAGTTGCCAAATGCTCCTCGTGTTGCTCTTTGATTTGTCGTAAGTAATTTTCTTCTTTTCTTACCTCAATGTAAAAAAAATTTTTTTCAATGTGTTGTTTCCAATAACATCAAACGGCTTAGTTTTAACATCTGATATGTTGTTGGAATAAAATTTGAGTTTATGAGCTCTGCTCTCTGAAGAGATTGCAAGAGTGTAAAAAATCCCACTACAGCTATGTGTGTGTTTAGCCGAGCAGGCTGCAATTTTTGGAAGTATTTAGTGCACAAAACACAATACATTTTAACCAGGCTTTGTATGTGGAAAAATCCAAAAGTGTTGTTGGTGATTTAATTGGTTAAACCACTATATTAAGCATAGTTTATCAGCAGTATTATTCCAGTTTTCTATAGGCACATGGGGTTAGAGCCACTCCCAATTGAGCTGTTGTGTTGACACACACACACTGCCGATGTTTGAGGATGTTGAAATAGGGCCGTAGTAGCTTGAAAACATCTGCAAGGAAAACACACTAATCAGCAATAGCATTGTGACCACCTCCCCACTACAGTGTAGGCATCCCTCTTGCTGTCACAAACCCCTTAGACCCCTTCAAGCTTGTCCACTACTCCTCTGAATGTGTGCTGTGGTGTCTTCCACTGACATGTTCACAGCAGAACTTATGGAAGTTGTAAAGTGAGACCAACATGGGAATATGTTAATCAGTATTGCTGATTCACCACCTTTCATTTTCAGGCCACTTTAGCTAGATACACAGTTGATATCACCAAGACTGATACATTTAGGAGATTCAGCTTCCCAGTTGTCTGTCAGTTAAAGCCTAGACTCCTTTTCACACTTGTACATTTTTCAGATGAAATCTCGATATATGGTTCTAATGTTATGGCTGATTGCATGCATTCCACACAGAAAGCCTCCCCTGCAATTCTTGTCATGAGGCAACAGTAATCAAAGGTAAGTTCAATACAATAGCTTGAGAAAGCATTGTTGCACTCGGTCTCAATCTCAATTTAACAGACAGATGAAACAATGCAAACGTTAATTATACGCCGGGATTTTATTGTCTTCATTGGTTGGAAAAACCTCCTTTTTGTTCACCGCAGGAACTCAACAGTCAGTCAGCAATACACTGTTGTACTGGAACAAATAGGACAAACTCAGATCAACATGGGTTGCGAACAGGAAGCGCGAGCCTTATGTCACACTTCATATAGGCTGTGTTTAGGAGCTGTTGTTGTGCAGGATCAAAGCTTTCGCCATTGCGCTCCCTTCCAGTGAGATTTCAGTGCTGCGCAACTCTCAGCTCAGCTCAGGGATTAGGCCAGCCTTGAATTTAAAGGGGTGGGGGTGAGTTTTAGCCTACAGGGGGTGGCATGTTTCTATTTATGGCATGAGCGGCATAAACTCAAGCTTGGTGTCTTGCAGGCTTTCACTGGCTTCTTGGCCCTGTTTTGAAAGAAATGCTGCAGTGCAATTATGCATTGACACAAAATGAGCCACATACAGGTATTTCTCCTCCTCAACACAGGGGGTGGGGGGTGGGAGCTTTTATGTACTGTGCAGCAGACATGGCACTGTTGCATACCAAAGCTATTTTTTTCCAAGGTTCTCCCGAGCTATCTTTATATCTGTGAAAATGCATCTGCGGTACATTCATAGTATGACAAGATGTTTCGCCTCCATGCGTATCCATGCTGAACTATTTAAAATTAATGGGAACATGCTGAGGTTCAGTCTTTGACTGTCATCTTGAGTGAAATGCAGGTGTCACGAGATCATCGGGCCCGGGGCCTCGTGTCACATCCACCAATCATACCAAGGCTGAGCGCATATCAACCAATTACGCACCCACTGTGCACAAGCGGGGAGGAAAAGACATGTTGGGTATGTAAAAGAGGTTGCAGATGACAGAGCAGCTTTGACAGTAATGGCAAGTTGCCCATTTTCTATTAATAGTCAAATTACTTTGCTTAATTTGCCTCTTCTGGTTTCTGGATTTCACTCATAAGAAACTCCAGAAATGCTTACATACTTACTTTGAAAGTAAAAGCTACAAAAAGTTTCTGCACCAGCTACAACAATAACATTAACATTTCTATTACATTGTCTTGATTCCGTCGCTATATAATGGCTTGTTTTTAAGAAAAAACGTGAAGTTGTTACACTTATATGATAACTCAATCCATTTGATAAACTGTTTTTCATATGTGCACCCCATATCATAACAGATGATAATATTTTACCTCTTATGTTGTGACTGATGCGATGCATAAACTGAATGAACCAAACCTCCTGCATAAAGTTGAGATCTGTGCCACCAAACCCTTTGTTGTACTACTTGTATGTTCCAGTCTTTCATCTCTACAAGCCGTTAGTACACCTTTACAGTATTAGACCAGTTTGCTGTGAGAAGCATCAATTCCATCATTATGATAAGTATAACACAAAGTTCAGACGATACTGTTTAAGCAGATGAAATTTGCTGAGTTCCTTATTGTCTTTGTATGGATTATTTTTCTCTGCTTCCTGAGTGAGTAGCCCACGAGTCAACTACCAAACCAGCCACACTCGTTAACAGCAGCTCTCCTCTTACTGAACGGTAATATTCATTTTATTAGCTAGAGTAACATTTAAAAACCTTTCAGATCGCTGAGACACTAACCTATTAGATCGGTCAAAAAGTCAAAAAATGAATGTCCTTAATGTTTAAATCCAATCAATATATGCCTCCATTTCTGGATGTATATATCTCTCCATCTGTCTATGTTTTTTTCACAATTTTTTTTTCCTTTTAAAATTCTGTCAATCATCTTTGAAACTCTGAAAGGTGCTACATAAACAGACTGATTGATGGTGACGAGAGCTCCTCACATAATTGTTTAAAAGGCAGGTTACACCCTCCATCCAGACAGACAGAGCCGTGCAGACAATTCAAAATTCAATAACCAACCCAACAAAAATGACTTTAAACTGAGAGTCAGCTCATGATTTAGGTGTGGAAATAGCATGCAAACTCCACACAAATAGATGCCTGCCGAGATTCAAACATGAAGAATTCTGTTTCAATAAATGTGATTGCTATCCCATACATATATTCCAATGCAAACTAGAGTCACACTATAGTGCAGGGCTCTTGCCTCACAGCAAAAAGCCATGTTTGAGTCCAGTTAGCCCTGGTTCCAGTAGGTTGATGGGCCTTTCTGTATAGAGTTTGCATGTTATTCCCATGTGTATGTGGATTTTTCTCTAGGAAGTTTGGCTTCTCCTTCCCTCTGTGTTGGATCTATGATGATAGACTGACCAAGGTGTGCTCTGCCTTTGAACAGAGTCAGCTGGGATTGGTTCTTGCTCGCTGCAACCCTGATTTGGAGAAATCAGTTTGGAAGATAGAGAAATGGATTTACAGTAGTTATAGGCCAGTGAAGGACTTTTAATCTCTCCAGGGTGAGTGAACCTTTCCTACAAAGCCACTGTGAGAGGCTCTGGAAACCCACAACGCAAATCTGAATATAGAGGGTCTCGAGGATGAACGGGTGGATGGACACTGAGTATATTGTGGACCTAAGTTAACTTTTTGAGAGTTCTCTGTGGTGTCGCTTGGCCCCAGTTGTTTCATCTTTCCAGAATATGTTCCCAGTGAATGCGCAGAGATGAATACTGTTCATCATATCCGTGTGTAATGATTCAAAAACCTGCAGAGAAGATAAAATATCTGAGAGTTGACTGGAGCTGAGACGACAGGCTCCACTTCGATGCCTCTCTTTTGGAATGTTTCATTGCAGTAGTACCATTTTTATTCAAGTGTTACCGCTTGTAAGAGAAGCAAACGACAAGTCGGGTCTGAGAGAAATCGGTGACAGCACAATGTGCCGCCCCAGCTGTTGTGCAGGGAGCAGCTGCAAAAAAAAAAAAAAATGAAAATACAACTTAGATTGAATATTTTAATTGTATTTTCTTTCCTTTCCTCAGTAGCTTCATGTGTCAGAACAAGTGTGCAGTGCTATGATAGAAAGGGATAAAAATGAATGTGTGAAATAAGAAAAAAAAAAAATGATGAAGCAAGACATTTCTGTGCCGATGTCATGATGTTAAAAATTCATGCAGTAGCCTCTCGCTCTCCCAGTAAATAAGCACTTAATAAAATGATAATTAATATTTAATTGTCTCATTGTGCATTATTAAAACTGTAATGAGCCAGTTAGGCATTTCTCATTGATCTAGCTAATTAACTGTGTTGATATTTACTGGGAGATATTTCTTAACTTGTTCACTTGTTGTTGTTTATGAACTTTACTCGTCTGGTAAGTGGTTGCGGCACATTTAGAAGCAATAAAAGAGCTGGAAGAACTAAAAATAGACAGGCAGGGTGAAAGAGCAATAGCCCTATAGTCATTAAAAACTATTTATAAAGCATTGAGAATGAGACACTAATTCTCTGGGCGTTTTTTTTTCTTTCTTTTTTTTTTTTTATTCATTTAGTCTATGTACTAATAATTATCCCTCCTGTGATGCAGCACTAAATACACATGGATTTAAATCCATTAATTAGGCTGATTAATTGAAAATATGGCTGTGATTTAAGGGTTAATCAGCCGGTATAAATAAAACATCCAAAGCAGTCCTGCCTGTCTACTGAAGAGAAGTAGACACATTAAAGAGGATTTGTCTCCTTCACAGCAGTCGGGTCTATATGTTTACCTGCTTTACCTGCAGTTTGACTTCATCTCGGTGTAGATTTTGCCGCTTCATCTCTCCAATTTCACTTCAGAAGCATCTCCTTGACATTTTCATGAAGTTTCTGGTAAACCTGTTTTTTTTTCCAAGATCGTGTAATAAACTTGATGATTAAAGACTCTGCCCTTGTTGATGTTTTTTCAATACAAATATTTGCACATGGTTAAAATGTTCATACAAAAATGATTTTATAATCAAAATTATATAAATAGAAGAAGGACCAAGTTGGTCAACAATAAATCATTGTTTATAGTAATTCAACCAGTAATTCAGTTCAGTTTTTTAATGTCATAACATTATGCAATAACATTCGAGTAACTGAATACAATTGTAAAATCAGAAAGAATTTCAGTATGCTTGTTTCTCAATACTTTTGTTGCTTGTGAGAACAATCATGGAGAGAGTGAGACAAGTGGTGGGTTTAACAGTACTCTTCGTTTTTTTTGCTTGGCAAAATGTTGATGTAAAAGTTGAATTTGACAAATTGTGCAGGAGGGGGACGATCCCAAAAATAATTAAGTCTTCCTCATGTCCACAATATCGATAAAATGGTCACTATTTTACTTAATGTCCGTTTACTGGATGAACTAACTCGATCCTCCTGAAGGCAACTTGACAGATTGTGAGGCTTACTGATATGAGCATTAGTCTTTGTCCACATTCACATCTTGTCTCGTCTATTGAAGAGCTGTTGCAATGTTGTTTTTTCATCAATAGTTACCACGAACTCGAATGACTCTAACTGTACTGAATGTGTGAATCAGTTATTATAGTAGTCGTGACTTTTCAAAGACAAGGACAAGGTACAAACTCTTTGCAGTCTTGAGTAAAGTGCTCAGCTACTTTTCATAGAAGTTACAGATTTCTGTAATCAACAACACTGAATACTGTCAGGTATTTTGACATCTCAGTTAACCAAAAATGTTTTCAGTAATTGAATTCTTTGGGTGTTTAATCAACAGTTTTGGTAATTATTTTGACTTTTACTACAGCAATAATTGGCATATGGGCAAGAAATTGAGAAAAACAAAGCTGTATTTAACACAGATATTTGAAAATAAGCACATTAGTTTTCCTGCCTAATGGTGATACATTTTTTAAAAAGTTTGTGATAATTAATTGGATTTTTTTTCACTCTCTAACTTGAGGACTTGCTTGCTTCAAAGTGTTTGTTGAGCACTTCGATACTTTAATCTACGATGTCGGGCTGAAGAACGGCTTGACAAAAAGTCAATGTATGAAGGACAAACTGATCATTTCTGAAGGGCATCTTGAACCCTCTCCTCTGTACTCCTCCACTATGTACTCCTCCACAAGTGGAGCGGCTTTCTGTGCGTTGGAGAGGATTGTGTGTTGGCAACGGACCTGACGAGTGTCCTATCCTTCACTGGCAGCGTAATTATTTGGAGAATAGGAGTAGGCCGGTCAAGCTCTCGCCCCTGAGCTTGAGAACCTAAGAGGAAACGAGGAGATGATACACAGCATTTTGGCTCGAAACCACATTGCTGTTGAGTTCTGTTGGAGACAGATTGTCCTCTGGCCGAGTGCTACAGTTTGAGCCACTCGTCACTGCGCTCATGTGTCTCGAACAAACCACGCTGAGCCAATCAGGACGACCTGTGAGGGGAGTGTTTGTGTGCCAGCATCCGCTGGTGTGATCGTGGTGGTTTTCCCCTCAAGTCTCCTCACATCAGTGCAGTTTTCCCCTCAGAATTTTTGTGATGACAGTAGAATGAAGTGTTTGCAGAGACTGTGAGAAATCAGACCTGTGTTGGACGAACGCGGGGGACTTTGGTGGTGTTGCTGTGTTGCTGAATTCTACAAGCGAGGCAATAAAATGAAACTCAAAAATTATTTTGTAACCCTCACTGAGTCTGCATTGCAGATTTTTTGTCTGTGTTTGCATACACAAATGATCAAATAATATATATATTGACTGATTGTATTGTAAAATTTCAGTACAAATCGGCAAGATTTTTGTCTGTCAGGAAGAACAGGATGTTGCTTGCATTACTGTAATCCAGGTAATCCATCCAGAAAATCTGTTTAGTGAAATCACACTTGCATTAGAGTTGTTATTGGTCAGTTTAGATGAATAATAGTCGAATCAAGTGATTTTCATTTGAAGACATACTGTCTGTCCCTGAAGTTCCCTTTAATGGGTGAAAGTGATTAACAATGTGAAGTGCCTTGGGACTGCTTACGCAGTTGAAAGATTCAAACTACCATTTACCATTTAAAAACGTGTTAGAGCATCTGCTTCGAGCTACTCATCTTCAATGGTTTTGAAAACTTGATTCAAGAAGAACTATATACTGTGCACGCTTTTTTTCTTCTTACCAGGGTTTACAGGCATCTGTATGCAGCTCTCCTCCCAGAGAGCAAGTGTTCAATGATTCTTATTCTGGATTACAAAATGAAACATATCTCAACTGATCATTTAATAATATTCTAGTACAATATTGGTAAAAAAAAAAATGCCAAAATGGTTTTGACAGTAAACATTATCATGTAATGTAATGTTTACAGTGGTGGGGGGAGGACTATCAGGATGTGCTCATGTTTGATGACACGACTTGGACCACTTTAGTATAGTTGTTAAAGACCTATTAAGTTGAATAAGTACATCATGTGATTTTTTTTTTTTTCACAGGTGCACACTGATGCAGACCAAAAATGCAGAGGTGCGCTTAGTTACATGGCCATTGCCCTAGTCCTCCCTACAGGTAATTTCACTCCTCTCTATAATGTTTGCAACTTCTTGCCAGGGGTTTAAGCACACCTGTGGGCAGTTGTACTCCTTTAAATTTGGATTGTACAAGTCTGAATACTGGAGAAACTACAGGTACTATCTCATCCTCTCCTTAGATTAAGAATCCATGACATTTTTGTGTTGGTTTTTTTCCTGACGCATGCACAGTTGGCACTTTTGTAATGTGGACCCTACAAATTTTCAGATTTACACAGAGAAGTCTGTGAGAATGTTTTGTAGAGTTGGGCGTATGACAAAAAAATAAACTTTGTGATATTTGTGTGGATGCTTGTGGACATGCATTTGTGGCTTTTTCAGATTGCTGCTGCTTTTTTTTTTTTTTTGTCACAGAGCTGTTACTGCTCTAAAAATAGCTGCAGGGTGGGTGCATATCTCAAAACATAGTGAGCGATGTGTGCTATGGATTAAAACTGCATCTGTTGTGAGCAAGAAAACAAAGTTTGTCTTTTTGGGGGGAATCATAGCTAAACTGATGGCTAGAAAAGAATCAAAAGTTAAAATTGATCATCAAGAGACTACCGGGCAAATAGAATTATAAAACAAAAATACAATGAAACATGAAAGGAGTTAATGGGTGAGAAAGCAGTCGAATGTATCTATGTGACTATTCATAACAGACCTTGATCCTCGCTGATCGGAATGACGGTTCACCAGTTACAGAGTGTGTTCTGCGAATCTTGAACAAAATCAGGTGAGCAGAGTTCATGTTGTAAGGAGCAGATTTGATTTACAGCAAATGACACGTGTACAGGTCAGGTCAAGGCCTTTTTTTTTTCTTTTCTTTTTTTTTTTACATAGAAGTGTGCAGTGGTGTGTTGATGGGGTGATGATGGGACAAACTGGATATCAGAATGAAAAAGAATATTACGAGCTTGCAAGCTGATTTATGCCCAAAACCAAAATAATCCAACAGCAAAAGGATTGTCTTGTCTGTGAAAAAGAAGAACATTTTGTATCGAAAACCAATTTTAGCTTTGACTTGAAACTCACTCATATGCTGTTGCCAGATCCCCAGATATTCATCTTCAGAAACCTACTGATAGGCTGTCCTCTTTTGAGCTATTACCCGAGGGGGTAAAATGGACACTAAATCTCTAGATCATATCCATGAACTGTTTAACATGAGGTTTTGAGAAAATGTGGCTCATTTAAACCAGACAGAAGTAACATATTGTAGCGTCCCGTAGGAAGTTTTGAAGAATGATGACCTTCTTGACTGCAAAGACACTTTATTGAACAGAACACAGTTACTGTAAGCCGTAACCATGGCAACACACTACACCAAGCATAAACTGACCAGGCTGCTCCCTCATTCTTTCAAGTTCAACTCTGCTCTCTCACGGGCCGTCTCGTCACCCCTGCACACATGACCCGCCCCCATTCTCCACCCGCAGCCACTCGCATTCAAACGGTGCATTCGCCTATCAACAAAATAATCGGAATAATCAGAGAATCATTATTGAACAAATAAAACCACAACTATAACACAACTGCAGACATGTTACAATACAAACTACTTAATGTTACAAACATCTAAACTGACAAAATGCCAGATGTGACAAACTCCTTCATCAAAGCTGACGTGTGCAGATGTATAATGATACCTTAGACCAGCAGTGTCCAAACTTGGCCCTGGAGGGCCGGTGTCCTGCATGTTTGAGTTCTCCCCCTGCTTCAGCATACCTGAATCTAAGGATGATGTCATCACCAAGGTTGTGAAAAGGCCATGACTTTTGACATGATTTTCCTTGCAAGCTGTTCAGACCCCTGCAAGACTCTATAAATGAACTTGTCATCCAGTGTTGTTATTTCTATCCAAAACACTTGGAATCTGCTCTGTGCTGCTTCACCCTGTTTGATCTAGTAATTTAAAATTCATGTTCTTCCACGTTTTGGCGACATTATCTTTTAATGCAACAGAGCCGTCATAATCCCATAAAATAATTTTTTTAATCTAGCAAGATAATAACTTGTGTGCAGAATTTATCATCTTATGCACATAAATGATTGTGTCAGCATGAGATAACATGTTGATAAAGAATATATAAAAAAAAAAGTCTTCCTGGGCTTCGGGGAGTCTGTGTGTGCTCTCTGTGAGTCTCTTTTTGACTGCAAATGAAATACTCACCATCCATCCCATACCCCCAACACATTTTCAGCCCATCATAAGGTGAATCACACACATTTTCATCAACAGACAACTTTATACTCTCTAACGTTAAATGCATATTTTTAGACTGAGAGAGGAAACAGGAGAGGAAAAAAAAATCAGTGCACACTCGGGGAGAACATGCAAACTGAGGTAAGACTAATAACCACTACACCACAGTGTAGCTTGGACTTGTGGCCTTGCTGTATTTACCATTGTAGTTGGTTACCATAAAGTGTTTACAGTTTAATTATAGAAGCAACTCTATTGCAGACGGTGTGATGATACTGCTAAACGCAACACCTGTGATTAAAAAAAAAAAGCTGTTTCTTATATAGACCATTTAATTAGAATTACACAGTTAGAGGAGTATTCCTGTTTTTACTGGCACACACAGCTGCAGGAATTAATAAAAAAAACAACTGTTAAAATTTCATTTAAAATGTGATTTAATTAGCATTAGTCAATGTGAAGCTATGCAGGTCCTAATGCACCTCCAGGGACCACCTGTGGACCTCCACCTCCTCCCAGCCCAGCGATTCCTAAAATCCCACTAAACTCCAGGGAGCACAAACCAAATGGTGAATATTTTTTGCCCTCGTCTAGCAGCACATTTTTCACACATGCATACAGGAAAGCGCCATTAGTCAATATTAGACAAAAAGGCAAACACAATAGTCATAGCTGCATTTGAATAATTAAATAAAGCTGCACTATTTCACCCTGCATTTGGAATTCGATGCCTGTCCGACCGCATTTGCTTGCAGCCAACTCAGCTCTGTGTAATGGGACTAACAACTCCTATAAACCTAAACTGGAAATGTAATGAGAAACGATTCATCATGCAATACAACCAGCCTGTCACACAGTGTAATCTATTGACCACAGCAGTGTTGTATCTGATTCTTTTAGGAAACATATTGGGCTCCCTGTAAGAATAATGATACCTGCTTGCCTCTGTTTGTATGGTGCTGGCAGATATGCTTCATGCTATTTTGTGGGTGAACTCGATGTATTCAGTGATGTATTGTGGTGGAGATTAGGCTCACTGAACAATCTGCTTGAGCTGGAAGAAAATATTTCTGCTGTCAAATTTATAGTGTAACTCAGAAAGGAGGAGCAATCTTTCAAGTGGACAGCTATGCAAAGATTGGGGCTTTTCCTCTGCGTCCACCAGTTTATATGCAAATGTTAGAAACAGTTATCAGTCCTCTTTACTATTTTTTTAATCCATATCACATAATCTACTAAAAATACAAATTTTAGTTCATTAAATTGCACTGCTATGGTTGAAGGTGTTGTCAATTAATACATTTTACTGTTGTCGAAGTGCTGATAAAATAAATTACGTTGGTTTGTGTTCTTGTATTAATTTATTCTCATATTGTCTCTCACATATGGTGACAAATTGTTTCAGTTTTTCTAATCTGACACAGCTGTGTTAAACTTAGTTCAGGTTATTTGTCATGACGCCTGCAGAACCTCATCAGGATACCAGGCCTGAAATCAACTGCCTTACAAATCAAAATACAGATATAACTTTTTCACGATGCAGCTTTTTGGCTCAATATTTGGCTCTGTCCACCCCTCTCTATTCTTATTCCCTATCTGGTGTGCAAGTAGTAACAATTCTGATTCGCTCTTGTTCATTGCTGCCTGCATAATGTCAAGTCAATGAAAATCCTGATATTTTGTAAAAGTTGGCATCTCCCAAGCAGTCAGAGTGAGTGAAGAGTGGTCTCAGTGTGTACTGAGCAACACAAGTTCAAAAATAATGGCAGGGTGAAGCAGATAATAGCAGTGTTATTTTCAGCAGTTTAAAACGACAATGGAGAATTACATATCTCTGGGGGGGGGGGGGTTTCAGAGGGATTTTTGTAAAATGCTTGTGGAAGAAAAGCACTCCTACTATTGAGAGGATGCAAATGATAAAGTTCCCCTACCTGCAAATAGAACACACAATATTAGGTCATTTATTGAAATGGTGGCCTTGGTGATGAAATAACTCATAACATAATTGAACCTTGTTGCAAGATGAACACTTTATTTTTTCAGCAAGCTGTCACACTTGATTCAAATCTCAATGAAAACCTCTTTCTGGCATAAAACGGTGTCTGTTACCAATAATGGAGGGTATGGATTTCTTTATAAAACAGTCAAATAACTTATACAATTTGGCTAAATCTATGTAAAATCATGTGTATTACATTTTTCTTGATACAATGTAAATATTTGCTAATTATGATTTCTTCCCAGTGTTGTACAGTGGAAAAATTGTCTGTATTTTTAATTTTATTTTTTTGTTGTTGGAGGGAATGTGTGTGAGTGTTAACCCTGAAATAAACTTAGGGATTGTTCATGATGTGCCCCAGTGTCTCCCCTTGTGATGGATAAAGAGGAATCGAGGAGGAGTTTTTTCACAAAAGCATGCTGGAAAAGCCTTCTAATCAGCTGCATGAATGGACTCCTACAACAAACCATACTTTAACTAGCTGGTTTTTTTTTCTTTTTCCCGTCTTCTCATATATTAAGTTGTGAGGTTAATGGTGCTTGTGATGTACTCGAGGTGCTGGATGTAATGCAAACACTGAAGTGATTTATCAGCAATGTCCTCATTGTTTTTGCAGATAACCACTGCTATTCCTCCTTGCAGCTGCATGTGATTGGCGATTGACACGCATACAAAAACACCAACAGAGCAGTAACAGGAAGCTCCCCAAAGATTGCTTTTTAATACCCATATTGATTTTAGATTGCTTTTGAACCTGTGGTTTTGAATGGGATCTCTGGCTCCAAGCATTGATTTTCTTTTTTTCAGTACATATCAGTTAATCTTCATCCCAATAATGGCTGCTTTGCTACATCAAAGCAATCACTTCAGTGGAGCACATTGTTATTGTGCGGATTTAAATTGCGGCAAAAGCTTCAAAAAGAAGACATGACAGTCTATAGGCTAGAGTGTTCTTGTACAAATCAGATACGACCACAATTACCACAAATATACAGTAAGTACTGCCATACATGCACCTGGATGTATAACTCTCACAATTATTTCCCCTTTGTCCCCAGCTTCAATAATAGCTGGTAACGGTGTCTCTTCCTGGGTCCATCATGTTCTCCCGGAGCAGCATCTAGCTGCTCGATAGAGCTGAGAAATTAGAGAGGAGCATAGAGGGAGAGCTAGAGAAGGCAAGAGAAAAGAAGAGGCCTCAGATGAAAAGCCGGTGACAGCAGCTTTAATCACCAGAGCGCAGGTATTTGTTCTGTCAGCAGAAAAGAGAGCATCACGAGGGGAGGTGTGGATTCACAACACGGCTGATATGAACCATCCTGCCTCTGTGGACAAGCCAGTGTATGTGTGTGCGAATCCAGGTGAGAAACACTTAAATGGCAGTACACACACACACACGCGCGCCATGCACACATGCAGTACCTGTACAGTTTTGAAGGTTTGTCTCCATGGATGAATCCACACGAGAGGAGCCCTGTCTCGCCTTCTCACCTCCCTCCTCAGTCCTCCCATCCGTCTCCCTTGGCCTCTTGTGATTTTGGCACAATTGGTGGCAATCATTCACACCCAGTACAGGATACTGATGGATGCAGGTCGACCTTTTGGACTCCCAGACATTCTTGCATTGGGAGAGCAAACAGGAAGCAGGGGAAGTGTGGAGTCCTTTATAATGTAACTGGCTTTCTGCAGAGTGTTAAATCATTGTGACTGGCTTGGATGCCGCTGCAGAGAGTAAGTTTAGACTAAGGTTAAATGCATACATTTGTTTGATAATGTGAGAGCCAAACATTTATGAAAGTGTTAAATTAAGTTATTGCAAAAACAACAGAAGGCAATATTGTGTAATATCTTGGTGCTGTTGTATATTTTGCCGAGCCGTCGTTTTTCACAAAACCTGTTATGTGTATAACAAACATGCACCAAGCTTTAACAGTGGGAAGCAAACTAGTTTGCCGTTTACATGGTTTCTATGGAATCGTATCATAAACAGGCTTATACCACTTCTTCCCATCAATCAAATCAGACACTCATGTTTACATGACATCATTTTTACTGGATTCTTTTGGATTGCTTACGTTCTATATAGTTACTTGACATCATAGACAGTCTGACATGGACATCATACTTGTCATAAATACAGCTGAAGGAGCCTTGGCCTCTAACATTCCCTTCCTTGGTGTTTTCATGCCAGCGTTTTTCAAGTATGTTTGTCCCTGTCAAGTCTTTTTGAAAAGGTTTCAATGAAAATGAAAAGAGACAAAAGGGTACAGCATAGAGAAAAAAGTGTTGAGTGCACCCTCGCCCTCACAATCCAACCATCACTATGAGGTCAACTTTCACCATTAATAAACTGTAGTTGGATAATTCAATTAGTTGGCTTTTAGACTTATGTTTCTCTTATGCTATCTTGACCACCTTAAACATCTTTTTATATGAAAGGCTAGATAGAATACATCTCAACTATCTGTGGAGCGTCCCTTAATGCAAAGACATGTATATCTCACAGTGTGGAGTGTCAGTACATTGTTCCATCATAATGCATACAAAACATTTGGACCAAAACACTGTAGATCAACTGTATAGCACAAATAGTATGTCTTCATTTGCAGTTGTCTGCAACATTATAGACAAATAGGATAAGATTGATAAAGCATGGGCCTTATCTTACCTTATATGGCCTTATCCTACCAGTTAAACACAAAAAGCCCACAAAAAGTGATCTTATGGTTATGTATGATTTTTTTGCAGCCTAATATTGATGTTACGTGCAGTTGAACATCTGCATTGTTTCTTTCAGCAGGAGTGAGGCAGTTGAGAATTTTCAGTCCTCTGTTGTCAAACAGAAGTTCAGCGAAAAAGTAACAACTCATTGGCAGAGCCAAACAATAAGCCACATCTTTCACTTGATAATAGTGCAGCATTCAAATGAAATTTATTTAAAAGCTCTGGGCTTTTTTGGTGGGGGCCAAACACACACTTCATATTCAGATAATGTGAACCAGCAACAAAAGTAACCTTGGTTTTAAGGTCAGCATTTGTATAGTTGTCAGATGTATGTCTGGAGGACATGGTGAAAGGTGGTGGCATACAAATAGGTTAGCCTATTTGCAAAAGTCACTACTTTTTTATAGGTCATATTCTCTACAGCAAATAATGACTCATGCTCGATGAGTCACACAGCCCAACAGCTGATAATGGTGCCTTTCATTCAGCCCACCTCTGCCAGTCGGGGTGCTCAGAGAGGAGCTTACGCAGGAGCGCAAAAGCCAGGAGTTCATAGCTATGGATTATTCCCACTAATGGCTAAGACCTTCTGCAGTGGCAGCAGCCAAGCGCATTGCAGGGACTCTGCATTTTGTATTCATGAGATGAGCAAAAGACACAGGAGAAAGTGTGAGAGAGAGAGGGAGAGAACAAATGAAGGGAAGAGAGTGAGAAGATTGGAGCAGGAAGCCCTCGCCACCATCCTCCCATTCATGCCTCAAAGAGCCTGCAATTGTCATCAAGAGAGAAGCTATCAGCCATGGGTGGGGTGGGCTGCAGATCAATGAACCAGTAGATCAGTGAAGGGCTGTCGAATCTTATTTAGAAGAAATGAGGGGGTGAAACTGAAAGGACAGCTTTGAGATTTGGAGGCAGAGGAGCTTCTTGGTTTCTAATTGTAGCAATCAATATGTCCACAAGTGAAAACTGCATTCATATCTGGGAAATGATAACTGAATTCAAAGGCATTTCTTCTTGTCTCGGCACTCATTTGAATATAAATGTGCCGGTAGACTTTAATTGCTTCAGGTTATTTACATCTGCTGCACATTGAGCCGAGAGGGACCCATTTTAGTGGAGCTGGAGTGATTAATTCCTGTAATAAAGTCATTCAGAGGATTTTCTCCTCCTTCGACATTTTTTGGCAATTTTTGTGCTTGTCGTTACAAAGCATGCAAAAGCAGATGATCAGTGGGAACCAAGTGAGTTATGAACATGAAAAGCACAAGAAAGGCTGTCAAAACTCTGTAAACACAATGCGTAGCGCTGTAGAAGGAAACGTGTGTTATCCAGTCCAGCATCAAAATCCTCCTTTTGACCAGATCATCTGGAGTAATTAAGATGCTATGCCTGTAAAATAATTTTTTTTTTTTTTTTAAATGGGGTTATGGTCAGTCCGGGTTAAATGACTTTGTAATCTATGGCTGTTAAATATTACTGTTTTTGATGGCTTTTGCAGCAAAAGTACCTAATAAAATAGTATATTTCATTTCCCATGGTAGTTTTTGAATTCTATTTATTTTTGTAGTAATCTATAAGTTATAATCTATAAGATACAAGGTTGTTTTAAATCAATGTCAGCAGCATCAGGGTTGGAATGAATGAAAAGGTCAAATATGCCTGGTTTTGCACAGACAATGACTATTTCAGGATGTAGTTTCTTGCCAATGCAATAGTCCATTGCCACAATTGACCTTGATAATTTTTTCAGTGAAAGAGCTGCTGTTAATGATCCAATAATCAAACCTTGAAGGACGAACCTCAGGGAAAAGTGACTGATTTGACCTAATTTTAACTCGTAGGACAATCTGACAACTTCTCAACTTGTATTTACAGTTTACCTGTGTCACAGTCTATTGCTCTTAATCTCATCCACTACTTAACTACGACAACGGGACTGATTTATTGATGTTTAAAAGTAGGATAAGCTCAAGTGACCCTGAGTTATTTATCAATTATACTGCTATCAGTTTAGGTTGCTGGGTTGCCAATTTCATAAAACTCATATTATGAGCAAGCCAAGGAAACCAGATTAATTTTTTTTAGTTATGCTGCTGTGGGTTGAGAAAAGCTTCTTCAATGTAGTTGGTTATCAGTTTGGCTCTGAAACTACTTATGAAACAGTTGCCTGTCACTAACTGTGTTTCCTCTCTCTGTACCGTGCTGTAGTCTCTGATATTGATGCTAAATGTTTCTCATTCATGATTGATTACAATTGGCACTATGAATTAAATCCAATATCATGGATGCTCAATTGAAGTGAAATCAGGTGAGTTGGGGGGGCTCAATTCAACACTGTGAACTCTTGGTCATGTTACTCAAGCTATTCCTCAACTACAGTGTTGTAGGACCCTGAAGAGTACATGATCATTATGAGTTTGTACGGTCTGAAACAATGTTTGGGAGGAGTTACAAGATACAATTTACATGAATAAGAGCCAGAAGCTGACGTTCCAAGGAGATGTTTGTCAACTGCATCACATTTTACATGTAAATCAATCATTGGTTTTCAGGATGTGGCTGTTTCTCTGTACAGCAAGGTGCTTTTACCTAAAAGCAAAATGTGAGACAGTATTGGTCTTGGTATTCATGCAGTAATCCTGTTGTTACACTTTGCGTGATTGCTTTGTGAAGTTGTAAAACCTTTTTCTTGTTCTCTCCTGTGCAATGTTTTGGCATCAGATGAGTCTTCCACTCTATACTCAATTACTCAAACCAGCCTTCTTTAGATCACATTACATTGTCTCGCCATCTCTCTGACATCCTGAAGCAATACAACATAATTTCTTGCAGCCTCCTCAGTTTTTTTTTTGCCCCCTCCTCTAAATGCCCAGCAAAAGTTAAACAAGTTCTTCTTATGGAAACTCTATGTTTGACTTCTGGGGTGGTTTGGCCCTGGAGTCTGTAACAGACGAATATGTGCAGGTTTATGAGGAAAACAAGCTGGAGCATTGTGCAAAACAAATGAATTTAGCCCCAGCAAATGTCATATGTGGGATCAGTAAGGAGGCCAACCTGAGAGCTAGCTAAATGTGTGTATGTGCCTTATTTTGTGTGTGTGTGTGTGTGTGTGTGTGTGTGTGTGTGTGTGTGTGTGTGTGTGTGTGTGTGTGTGTGTGTGTGTGTGTGTGTGTGTGTGTGTGTGTGTGTGTGTGTGTGTGTGTGTGTGTGTGTGTGTGTGTGTGTGTGTGTGTGTGTGTGTGTGTGTGTGTGTGTGTGTGTGTGTGTGTGTGTGTCGGGGGGGGGGGGGTAGGTATTTATCATAAAACACCAGGACTGTTTCCTTCTTATAGCACAGTAATCCTGCCTGGAGCAGCAACCAAGATTACAAATAACACACACACAGACACACACACACACACACACACATGCACCTACTGCTGGATGTATTTATTCACACCCGCATACACGTGCACAAATATTACTTGTATCCACCACCCTGGGGGTATGAAAGGGAAGCGCTGGAGCATTGGGTTCCACTTGGACTGCACAGTAAGGGATGGCTGATGGCAATAGGAAACTGTCAGCTTGACAATAAAGAAACATACAAAAACAGCTACTGGCCTACTGCTGCACGGATGCCACTGCAGTGTAACTCTAAAATATGTTCTCTTCAGTGTACTGTTTAATTTCAGTTGGTGCGTGGCCTGCAGCGGTAAACCGGTTTAGTCCTTTCAGTTCACTGTGCTTGAGGGTGCTTTACAGAGGCTCGGATCAATAAGAGAATTATTATCTACATGTATTTTTTATTAGGATTACTATATTACTCACCATCTTCCTGCAGGAGCCTCTGAACCCAGACCATCTTCACTGATACATCTATCAGCTGAAGATTTTACAGAGGTAAGGCTAAAAGGTGCATGTTCAATCTGTATTGCGAAACAAGAGAAAAAAAACACAAGTGCTGCTGAAGTGTTCATCTCTATTGTCTCCATTAAAATCCTTTAATGTACACCGCTGAGTCCATGAACAAGGGCCACTTGTTAGAGATTAAAAGCAGACTGCTTATTCATCTTTTTCTAAAGGCATAATGCCATTTGGGCTTTTTTTTTGCAGCTCACTTGAAGGCAAATGGTCCCTTTGCAACATCTTACTTGACAAGCAGATTGCACCTGTACAGTACAGCTGATGTGCAAATGTTGGACCAAAGGACTTGGAAAGAATTCCCAAATCAAATAAACAGGATGCCTATAAGCTTGGTGCTGATTTGCTTTCTGGTAACCGAGTTACTCGAGGGGAAAGCGTTCCTTCCAATAGCAATGAGGCTTAAAGAAGGCATCGTCAGCTTCTCTGCATGTGCATTTTGCTTTGTATGGCTGAAATCGGTCGTATATTTGACAAAATGATCTTAGGTGAAAATTAACTTGGCAGCTCTTTCAGGCGATGTAACATACTTTTTCTATTAAGGGCCGTGACATAAATGCTTTCCTAAAAACTAGACAAGCTATTATCGCCAAGGTCAAGAAAGAAAACATGCTCAGTATCAGATAACTCATAAGTCCATGAGCAAATAAGAGATCTCATTGACCTCACCTCTCTTTGTGTAATATCTTGACAAGAAAATGTATATAAAAAATGAACAGTCATTAATATACATGGTATGATAAATACACTATTGATATTGAATGACAATTTTTTTAATAAACACCGCACCACTTAAAACAATCATTATGTGTTGGGCCTGTAACTTGGTTAGTAGAGTGGATCAGTCCTAATGTTAGAAATTTGGTAACTCCTGTCCATATGTTGAAGTGTCCTTGTGCAAGATATAGAGCCTTGAATTGCTCTCACTGCTGTGCAAGCATCTTGCGTTGTAGCCATTGTGACTGTTGTGTAAGAATGGATAAATGTGATAGATCATGTAGAGCACATGTGACTGCTCAAGTAGTACACAACTGCAATCAATTGATCTACTTTTACTACCTGCTAAAACAGACCTGATCTTTCAATGACTAAACAACACCAGGCTATGGAAGGTGTGCCATGCTATCAGTAAGTCCTGGAACTATCAAAGATTTGGTGTCTATGGATTAGACTTCCCATTAATGCTTCTAATTGGATGTTTTCCCACACCATTATTTAATTATTTGCTTTATGGCTGGACAGGTCACCTATTGAAAGTGGCTATTGCAATCAAGAAGTACCATCTCTTTTAGTGTGTATATATCAGTGAAGTGAGGCTGGTACATGTGATGAATTTTAAATTTGTCATTCTGTATGCAAGATTCCTTTTAAGCAGCTTTATTCATCAGCTTATATTGTTTAACTTATTCAACTGGCACTGAGGGAATTTCTGAATGGACAAAACAAAGCATGCATACACAAAAATGTTTGCCCAGTGTCTTGTTGAAACAAAAAAATGGTTGGTTGAGTTCACTTGGAGGACTGTGGTTCTGAGAAATGTGTTAAGCAAGAATAATGCTACATTGGCTCATTGTGGGAATAAATGCCCTTTCAGTTAATGGCTTGAGGCTAAACCTGGGAAGTGAATCCATGTTTAAGATGATTTGGAGCCATCTCGATGACATATCTGCTGTCGGTGTCCTTCATGAGCACTGAGGGGGGTCATTGCATGCGCATGTATATTATCACTGGCCGTTTGAGATGTTCTGAAGTATTATGGAAGATGAAGGACATCCGCTACATGTGGACAATAGAAATTGGCTAATGCTATGCTTGCAGGTGACTGAGATTAACTGTCACCCATCATTTTCTTGAAATGAAATATTGAATTTTTATGGGTAGTGGAAACATTCCTGCTTGAAAAACATAATAGAGATGACTTGAGAAAAACCGTCCCCTGGAAATACAATCACTCATAAGATACACATTCTCATAAAGCTGTACCAATGATTTTAATGCTTAGACCCTTTTCAAAGGACATGTGAAGATATTAAAGCAGAGGTAAAACACAGCACTTTTACCTCAGGAACCAAATTTAACTTGAATGTGTTTTAGATAATGTGATCATTTTTAATTCCTATGTCCAAAGGTATGACCATGACATGTGAAAATGTCCATGGATGAAATTAACTCACATCTGATTTGAGTGATATATAGATTTAACAATGAGAAGGAAAATATTAAAAGGCTAACATACATAAACCAATATGAGGTGACATTAATTCCCCAGAAACTTGCTAACTTCAAATCCCATCAGCCTCTTTGTTTTCTCCACAAAACACAAAAACGTGGATTCGCTGATCTCACCTTCCCCAATGGTAACTGTACTACTCTCTGGGGTACAAATAGCTTCAGCTGGAACTTACTAATGTGGCCAAATACATCGAATACAGGCTATAAATGGTGTTGGTAGTTTATAAAACCTGTGTTGACAAATCAGCATGCTTGACCGAAACAAATGATGAATACAAGAAACCTCAAAGAACAACAGATTAAGCCTTTTCTGGGTAAGTGAGTGAGTAGAAATTACAGAGAAAATTATTAAACACTTTGCTATACAATTCAGATATGTGTAGCTTGTGCATGAATTCTGAACGTCCAGTCATCACAGCCTCCACCCCATTTGGCTCAAGACCCTTTTGCTTTAAACATGAACTTCATAAGCACTATTACATAACATTGATCACATTGATCAAATAATCCTTCAACAGTTAACCCTTCAAAAAAATAAATCCAGCATGACACTCATGCATGACAACTTAAAACAAAGAAATTACGAGTATTTCAGTATGTTACAACTGATTCTATTATATATTAATGGTGTAAAATCAAATTTATCCTGACTTCATGAAGATTGGTAACTTTATTAGATGTCAATTAAACATTCTCATTACTCAGTAGAATATTATTGTGATGGATCTGTGCGTTAAAACGATGCTCCCTCTAGATGTACCCTTGGCGTCCTCTGGGTTTGGGATTATCCAACATAAGAGCCTCATCAAGAACTAGCACCTGGTTCTTGATGAGGCTGCTGCAGGCTGTTGCAAGTGTTTTGTACCTACAGGACCTCATTTACTAAAATCCTGTGTAAGGTTTACTGAACGTGTGCATTTTGCAGATGATTTACGAAGATTGACATCATGCCAGTGAAGTAGTATTTCCAGGAGGGTTTTGCATGCTTTACACCATAATTACATGACCACAATCTGCTGGAAATAATGTCTCTCTCCCAAAAGTATTCAAAGCCCTTAACTCGGATACCTCTCAATAATATCCAATGCAACCAAGTGCCTTTAGAAATCACCTAATTGGTCAATAGAGTTCACCTGTGTGCAATATAATCTCAACATAAATCCAGCTGTTATGTGAAGGCCTCAGATGTTCACTAGAGAACATTTGTGAACAAACTGCATCATGAAGACCAAGGAACATACCAGACGGGATAAACTTGTGGAGCAGTTTAAACTAGGTTTAAGTGATTAAAAAAAAAAAAAAAGGGACAGGGAGGCTGCTCGGAGTTGATGGGACGTTGGCCAAATACAGGGCAATCTTGGAGGAAAACTTGCCAGAGTCTGTAAAAGACTTGAGACTGGAGCAGAAGTTTACCTTTCCAGCAGGAGAGTGGCTCTAAACATACAGCCAGAGTTACAATGGGACAGTTTAGATGAAAGCATATTTATGTTTTAGAATGGCTAATTCAAAGTACTACACTACCACTACACAATCATGCAACGTGTTGCATGATTGTGTAGTGGAAGGAAATTGAAATGTGTTGGTCTTTCACATAAAATACCAATAAAATATATTTACATTTGTGACAAAATCTTTAAAAATATGAATACTTTCACCAACCACAGTAAATCTGAGTTTGGAAATAATAGGAAAAAGCTAAATCTATGGGAGATAATTGGTCACAAATTCAGTTTAAGGTAGATACATTAAATTTGAATGCAATGTATAGATTGTTGGTGCTACCTGTGGAAATCATCATCTGGAAAGGAATGATGCTTGTTAGACCTTTGTTTATGATTTGTAAATCTGGGTTGGACCACATAAAGTTGGGCACACTGGCTGTCTGAGGTGGAAATCGCTGTTCTTTGGTGAAACATCAAGTGAGTCAGACCTACCTTCACCGACTCTTTATTTTTTTCAGGGGTTGCTGCAGGGACTTGTATCCCCTCTGTCTTCTCTTGTCACTTCCTATTTACTTTATTTTCTTCACTCTGCCTCTTCTCTTTTTCCCGCTCCCTCCTTCTTGCCTGTTTCAGCGCTGGAGCTGCTTATTGTCTTGGACCTGTGCAGTCAAATTACTCTCTATCCTTAAGTCTTTCCTTATTTCCCCCCCATTTACTGCCTGGTTGTGGAAATCAATTACGCGCCTTCTCCAGACTTCACCCATTTAATTTGACATTTGATCCAGTCCTGGGTTATTTATGTGGAAGAGATACAAATGAATTCCTTCTCACTCTTTCTCTCACTCAATTCTGCTCAGTGTCCCCATCTTTCCTCTGGAGGAAAAAGTCATACACTGGATGTGTACTTATGTAAGCCTGCTTGATACACCATGTAGTAAAGCCCAGGGGAGCCTTCTTTTACAGTGACTGGTGATGCTACCAAGCCTGAGCTGTGGTCTACATGCTCATTCCACATTGCATGACTAATATCTTGCATGGCTGGTCACATGCATTCCTCTTTATATACAAAATAAGGCAATTGGCAATTTAGATGGGGGAACGCACACAGTTACTGTCTCTGTTTGTTAAGCATAAAGCTGCCACCATTTTCTTGTATGAATGACTCAAGCAGGGTTACGATGGTGTCAGACAGTGCACGTTTAGGTATGTGATGTTTATATCAGCAGAGGGATGAGGTGAATTGTATTTTTTCCCCTTCTTTACCACTTTAATCCTGAAATGACACGGCAACAATGATATCCACACAATAGAATATATGGTGCTTGTGTTTACCTGTATTGTAAAATACATCTTTTTCCCCAGAGTTGCCCCCCCCCACCCACCCAACCCACTCACACATTCCACCTATCCTGCTACACCTTACCCACATAAATGTCAATCACCCCGATAGACTTAAAGATTCAGGAGCAATGAATCTGCAGTGCTGCACTCCATTTATACTGTATGTCCCTGCATTTTTCAGCACCTTCAATTTAGTCTTATGACTTCGCAATATACTTTGTTTACTTATTACATCTACTTTAATTGTTTCTGTGAGTGTGCCAACAAAGTGTTGTTCCGAGTTTCAGTCGCAGTGATAAAGCCTCTTTCTGTCCTCATGTCACTTAATCACAAATTGGATCATGTTGCAGAGTATCAACTGGATTATATCAGATATGCAGATTTTACAGCATGTCTTTTCAGTAGAGGGATTGTTTTGCTCGAGTATAGTTCAGGTGGAAACTTTTTTTTCCCCTGTAGAAAGTTTCTTGACATAGAATAAAACCTGGATTAATGCAGTTGCAACTGCATACAAACAAGATATTTAATGAAACACATGAAGTGTCATGAACTGTCATCAGGAGATGAGGTTCAGGCAGAGGTTCTGAAGTATATTACACTTTGAGAATACTTTATCTTATTAAAAGTCACAATCCTGACAAACACTGAGGTGATATTAGTTTGCTAAAATTGCCTGCAGCCTCTAATAAGAAGCCATTAAAGCATGATATAAAAGTAATATGAAATGGCGATACCAGAGCACACACAAATTAGTTTTAAAAGTATAAAACTTCATTTGTAGCAGGGGTATCAAACATATGGCCCGTAGACTAAAACTGGCCAACGGAATGGCAATGCATAGTGTAGAAATACTGCAAGTTGTCTATTTTGGTTTAAACTGTTTTCTAATTTGACACGTAGGTGAAACGATGCAGGGATATTGATGTATGGGCCTGTTTCAATATCGAATTTGTTGTCAAGAAATGTTTTTCCTGTGTATCGTAACATCTCCCACTTACATGGGATTTCTATCTTTGTACAACACTGAGACCAGAAACCTCACAACCTGAGAAGACAGGCTCAAGCCATCATTCACAGACGATCAGTGTTTTCATTGTACTGTTTTCAAATCAATCTCTGAATGCTCATTTAGATCATAAACTACCAAAGAGTTGCACATATAAAAATAGGTGCAAATATATTACATGCACACATTGGAGGATGGCGTGGAGGATTCTGACAAGTGCATGTAAGAAAATGCGACCTATTCAGTGCCCTCATGAATATGAACTATGTGGATAATATTGGGAGGGATTTATGCTTATTGATTGATGTGCACAACGTGCTTTACAACGTCTGGAGATGTCTTCTTCAGTGAGTTTAAGAAGAAGGTCCAAGCCGACTCAGCCTTCAGCAGAAATGCTGCTGTAATCATTTTGAAAGACATTTTCTCAGCTGGTTGTTCATGACTTTTATTTGCAAACTTTTATAAGATATTTTCTGTTTTCTACCTGAAAGTTTACCTTGCCCATCAACATGGTCAAATTCATGGTATTACATTTTGGAACTCCATCCAATCACTGCTTGGTGAATAGAAGCAGATCAACATGGGAATTATACTGTTTCCAGCAGCTCGTTCAGGGCCTCATACACACACACACCCTCATACACTAAAAGTGCAATGTGTGTGCATGCAAGATCTCAGTAAATCAGGATATATGGAGTTCAATAGAAATACATTTTTCAGAATGTGCTCCAACCTCTTTGCACTTGAACAAAGAGAACAATTAAGCGTTATTGTCATTTCTAGTTATTATTTCCCTCGTTCAGCACACCTTGGATGAAAGGGGGCTGTATGTGGCCCCTTTACTAAAATGAGATTGGCACCCCAGGTTCATATTATTGTAGCAGACATTTTTCCTCAACAAAATTAGCCAAGGCAATCAAAAATACCTCGAAGCAGTGGCATGGATACATTTTAAAAGCAGTGAAAGCCTGGATAGTTTATATAGCACACTTTTATGTATATCATCCCTCCTATAAATTATGTCCTTTTTCAGGTTGCTCTGGATGAACAAATTGGAATTGTCTTCCCTTCTTTACTTGCTTTATTGTCTAAACAAATTAAAAAAAAAAAAATCCTTCCTTCATCTGTAATCACCAGGAACCCTAAAAACTGCTTCAGATATTTCCTGGAGAACACTTCCCTCCCCCTGACCAGGCCATAAAGCCATCCAGCACAGCTCCTTCTAAATCTGGCGAGGTGACACAACCTCAAAATGCTGTGAAATGGGCACATTTAAAGAGCGACAGTTGACGTGTGGCCAGGCGTGACGGGGAGGATGTGAGCTCCAGCCTCCACCCAGCAAGTCATCAAATGCTGGGTGGAGGCGGGAGCTCACATCCTCCTCCTTGCACAAAAGTAACACATTTCCAAGCTGGCCTGTGAGCCGTGGTTTTTAGCCTGTTTAGCAGCCTCAAGGGGAGGAGATGTCATTAGGTCCACAACTGAAAATGGCAAGAAATATGAAGCATTTGTAATCCCCACTGAATGAATCCTAATAATAATGATCCTGCAACTTTTAATCAGGCACTAACATAAAGTTGATCTTTTTTTCCCTTGAGCTATAAAATGTGTGTCTTAGCTGAATAATAACCTTTGCATTATTTTTTTCCCTCCGTCTTGTAGAAATGAGACACTTCATTAATCCCAGAGACAAATTCTTTATAAAACAACATCCCCCTCCAGCTCACACAAAAAATCGTACTGACTAATAATGATAAATTATAAGGATCTTCTTTATATTGACATCAAGTTTTAGTGCATTTGTTAAATAGAGATCTCTGACTGGAGTGTTGCTTCTTTCAATTCCTTGCCACTGGATAGTGTTTTATTTCAGGCATTCATATGATAGATGTGTATTAATTGCGATACACGTTTTTAAACATCTACACATGGGTGAGTGATTAAGGGAGAGTTTTAGGTAATAGAAAGCTGCAGCTTCATCAAAATCACTGAAAAGTCAGAGGACTGTTCATTTATTCATATTGTGGGTCAACCTATTTGATCTTTGTGTATTTTAAAGGTCTTTGTCTGGACAAAAATTTTAAATTATTCCTGGCTTTAAATGGTAGCTATGAAGCGTAATGTATTGTCACTTTCAGAAATGGAAAAATGTGTCATTCCAAGGACTGCAAATTGAAAAGGAAATAAAAATGTTTTTTTTTTCAAGGATTTGTTGATGTGTTCCAACAAATAGTCCAGCAAACCGAAGTTATTGTACATGCCATAGTTTAGATCACACCTCTGTTCCACAGCATATTCATCTTTACGTGAACCAAAAGTATCAGTCCTCCATGAATCCCATATGACATTCAGAAGATATTGCATTAAAAAGAATAGACAAACAACCATTGACAGAATGCATATAGTATCTATCGCTGGTCAAACAGACAGGGAGATAGATATATGGCACATAAGATTAAATCTGCTTGTGAAAAGATAGTCAGTATCTGTTCATTTGATTTGTAGCTTTTTAGTTCAGCCATTTTTTTAAAAATTCAATGCAGAACAAAAGCATTATACACTTAAAACATACACTTAGAAAAAAAAGAAGTATATATCTTAAGTAATTTAATCAGTAGTATATGCTGCTACATATTGTACATGAACTAGACATAGTTAATTCCAGAGTCAGAATATTCACCTCACTCTGATAAAAATCACACATCATATTGTGACTCAGCAGTATATGGAAGACAATGCAGAAGGGATGGAGAATGGAGTACATCCTCTAAAATTCCCACTGTGGATATCGTTGGCTGCACTGATACTGCGGCGTAATTTGACATATCACGCAAACTAATCCAAGACAGTATAACTGCATTCAGTTAGATGATTTATATGATATTGTGCCATCCATCCATCCATCCATCCATCCATCCATCCTAATTGCACAAGAACTAATTATGTATACATACAGAACACGATATTTCATGATTTGTGGGTGATCAACTATTGATAGCACTATGAATAAAATCCGGCACAATCAGGAATATTCAAAAGATATTAGATCATCTTCACACAAGAATGATCAGACGAAGTGCTGAGTTCAAACAAGCACAACATAAAATGTGATGCCATGTAATGGTAAGAGTAAATCTGAATATGGCAAGAAAAGAAAAATACAGATTGTTAAAAGGCCATTTACAAGTCAAATCCATATGAAATAGAATAAAAGCATGACTGAAGAAGGGAAATATCTTAGAAAAAAGACACAGAACATGGTAAACATCTTGGAATAAAGTTTGCATAGAAAAATTATGGGATCTCATCACAATGAGAATAACAATAGCAACTGCATCTATGCTGAAGATTGAGATGGTTTGAGTTTTCAGACATTGAAAATCACTATTGTACATTTATTTTTTTCTCTGTGAATTCTGGAATGCATGACAAGTATTCTATATTCATGAAGGTAAACGTGTTAAATCAATACTGTGTTATTGTGAATGTCTGCAGGTCAAAATGTGCTTTTTTTATATACGAGAAAATATCATTACCTGACGCTTATTCTGAAATACATCCCCTCTCCAGCCTATAATACAGCTGTACCTAATATTATTGTTTATTAGTGTGGGTTTTAAATATATTAAAATATATATAGTACAACTTCCTAATTCATTGATTTGTCCATTTGCCACTATGCATAATAGTTAAGAGGCTTCCAATAATATATTTTGCAACAGTTCGACAACATGAAACTCTCAGTTCTTTAATGTTTCTATTTCTGTTACTAATGTAAGATGAAATCTCCAACCTCGCCACATTAACGCATGCACCAAGGAAAAGCCGGTGTGGGTCAGTATTTTGCAGGCATGCAGGATCGCTCCAGGAGAAACTCAGCAGTGTCTGAATCCAATCAAATATTTGGTGTGACCACCCTTTGCCTTTGAAACAGCATGACATCTTCTTGGTACACTCGGTCACACTCGCCACAGTTCTCCTGTGGATTCAGTCCGTCTCTGTGTCTCCTGTCTCGTCCTGTAATCCCACGGTGACTCCATAATATTGACACAGGGCTCTGTGGGGACCAGACCATCAGTCACAGCACCTCTTTTTATGTCCTGCACAAGCCTGGCTGCATGCTTGGATTGTTGTCATGTTACGGGATGTCATGAATGATGTCTTATTATCACATTTTGTGCATCTTATGGCTTTATGTTTGTCCTCTTGTGGGATTGTTATCTGCATAGATGTCAGTCGAGAAAAGTCAACGAAATGTACATGCAGTTTGCAGTAACAGATTTACAAGGACATGTCTGACTAATAATTGTCTCAGTCTACTGATACTTGTGTTTTCTCTTCTGCTCGTCTTCTTATAATCACACCTCAGTTCTCTCATTATTTCAACATAACAGATGATGGTTTGTAACAGCATTATCTGTAATCTGGTTTTCTTTGTTAACGTGGATGTCTCAGAAAAAATACATTTTCTCATTCATTCACTTTTTCTCCATGATTTAAATGGTCATATGTGAATACAAAAACCTCCAAAGCCAGAACGGTTTTGTTTGTGTCACATGGGAAATCACCGTTGTCCTGTTGTTTCTGTCCTCCTGTAGTCAGGAGGACAGAGATGAGACAACAATGATAGATATTACAATTAGGTGATTTATTTGGATCCAAGTCTGATGATGGTTATCGGAAATGATGATCAAAAGTGATCAAACTCTGTTGTATCGCAACTTTTATCTTCTTGGTCATTTCTATAAAACCTCTATAAAAACATAGCGTATAGAACTATATCTTATCAATAAAATGTGATTAATAACGTTTGATTTTTTTTCTACATGCATTTCTGGGGAGTTATGTGGATGTAATAGTAAATAAATGAACCAAGAGGCTTTTGACTTTATGATTGCGTTCATTTAACTCACAATATTACTGGATTTAATTCAATTGAGTCTTTCAATGCAAAGTGTTTGAAGCTCTTGTCCCTCATCTGTGGTTTTGCAGACTTTTTGGAAAAAGATACTATACACTGGAGACAAAATGTGGAAGTGGAGTGTTTTTGTTTCTTTTATTTTTTTTTTAATCTCGGTCACAGTTTTATTTTCACTCTGCGGCCTCGAAATTTGTCAAAAGTATCAGCAGAACCGGTCAAAACAGTTCGGAAACAACCAGGTATCAACAATTGGAAAATGAAATCCTCAATTGAGCTTGTTGAAGTGCAACTTGAACTCACACACACAGATGCATGTCGATGATGACACAGTGTGTCTGGGATTCCCTAACAGCGGTTGAACAACACTCTCCATCACCCCTGATGTGAGCAGGAAAAACCTACTGCAGGCTTCCCATCTGTTCGGCTCCAGAGTTATGGCAGAGATCCATCTCTCTCCCTGTTACACACACACACACACACACACACACACACACACACACACACACACACACACACACACACACACACACACACACACACACACACACACACACACACACACACACACACACACACACACACACACACACACACACACACACACACACACACACACACACACACACACACACAATCGGAGCCCTCATCCTCTGGGATCATATATGTGGGAGACTCCACGATCAAAAACATGAGTTCTCGCTGTATTCTTGCAACCAAATTGACAGTAGATTACGTTCAAATAGTATTGCAGATGTCCTGATGTGAGGTCAGAAACTTCCTGTAGAGCAGAAAGGACAAAGTATTACTTGATCTTGATTTTTAGTATAAATACAGATTGTGAGTGGGACCTCATAACCGCCTTTTACGTTTTAACCAGGAGGTGTCATATAAGTTACCACAGTGATTACTAGCTTGTGCCACCCAAGTTATCAAAGCTCCATCGATGTTGGTTCTTCCTATTGTTGGATCACCATATGCACAAAAAGCTTGATTTTTCACCCACTTAAAGGGAACATAAACTAGGATTAGACCGTCTTCAGACAGGTTAGTTTCACCATAGTTACCATAGTTTTACACACTTCTAAAATAAAGATAGCCTTGGCAGGCGTGATGGAATTAAGTGTCTTAATTCTTCTGTCTTGTACTTTAGATTTTAGTATTCTATTTGGTATTGTACGGCAGGCAGGACATTGGCAACTACTATTACGACTACTGTTTTAGCAACTTAAGCAGGGTGAAAGCTGAATGAAAGGATAAGATTTTATTAGTATGACTATTTATGTCTGGATTTTGCTATATTCACATTTAAAATAAACATTGCAGGATAAGGCTCTCTGTTGTGGAGCCTGTTTTCGCTTCCCAAAACAATCTTTTATGTCTTAGACCTTCTTCACCTGATGGGAGATGTTGGTAGTCCAGATGAGGCCATTAGAGATGTGAACATTAAGGAACTGGAAGCTCTTCACCTTCTGTTCTTTCTCGCTATGTGTGCAGGGGGCAAAATGCTTCCATCTTAAGTCCAGCATCACTTCTTTTGTGGTGTTAATGTCCGGTCTATTTTGAGCATACTCTCATATTAAAGTGTCGTCTCGTCAGGCTGTTTGATGGTGTCATCAACCGATTTGATTGAGGTGCTACCGGTTGTGACGGGTGCAGGTCCAGGTCCAGGTCCAGACTTTGCCGCCTTTTCGCTGGTTCCTCAGCTTTGTCTTTCTCCTCTAAAGAATTCATACGGGCTTCAAAGTGGAGTATGGCTCCTTTGTGCTTCACTGCATTGCTTCTTACAATCTTCCCCCGGCTTATCTCCATTATTTCATTGTCATGGGTTTCTGCTGCCTCGCCTCATCTTGGCCATGAGTGCTGGCATGCTTTCAGCTGTTTCCATGTTACATGATGAGGCCATTAGTATTGTATGTCCTGTGCAGCAGACCCCATTTTTGATTACTTTCACTATTAATTTTAGTGGAGTAATAAAAGTAGCGGATGTAATCACACAGCCATTGCAGTGACGCTAACACTTCTTGCCATGTGAATTAAAAAATGAGAAAATCTGTATTGTTGTCGAAAGGGAGGAAAAAAAAGATGTGAACTGAATTTAGAAGGCTAACTGCCAGTAAAACTGATGCAAATGTCTGACATACATCACACAGATGTCTCATCTGTACCGTGCTGTGGATGTGCGGGGAAAAAATTGCACGCTATAAACTGGATAATGGAGCAGAAGCTGTGTGATGTGCCGTTATAATGCTGGGAGAAAATAGTGCGTGTGGTATATTTAAAACCTCACCCCCATGGCTGTGATTGTGTAGTTTATCACAGTGCCGTCTTAAATAGAAGTCACGCATGCATGGAGAGAAGTACAATTATGATAAACTCTATGTACTCCTGTGAGAGCGTGCATAAAACTGTGTTTATGTACACAAACGCCATCCGAAGTGTGCGTTTGTGTTGGATCTGTAATGGGTTCGCAACCTCAACCACTTCACAGATGCGCGTGTCAGTTTATGTTATTGTTAAAGGTGCTTTGTTCGTGCTTTTTTAAATCTCTGCAGACCTCCAAAATAAGCTCAGACAACTCCGCCACTTAACAGAGACAGAAATGTTGCAACCAGAGCGGCAGACAGGACATTCCCTTTTCCCCCACAAAGAAATCTGCCACCTTCAGAAGTTTATATCACAACTTGTTTTTCTATTATTGCATCTCCTGTTAGAAAGCCCGCACTGTAGTGATAATACCTTTCTTCGTACACACAAATATCTCTATCACCATGAAAAACTTTTGATTTTCTCATTTGCACTTGAAAGTCTTCTCAGTGCAGTGGTGCAGGGGGATTAAAAAAAAAAAAAAAAGACCTAACATTTATTACAATGTATTGTTGCCCTGAAGCTTTTTCCATTTATTACATATTTCCAGCAGATAGAGGGTTGGACAATGAGGGTGTTTGAAGAATCTGTGGTGATCATATTATGTTTTTCTTGTTAGTTTTGTTTTTTTTTATGTCAAAGGAGGTCGCTCTGCTTTTAAAATGCGGCCGTATTCAACATTTTTCCATTGAGGATTTCAGGCAGAAACACAAAATAACTCTAATAGAAGAATTGGCATAGACAAAAATATTGGCATTATTTTGTTTTTCTGGGTTAGTATACAGTAATGATTAATGAGGAATGTGATCCAGGAAAATCTGAATCACCACAGTGTGCCTGGGGCTTACTTCACTGTGTCTTTCTGCACATGCACAACCAATCAGTTGAATTTTCCACCTGTGCTGCTTAAAATGTCTATACTTAACACTTATTTCTATGTTGTATTTCAAAGGAGCTTTCTTTCTATGTACATCACACTAAGTAATGAAGCTTTTTTTATATTTTAAGTTTTATCACACTGTGATGGACTGACAACCTGTCTAGAGTGCACAATGCCCTTACCCATAGTTAGCTGGGATTGGCCCCAGTGCCCCGCAACCCTGAATATGATATAAGCGGTAGAAAATGGATGAATGGATGGATGTTTAAGTCCCATCCATTGGTATACAGCAACATAAACAATGTCTGTCTGCTGACCACAGTATGTATAAACCACTGCTGACATGCCACTACACAAGTGTTGGAAGGATCATTTTCACAGCTCATTTTTTTGTCTATCAAGTAAATCAATGGAATCTGTTCAATAATGAGCTTTCATGGCATTTTTGCTGTTTCAGTACTGTTTCCAGTTTTTGCACAACCAGCTCAGGACCTCATTCACAGAGGCAAAACAAATACTAACTCAGACTGTTTTCTCACAGTGTTTAACTCTTTTTGGAACGCTTTCAGGTCCTGAAATAATTCCAAGACTCATGTCAAGCTCCGTTTTTTTGTGCGTGTTCTTTTTTTGTTATTTGAAAGGGTGAAAGCATTCATCACAAAGGACAATTCCATATAAAACTATCGTTTTTAGCTGGGCTTCTCAAATCTGGGCCGAGAATTTTTCCTACATATTTTAGGTCTCTTAAAGTTGCTCACACCTCAATACAATAAGGGGCTCATTATTTGAAGTTTTTTACAAGCTTGGCAATGACATCAACATTAGATTGAGGTGTGCTGAAGCTGGGAGAAATCCAAAACATGCAGGACATCAGCCCCTGAGGCCCAGATTTGAATACCCCTGGAAATTCTACTAGAAACTTGATTTTTCAAGACACTATATTGGAAATGAAAACAATTATTTGTATCTCTGTATGTGGGTCATTCATGTTGTCATAGGCATGTTGACAATTGTACAAACGTTTAAGATAAACAAAATAATTAAGAGTGCATTGCAGAAATGTTTTTAAGGATATTTTTTTTGCAGCTTTTTTTCTAATACTATTTAATCTATTCAGAATGACATCGGCCATTTTAACCCTTGACTATAATTCTATCCAAATAAATCTGTCTGGTTTGATGGGTTCTGTGTTCAAACCACTGCAAGCTAGTAATGTGAAAAGCATGTGCAGACATTTGAAACCCACTGATGTTTAAATGGCTCAAGCTGCTTGCTGTAGTTTGTTTTATAACTTCAAACAACAAGAAGTTATAAAGAGACAAGAGACAAACAACCTTATGCTTTTTGCTTACTGCCCTTTAAAGTGCAGATATTTCTTAGCAGATATTTTTCCAGAGACGGCACATTCACATCTATGTAAAAGTATTCGCCAGTGAAAGCAAAGAGGGTGCTTTTCCTTGTCATCGTAGAAAGTAATTTTTGTTGATCCAATGTCTCCTCGATAAACATCATGCATTTATATTTGAAATATTTATTTTTACTTACTTCCAGCATTTGAAGATACGTATCTGTACCTTCTCTTCCTTACATTCCTCAAACTGGCTTGTTCTTTGTTTAAATGTGCCTGAAGGCAGATTTAGTAGAGATCAAGTTGCATCTTGAAAGAACTACATTTGAACGCAACATGAATTCCAACTGTTTCATAAATATTGTGAAACTAAATGTGTTTCAAGGTGGAAATTATCACCTTAATGCACACCAGAGTGCATCAGAGTTGCAGAAAGCAGAAGACAAAACACAAGCCTCTGTGTGGTGTTCATTTTAGCAGTGCTCCTATCAGATTATATGGGATATTTGCAGAAGATTGCTTTAACAGTGCCTTTATGATAACTGAAAGATGGACTCATGAGTGCATTCACTGGAATCAAATCATTTTCTGGTTATGTCAGCAGCATTTTACTCAAAGGATATAAACAAAATGAGTCTTTATTGATCCCTGTGGAGAAATCAAACCTTTGCAGGCACAATTATAATAGGATAGTGCAAACATCTTCAATATAGTGGTTTGTTTTGGACCCTGAGACAAACAAACTGACATTATTTACTGCATTTGTGTACTAATTCTCTTGATAATGGGATTGTTTTGTCTATAAAAAGCACTTAGAAGTTTGTTCTTGATCATCGTAAATTACCTTCATGTATAAATTTTTTAATGCTTTACATTACCAGTCTCAAAGCACTTCATACCAGAGGTTCCCAGTCAGTGGGCTGTGGACTGGTACTGGTCCATAAATCATTCCATACTGGGCTGCAAAGCAAGAATCACTTTTATTACAATATATTGAAATAATAGGTATTATGAAAACACATTGCTTCTGCCCGGCCTCCCTCCTGTGCTTGAGTTTTCCCCTTTGCATTTCGCAAGCTAACTCATAAAGTTTCAAAAACAAATGTCACCAGAGAGTTTCATTCTAAAAGGAGAAAGAGAAGAGGATGAGACACCAGAAGGATCACAGTGTACTAAAAAAGAGAGGCTGCATTGAAAGAAAAAGATATTCAATCACAGGTTCATCGCAACAGGTGATTCACATCTACTACACCCACTCCGAATAATGTGCAGTGACAGACTAATAAAGGCATGAAACCCTCAAAACTACTGTCACATGGAGACCGAACGCCCTGCGTGAAAAGGTGATCTCTAAGATTTCTCCAAAGATGAACAACGTAAGCAATTATTTAAGACCACCACTGGTATGACATGAAAGTGGTCCATGAAAGCAGCAATGTTTTTCTTCAAGGACACTTTAACACACAGAGGTGGGGATTCGAGCCCTAGATAATAGGGCTGAAAGACATCCCACAGAACCACCTGAACCACAGTCCAAACTGAGTTTTGAGTCATGGTGTTACTATTATAATCATTGTTATGTGACTAACTGAGCCAGCTTTATTGTTGACAACATTTCACACACAAAAAACTGTTCATTTCATTACGTTGTACAACTTAAAGAAACATAAATTTAGAATATGTAAGACAGATTTGTTGTCTTTTAAAAACTTAGAAATGTCAGTGTTTTACGACAACAACTCTTCTTTTATTTGGATTCAGTGCTGCCAGTTAAAGCTTCCATAACATCAGCCGATGCAGTGAGTAGTCCAATAGTCTTGTCTTGCAGAGTTATAGACTGTTGTTCTGGGATTTTTCTTCCCCTGAAGGATAAATGTGTGCTTATCTTTGAGTACAACTTTTTTTTTTTTTTTAAGACATTCAACCTTGTGCACAGCTGAAGCTTTGGCGGCTGGCCCTGCTCATACACACAAACATAAAATCCATCTCTAGTAGTGCTTCCAACAGTGTCTGGTACATAATTACTCATGGATATTTTGAAGCAAGCCCAAACTTCTAAATCAGCACAACTTGAGCCACGTGCAGCTTCACCATCTTCTGCAGTTCCAGCTTTAGCTGAATCACCCCAAGGAGATCGAGCTGCACTCCCCTTTATGTCTCATATCACTGGGCTTCATTTTTGCTCAGAGGATACAGACCAAACTTTCAAATGAGTTTATCTCACATCTCTGGAGACAAGTGATGATAAATGTGTGTTGTTTGGTCAAAGTGACTCAGTTCATTATGACAGCATCTTAAAGGGACACTATGTAATTTTGAAGGCAAAGCCAGCAGTTTTCCTACATTGTGCAGTTTTTTTCTGATGAGCCATGCATACTTGGTTTGTTTTACAGATGACAGTTGGACATGGTCCAAGCACCAATTCTGTTTGTGACCACATTCATGCAGCAAGGAACATTTCAAAAGAATTATATGGAGGAAACGAGTGAGCATGCTTACTATTATGTGTAAATGGATCTGATGGAGAATGACTCTCCTGGGCTCACAAGAAGAATTTAAACATGTTCAGCATCTTTGTTGTACTATTATGTTAAAACGAAAAGTATCACCTGTCTGGGCTCTTGGGCACAGCTTTGGGTGTTGTCCCGCTCTTACGAATGCGATTTCTTGTCTTGATGTTAGTTGACGCTTGCTACGGTCGATGGCACTGCAGATGGACTTTGCGATGACCTTCAGCACCTGGTCGTGCCGCCAGTGTTAATGGCCCTCTCCAAGCGCTTTTCGACAAGCAATGGGGATGTCCTCCAGAGTACCTCTTCCTTGACACAAGGAGCATGATGGTGATTCCACCTTGCCCCTGCAGAATAGGTGAGATGGACTCGGCAGCAGATCATAAATGGACTGTATATGGAATTTGATGCGGAAGAGTTTAGCCTTCCTCAACTCTGGCCATGTGACCTTACGATCAACAGCCTGTTCCCATTTAGTCCATGTCCCCTGCTGCCGCATCCTCACCATCTGGCTTGCACAAAGATCCTCTTCAATTGTAATGAATGCTACCTTAAGCTCTGCTACAGTGCTGACTGCAAAGTTATGATGCTGCAAATGAAATACACAATATTTTCACTAATACTCATGGAGGGCATGCATCAAATCTGTTGTCTGACTTGTAAAGTTATGGATTATGGAGTCCTCTCACTTTGATTTTCAGGTGGAATCGGGAATCCGAACACATGAGGGAAATGAAAAGTAACAATATTGTTCATATTTGTCACTCATGAACACACCATATGAACGACACTCTGCATGTTCAGAGTGAATCAGGTTAGTTGCACCTTACTCCTGACTGGAATAATCTCAACTGTTACATCTAACCAATGGTTATCTTAATTAGTCTAACGTGTGCATTGTAAAATTATAGATGCCTTTCAACCATCTGGCTGCTAAAAGGTATAGCCACGTCAGGCTTTTTTTAATGATTGAAAAAAGCTCAAATAAGACTAAGGCAATATATTGCTAAAAAAAAAAAAAAGATCAACCACTTTTAGCCATATTAGCAATTGCATCTTTAATTAAGACTTCTTTCACATTTTTTTGCTATTCTACTATTCTCGCCATTTTATTATTAGTGTTTCTGTGTGTTTGAGATTCTGTTTCTGTTTATTCTGTACGTTTTTCGAATCGCTAAAACTCTGGCAATCTTCACCCGTTCGTTCGTCACCATTGAAATATCAAATCGTGCAGCTTTTTTGGCACTTTCCGGCTATGTTACAGCTTTTCTTTGTAGCACTCTTAACTGTTTTAATCTTATGTTGGCCATATTTAAAAGTATTTTAATTGTTTTAAGGCATTGAACATAGCATTTGGTTGTTTCTCTCCACATATCTAATATACAGGTGAATCAACATCTTTGGCAGTGAAAACAGATGATTGTCCGATAATTTTCTATATTTGGATTTAATCATGATTGGCCAAGATGTGGATTTGGAAACTCAATGTTGATCGCCTGCTGTGAAAGTGGAAGTGGATGGGGGTGACACAGTGGGGTGGGACACTGCTGAAAAACTCCTGAACCAAATGCTACAATTGTCACCAAGAGTGAGAGATAAAACCTCATTCGATAGCTGGTCTTTGTCTATGTGCCAGTAATATAAAAACTGCTAATTTATATATAATGTCCTGAAGGCCAGTATAGAGGGCCACGTGTGGCTCCAGAGCCACAGGTTGAAGACCTCTCCACTATTACAAGAGAAACCATCTGGAGTTGGCCAAAGATGTGCATCTACAGGTCATTTTACCGCCATGTCACTTATCCGCTACCCTTTTAGATTGGATTGTGGCTGTATGTGGACCCATTTACTAACAGAGAGCTTGAATCACCAGCTCTAATTGGTTAATTTACGCACCTTAAATGCGCAATGACTTGAGTATGAAGAGAGCAAGGGGATGATTGTTTTTCTGATCGTGCAAGCCACCCTATTTGTATCAATTCCCGGCAGTAAAAATAAAATCTCCTGTCAGAAATCAGATCGGGAGCCGCTCTCCGCGGATCTGGAAGTTTTGTGTTCAAAGGAGCTGCCGGGGACTGAGTCCGCCGCTCGGTGCTGCTGATGACGGACGCCCCTCCTATGCCTGCCCCGGTCGCGTAAAAGGCGCATGTGTGTTATTGCTGTGATGTTGAGTTGAGCCGCATCCAGACGCACTGGCCGCCGCTGGCTGATGCCCCCCTCTGCCTCCCTCCCTCCCTCCCACCCTCCCTCCTCATCTTGGTTGGTGTTGTGCGCAAAATCTCCAGCGCCGGACGGACGGACGCAGTTTGACGGCACAAACGAGCGGCACTGCGGGAGGATATCCAAGAAATAAAACAAATAAACAAAAGCCCATCCAGGACAGACATGGATATTTAACCGGCATTTGATTCTTTTTTTTTTCCTCCAAATCTTTTTTTATTTTTTATTTTTTATTTTATTTTTTCACCTTGTGATGTTGCTCTTGCCCTGGGGGTGTTAATTAAACCTGCTCGATGTCTCACATCAGTTTATAACCGAAACAAAATGAGGATTTCTTCTCGCGATTGGATTCTGTTGATGTTCTCTGGCTTTTGGGGACTGACAATGGGTGCTTTCCCGAGCAGCGTTCAGATCGGTAAGTGTGCGCCGCTGCGTTTTAAATCCAACCAGAGGGATAAATCATGTGAATGAATCTGTGGACGTCCTGTTTGCCGCTTCTGCCCTTCCGTGTAACACCGCTCAAAGTGGCCAATTCTGCACATTTCTTAACCTGTTTTCTTCTGAAATTGTCTCAAATATCCTATGCAGACTGGGTTTTGTGCATGTTTAACACACACCTAATGCGCTCTGTATCTGCGGGTTAAGAGTGTGTATTCCAGTGCACTCCGCCACTGCAGCAGATCAGAGCGGCAAAGTGTGTGTGTGTGTGTGTATTCCCTATGCAGACTGCCTGTGCATTGACTGCTGTTAACACTCTCGCAGACCCCCGGTCCTGGCACTGCAACCTCATTCCCACAGGCCATTTACATCCCCACCGTTTGCCCTCTTTTCTTTCTTTCCTTTTCTTTTTTGTTGTTGCCCCTCCTCAGTTGCACAGTTTTTAAAGAATTTTCATATTTTCACTCATCAGCTTAACTGTTTGTCAAAGGAGAGTATAAAGGAGATTCATTCTCCTGCTGTTTCCATTCCACAAGCAGACTCATTGACTTGTTTGATTTAAAAGCAGGGAATTGAAAGAAGGGCACACTGTGACCTCCAGTTGTCATCACAACCTCTTTCAAAAAAGATCAATCTTACAGGAAAGTAGTGATTCCCCCTGTTATCCTGCAAATATCTAAGATTCTTGTTTTGAGATTATGTTTAAACCCTTTATTTGACTTTTGTTTCATGTGGGCTTACCCTCCGCAGCCCCCTGTGCATGTGGCAGAGTTGAGGCACATCACATACAGTCAAGCTGATGAAAAATGACAAGCTGTTCAAATGATTCTCCTTGTCCTTTTAAATCAACGCGGTACACGTATCCCCGGGCCCCTTCAGGGAGGTGAGAGGTCAGGGTCCGTTACAGAATGGCACCCCGATTCATCTGAGGGCACTTGAGCCAGGCTTGAGTGTGAACCTACATCTGCAACACTGCTGTGAAGCATCAGGATAATAATTTACTATTGAATGAAGCGAAACTGCTGTGAATGAATTGGCACTCCTTTTAAATGATAACCGCTCTTTTATTATCATTTAGCAAACAGCTTTCCTGCCAATTACAGGAAACGTGTTGATGTAATCCCCATGTCATCATATTTTCTATCTAAGGCCGAGTTGACCTCTGGGAGTGTAAAAATCCACACTGTGCCAGCGATTCCCTCACCCGCGAGCCTTTCATTTAACATTTTATGGTATTCAGCCACAACTGCAACACTCTATTAGCCCCCAGAGAAGGCAAATATCCCTCCAATCAACACTTGTCAATTTCAAATAACTGTCACTGAAGAATCAACACTTATTAGCAGCGGGGAAATGTGTCGTGTACACATTGCCTGCTGCACAGGAACAAGTGCACAAATACAGTTGTGGCTAGCGCAACTCAAAGCTGCCAAAGAATTATTCTCACTTGAGCTGGATGATATTATGGAAACTTGATTTAGAAGCGGAGCAATTTGTAAAAGAAAGTTTGGGGCAATTCTTCATGATTTTGTGTGTGTGTGACTTCGGTCCCATCACCACAAAGTCACCACAAAGACTGTCAAACACTTCCAAATTACTTTGTAATAATGTTTTCTGAATTAATCTTGATTATTTGCGCCCTTCTTTATTTAAAATGCTGTCATTTTTAATTTGAATAGAGCATTTTCTCATTTTCTTTATTGCACATATTGATATCATGATAGTGATACATATGCAATATATTGTGCAGTTCAAATGATCACACATGGTTATATTTGGGGAAATGTCCTCAGCATGATAAATCCCTTGTTTCAGTTCTTTGTGCATGCTCTGATTGTAATGTTTAAAGGCTCTAATGAGGACGGAGCCTTTGATGGCATGTATTGAAAGCAGGGTGGAGGGCTTCTTTCATGAAAAGATAATCTATCAAGTATGAAGAAAAGCCATAAAGTATCTCCCAGAGAAGAAGATGCTCAGGAATAGCCAGATAGCTTTATTAAATACATTCACATGGCACCTGGATCTTGAGGTTTCAACTCTTCAGATGTGATTTTACAAGTTTACACTGGTAACACTACTATTTTGGATCCACCAATACAATTTCTTGCATCACACAATGGAATGCTGAGGCTGTGACTATGGACCTTATTTGATTAAATAAATAACATACAATCAGTCAAAACCACTCTGGATATAACCTGGCTCATTGACAACAAGTCTCAGCTGAGAGTAAATGTGAATTGAATGAAGTTAAAAAAGTCACCTCAGTGCTTCTTACATGAAGATGATGATGGCAAAGGTAAGGTGACTCATTGAGATAGCCATTTGACGTCAGTGATTACATTCCTGTTTTACTTTGGGTGACCAGTTGAATTGGGCTGATGGGGGACGCTAGTTTACTCTGCTGTTGTCTGACATCAGCCAAGCAAAACGGAGCCAGCTCTGACTCTGTCCATTCATTTAAAATGCGTCGGTTGTAAGTGTATGGATTTGGTCCAGTTTAGCCTCAGAATGCGTAAATTAGCCACATCAGAGACGGCCTTTGACTGCAATGTGCTGACGTTTTCCTGCGGTGGACTGGTGAACTGTCCAGGGTGTACCCTGCCTTAGTCTGCTCATTATACTGTATGTTGAAATGGTTCAAGTCATATCACACCAAGGAATTATTTCTGGTATATAAAACTCTTTATCAAGAAAATAACCACATTTGGTAACTTGTGCAGTCCTTTAACATTTGCTCCAAACTAACAACTAATAACGATGGAGAAATGCTACATTCTGGGGGGAAAAAACCTAGGTTAATTCTTGTGATAGGTGTTATTCTTGTAGTACTTCTTATAATAGCAAAATTATGCTAAGAATCTGTGTTAATTGTGCTTAATTAGATGTTGATGCAAAGCGATTGCACTTTCTGTTTACTTGCATTTTGCTAAGAATAATGCCATGAGTGCCATAACATGCAAACGTGAGTATTCAAATGAGGGTTTAGCGTGGTTTCAACTCTGTTTACATGAGAATGATGACTTGAAACCGCATTGCTTCCATGTTTCTTTTGCTTGCGTTCCCCATGGAACGATTGGATGGTGGGCTGAGGCCTCTCAAATGCAAAATGAATGACATATCATATATACAGGTTATCAAACATATTGGAGAGTAGCGGCACGTAATTCTGAATGTGAACAAAAATGTGGTAATACTCAGAAAATATCTTGTAATAAAGTCCACCAATTACTGGGATGGGGAGACAGGTGAGGAATTCCCTCTCAACACAATAACAGTAGTATCTCTGCCAGGCCATGAGCCAGCATAGACATCCTCATCAAATGCATTTAAAACAGATGCAGTCATAAATGCATCTCCCATTCCCAGTTAGTGCGCCTGATTGATGTAGTCATCCTAAATAAACATGAAACTGCTTAAATATATGAATAATGTATCGAACATCACTGCAAATGACTGCATATTTGAAACCATGTATGGTATGGTCCTCTTTACTGTACTTGTTTTTGGAAATACATTGTATTGTAGTAGTAGTAGTCGTACTCAATTAAAGGTTTAAGACCAGTGTGACCCATCCTCCTCGCCTGGCAGGCTGACCCTGAAGAGAATTCTACTTTTCCTCCACCAAAATGGGATCCACTTTTCTGTTTATAAATCAGCTCTGCAAGCTGAAATCTCATTACAGCATTGGAGCTGAGATAACAAGAATGCCTGTTATATCCAGTGTGGAGTAGTGGAAAAAGAAGGTTGGAGTAAATTCAAAAACCTGCGATCAGATGTCATTTTTCTCAATTGTCGGGTGGTTATGGGGCCACAAACTGCCGTGTTGCAACTGCCACAATCTTGGTGTTGGCAAGCTTTATGCCCTCTAAGAAACTTCAGAATGTAGGGCTATTTTGTGCAAAGTCTAATTCTGTTGCATTGAAGTGAAAGTCATAAGTTTGAATGAGTAGGATTTGGGTCAAAGCTGGAGTTAATCTTCTCTTAATCAGGAGTGATTAGAAAAGGATATACTTGAAATGTGCAGAGGGCATTCCAACTGATTGGTGGCCAAGACATACAAAATGTTCCCACCTGTTTTTTGGGTTGGTTTTTTTTTTGTAACTCATGAATTAACTCCGACTGGGGAGGGGTTCTTCGCTTGTCAAGTTATTAAGAAACTTTCACAGCAGGAATTAAGTGCAAATCAAGGTTTAATGTACGTGGCCAGCTTTCATACAGAAGAAAATATTCACGGCTTTACATTTTAAAGGAGGTCAGCAATTGGAAGAAAACATTGGCATTTTGCTTTAAATGACATTTACAGTGTCTCATCCCAAGAAATAAACCCTTAAGACAGCTTTTGAAATGTGAAACACACTGCCTTAAACCTAAAACACCACTGACATTTGCACAACCATGAATGGCTTAGTTGAGATCTTTGTATATGAACTGAAGTGCAATGTAAAAAGGACACAGGGACAAAAAAAGAAAAGTCTTCTCTCTGATGACAAACTGATCTATGACACTGGAGCTGCTTGTGCATATCAGAACTAAATGAAAAGCTGCTTTGATCCACAAATATATTTGCTGAATATTATCACACCATTGTTTTAATGCCTCTTGTAAACTTAATTGCAACTTACTAGAAAATTGGGAATATGTTTGAATTTTTTTTGTATGCCATGGGGTTTCATTATATATTTAATACGTTTTTAATTTAAATGCAACAATCAGATGAACTGACTGAAGGGAACACATATCTTATATGCAATCTGGAGCCCCTGTTTCTATGTTTATCATAACAATCTATCCACATATTAAATGATTGTCATCAGTGTATAATAATTGGTATGGCAAAGATATGGCCCATATGTTGTCAGATAAATTGAATTCTTGCCACGAGGCCGAGTAATGATTAAGAAAAGACTTGCAGGATTGAGGCTTAAGACAGATTTTTCAATCACAGTTTGTTGATACTGTGACTTGCTGGTCCGATATTGTTCCTTCCTAACACCCCACAACAAATGGTGCCCTGTGTCAATTTTTAATAGGATAGAGGTCACTCTCTGACCACTTCAATTTTGTGAAAACCTCCCAATATTTATCTGAAATCGTTTACAATCTCAGACCAACTTTGTTCTCTCAGTATTAGCTGGAAGACCCTAATCATGACCAAGCAGGTAAGGCAACGACACACACTGATGATTGTGTTGTTTTCTGGTCAAACCTTTCCATCCATACGTCAGAAATGGTCAAGGACATACGAGCGACACGCTTGTGTGTGCTTACTAAGGTTTCTAATTGGTCCATCTATCTAGTGCCAGGTTAGACCTTTGTCTTTCTTAGTACACTACCACAGTGTACTAAGGGTAGATTACAGGGTAGATTTACTGTGTGCACTATTCAGTGTCTGTATTCCTGTCTCCCAGAGGGTGAATTGTAATGATTTCTGTAATAATTTTGCCTTCCCAAGAGCCCTGTCTTATGGCTGACATTTTTGGTTGAGAGTGAAACATCTGCATAAATTAGCACTCTAACATTTATTACAGATGTTCGTCTCAGCGGGTATTGGGATAACCTTGAAATCCTGGCTGTCTTCCTCTGAGCCACGAGTTTGCACGATTGAGATATTTTCTAGCTTAAACCAATCTGACTCGAATATAGATAATCGTCAAGCCAAACAGAACCATAAAAGCAAAGTATGTATTTGAATGTATTGGAGATTGGAGACATATAAAGCATAAAGGCCATTACCTCACATTTCAGTGAGTCCAAATTGAATTTTCTCCTATGCTACTTTATCCAACTCAAAGTTGTGGATGGATTGAAGCAGGCAGGTTGACAGTCCATCACAGAGCAAATTCACATCAGCTGGCAATTTATACTAACAAAATTATTCCCATATATATATATATATATATATATATATATATATATTTAAAAAATTTTATTGTAGGAGGCTAATAAAGGAGCATTCAAACTTTAGACTATGTCACTATAAAGCACTGAACTGTTACAGCCCTTATTCATGGCAAAAAAAACCCCAGAAACAAAACACAAAAAAATCCCAACAATGTTATTTTTTTCTAGACTGGCAACTCTAACCCTATTCTAAGAAAATTGCCATTTTATGCATGTAATCTTGCTAATGTTAGTTTTATGGTGAGCAGATGCCTGCAGGACTGCTACACTAACAGACTATATTTCTGTATTTCTCAACTTTTCGCAGTCAGTGGCACACGCTCATGTGTCATCCTATGATTGAACCTCAGTTGAAAGGGGGTGTCACACAGGAAAAACACTCAAGTGGCTTCTTTTCAAGGTCATTGGTAAACAATGCACTTTATTTCTTGGTTCAGACGACCTGCTGCCTATATTAGACCCTAAGGAGGCTGCAGGTGGCAAAAGGCTTTGCTTAATTTGATCTGAGGTGAAAATGACTCACCATAGATGACTTATAACTCCTGAGGTGTCATTCTATTTTAAAACATCTTCTAGTGTCCTGCAGTGCTGGGCTTTTCAAAGACAAGGCGGCTATAACCAAATGGGTTGGCTCTATTGTCATTAGATTTTTGGGGGCAGAATTTTGGGTGGTATTTGCCAATTTAGATCCTCAATATAATGTTTCCCCTCTTTCGACATTCAACAAAATGTGATTAACCTTTAAAACACAATTCAAAACATACGAGCAAGGAAGGAACAGAGGCCACATAATGCGGATCATCTTATGTTATGCAAGTTCAGTGGGAAGCTGCAAGTGGAGGCATCCTTCATCTGACGCCAGATGAGAATCGCCTTCAGGCAGTGGCACAGCAGCATTTTGGTTTCACCTCAGTCACCTGCCCTCTGCATGTGCCACTGCACACACTCGTGTGAAGATATTGGCAGTCGTTGCTCTTTGGGTGGATCGCGGTCAGTTGGAAAATCCTGATGTATTGCCCAACACTAGAATAAAATCAAGCTGGGTGAGTGATAACTCGACAACTATTCTGCCCACATGAGCAATAAACCAGCAGGATAAATCTGTCTGAATAAGCATAGGTTGCCCTCATGTCAGTTTATGCAAAGATGTGCAATAATCCTCAGTAAATCATTGTTTGTGTTGGCTCTCTTCTTTCTCCTTGAACCTTGAAAGAAGAAGATGTAAGCAGAAAATCATTAAATCGTTTTTGACACATTGATAGACGACATTGGGTTTGATGACTGATCTGTTCATAGCTTCATTTCCAGTTGTGCGAAAGCTACAGGAGACAGTTTCTTATCGGTCATATGTTTCTCTCTCCTCAGGCGGTCTGTTCATCAGAAACACTGATCAGGAGTACACCGCCTTTCGGTTGGCGATCTTCCTGCACAACACCAGCCCGAACGCCTCGGAAGCCCCATTCAACCTGGTGCCTCATGTGGACAACATCGAAACGGCCAACAGCTTCGCTGTCACCAACGCCTGTAAGTCTGTCTCATGACTTCATGTGTGAGTGTTTGTTTTGTTGTTGGAACCCAGAATCTGTTTTTTTTTTTTTTGTCCTGCTGGTTTTCTTGAGTTTTTTTTATAACACTTAAGCATTATGGTTCATATCACTTTTAAATGGACACATTCTTCTACTTGGGTTCTTCCAATAATGAGTAAGGTTATGTGTTCTTTATTACTATTTATTAGAATTAATTTGGCTTTTTAATTATTTCACAGACTGCTCTAATTTACGACAATGCCAAATTTCAATTCCTGACACTTTGAACTCAGGTTTTATTTTCAAACATTGATTTGCCATTAATGCACACAATGTATTCTTCTGAGGCTTTGATTTGAGCATGTCAGGATTCACTATGACTTTTCTGTGGGAACTTACTTCCCGGTTCGGGTCTCGTCTGAGCAGCTTTACCCGGCTTCTGTCAAGAAAGGACTTGCTTCATATTGTCATTGGTGTAGCATCAAAGGACATGTGTGAATCACATAGCGGTGCTTCTGGTGGAAAGATGAGTAAAGACTAGAATGGCTGTCGATGTTTCGGAGTGCCACATCAGACCTCAAAACAACAGTGACTGTACATCCCTGCAACCATCATTAAACAATTGGATCTTCACTCGGAACAAGCCTCGTGCATGATATATAAACAGCTTCTGTTGCTATTTTCTCTGTTTTGGAGTTTAACCTGACATCAAATTCTGGTTGTATTTTAAACACTTTCATGACCATGATTACCCGTTGACAATATTGGAACAATACATGACACTGGCATTGGGGTTGATTCATCTGCAGAAGTTTCATTCAGAAACACACCACCAACTATTTTGTAAAACACATTCGATTATTTTTAACTTTCAGCTTCAGGCAAACATTTCCTTCATATGTTACATTTTTAGCCAAACTAGCCTTCATCGCACAGAATATCAGAAACATATGACCAGAACTTCAAATAACTACCATCATCTGTTCTGACCCAACAGCCATTTTTTTTGCAAGTTGCATATAACAGTATAAATGTACGTGGCATTAAAGGTAAAATTAGGTTAGGATAATGGGTTTCATTCGAAGAATTCCACATTGATGTCATATTTAAGTTAGTGTGTTCCCATCTGAACAGTCAACTGTTTGTGTGGCAGCACAGTTGATCTGCCACAACATGCCAGCAGGGACGGGAACTGTACACACAAACACCAATCACACACGTTGCCATAGTTAGATCTGCTAACGGGAGTCAGCAGTGATTTTTAGAGATTATCCCCAGGGAAACGTTTTCTTTCTTTCCTCTCTTTCTCACTCTCATCTCAGTCTGAAGCCTTTGTTTGTCTGCAGGGTGGTGGACGTCCCCGCAAAGACCATAAAACACTTGAGCCTGATGTCTTCTGCTATCTGTGGTGTGATCTGGTGTTAAAAAAATCAATGGCTAAATTAAGCAGTGAATGAAGTGCTTTTATGTGTGTTTGGTAATCGAGGGGGTGTCCTGCGAGTGAGAGGACAAGAGCTTTAAGATGTTTATACTGTGTGTTCAGACAAAGATAACTGGCTCTTCTGATTAGTTTTTGAAGTATTTTCGTAGATTTTTTTTTTTTGGGCAATTTGCCATAATCATTAGGCTTTAGAATACAAAACCGCTGCTGTCAGTATTAGAATTTTACTAACTGGTGATAATATTATTGATTAATCTCATATTTATCTTTGTTGATTTATGGATCTTATTCAGAGAGGAAACATATGGCACCAGTTCCAAACATCATAGTATGACCACGAAAAATAAAATCTCTACTGCATCTGCTTGTGTAGATTTGAACGCCTTATGACCTCAAGATTGAGAAACATTTTTGACACACTGATATCTTTTTACCCTGCAAAGATATATTTACCCCAATACTAAAATGCAAGCTGTATCCCAATCATCTGTGCTGACTCCAAACAGCAAATAAGAAACTCAAGCCTCCGTCTGTAACATTATATATCTGGATTTCTCTGCAGGGATCATTCAGACTGCTGACAGAGGCATTCAGCTCAAATACCTTTGTAAATAAAACCAGCACATTTGTTAGGTTTTGCCTGCTGGTGACCTCTTATATTAAATTACAGGAAATAAAACTGCATTGATCTGTGAGCGGAAATGAGTAGAAGATGGAAATAAAGCAAGAAAGCCTTGGAATGTAGGTTATGAGCACGGAAAATTAATATGAGATGAAGAAGTAAAACAACTGCAGTGTGATGTAATGTGTGTGCATAAAGTATAGTGCATTTGCATTTGCATATGCATTGTATAAATACGCCTATGTGAGTATTTAGGTCATAATTACAATATGTTGACTAGTAAACTATGAGCCAAATGGCCACATTTGGTAATTTCCTGTAAACTAGCAATGGTATTTTAATGATTGCAACAGAGAGCATGTTTGGATAGTTTTGTAAAACCTGCGCTGCTTGTGTAAGATTTGAAGAATCTGAGAAAATTAAGACACTGTTTCATTGCTAGTCAGTTATTAAAACACCTGATTTATATTTGTTACCCTTTACTGGGAAAGTTATATAACCTTGTCACAATCCAATGTTTCTAGTTTTCTGTAAAACCAGCCGTTAAAAGTTGTGGGGAATTACAAAACGCATAAATAACACATTCGTTGCAGGGCACGAGTAATTAGTACTTTACTTACTTTACTCTATATATATATAGAGTAATATATGTTTATTGTATCACAACTCGTGAGAATAGAGATTTCTATATAAGCTGTGAAACATGATGTCAATATTGTTCATATTTTTGGTTTTGGACTTTCCAAATGTTTGTACTCTACATGACATTTATTGTTTATTAACTTTAAAATGTTATCAAATAAATAAATAAAGGTAGCCTTTACCAACACCAAAGTGACAATCTCAGTTTCAGTGAGTGTCCAACAAAGGATTAACTTGTAAATATTGTATTTTTGGAGATTTATTTACATTACATATTAAGGGAGTGGTAACAACATTTTGCCACCTTTAATTATTTAGAAAGACACTAATCCCATTTGAAGACATTTTCAGACTTCAGTTAGGAGTGTGGTGTGTGGACAAGGCTGCAGTGTTTAGCAGTGTTACCTTGAAGCAATAATATGTCTGATTTGAGTTCAAGCTTGAATGCGTTCTATGGGAGGGTTGCATATTCTTCCTGTTGGTGCATCTGTTTTCTGCAGGTACAACAGTTCCTGTCTACACACAAAAAAACCAAATAAAAAAGAAACACTCTTGAGGGAAAATTGTCTTTCTCATTGCCTGCAAATGTAAATATGCGTGCCTCTGACTGTGGACAACGCAGTATGTAAAAAACAGATAGAGTGTTGGAATATCCATCTATATAGCACAGTTCACTATTTAAAGCAAATTTGAATACATCTGTAATGATCTGCATTCGAGCAGATAAAGTGTTTCAGTGCATAAGAGGTTTTTTTTCACAAGGCCCTTAAAAGCATGCTGTAATTTCACAGAAATATAGACACTTTAAGAGACCAAAACACTGAGGTTTATTCAACTATGCACAAGGCTCCAAACAGGGTTGTTGTTCATCTGGTCAATTCAGACCCCAAAGTGATGCAGTGAGACAAAAAGCGGCTGTTGGAGTGAAGCAATGTCAGAGGAGAGCAGCAGCTGTGCTATTGTCGGTGGGAGTAAACTGTAGATTTCCCGGAACAGAAAGAAAATATGGGGCTTTTTCACCTCCGGTTTAATGGCTGCACAGTCACAGGAAGTCAGACTGCAGCTCATTGATTGGCCAAGCCAAATCAGAGCAGAATTACATGAGCCAATCAATGGCTCTGATAGCTCTGGGCCAGCGGGGAATCTGAGATCGAACTCCATTGCTAGTTTTCTCCCCCAGTTTTACATTTCCCAGTGTATCCTCTTTTTCTTTTGTCGTCCTGCAGTTCAGTGTGTTATCAAAGGCCCCTCAGATAATGGTTATGATTCAGCAGAGCTGCCGCGTGACGTTTAAGGGTATAGCGTACATTTGGGAAGAGCAGATGAGAGACGGAGCTAATTTGTGAAGAGAGATTAGGCCATTCAGTCGCTCCGCGCGCTGCTGTCAGGAAGCCTGATGGGGATAATTGGAAGGAGGACGGGGACAAATGTTGTTGTATGTTCCCATTGTCATTGATATAATCATTTTGCAGACGCAGACACTGATAAATTCAGCGGCATTTGTTTGATTTACAGTTTAGGTTCCTTATTACACACAGTGGGGTTACTGGAATTGCTGCCATCATACTATGAAATGGTGCTACTGGAAAGTATAAGATTTTGTCTTTTAAAAATCCCCCAAATTGTCACATTTAAAAAAAAAAAAAAAATGGTAAAATGGTCTGGATTTATATAGCGCCTTCTAACCACACTGAGTGCAGTCCCAAAGCGCTTTACATATCAGCTCACTCACCCATTCACACACCAATGGGACAGAGCTGCCATGCAAGGCGCTAATGAACCACTGGGAGCAATTTAGGGTTCAGTGTCTTGCCCAAGGACACTTCGACACATAGACCGGTGTAGACTGGGATCGAACCTCCGACCCCTCACTCCGAAAGACGACCACTCTACCACCTGAGCCACGGTCGCCCCGTTTTATATTATATATAATATAATGTTATATTGTGGAGGCGGACGAAGGAGTCGAGTCGCTTTTTCCTTTATTTTCTCCAACCGTCTGACAGTTCACCTGTCAAATAACCAACCCCATGTGTCACCGCACTTCCCCTTATATCCCCTCCCACTATCAACACCACACCACGTGCCCGACACACCCACTCCATTCTGGTTGGGAGAACCTCCCTCTCAGGTGCACACCACACAGGCCCCCTGTGTGGTGTACTACTGGTGTACTCCTGGTACTACTACAAAAAACATTTTTTTTTTTTTTTTTCTTTAGTCCCACTTGGGTGGTCTGCACAGCCGACCATATCGGCTGCGCTGCACCACCACAGGAGGAGGTGCAGGAGGAGGTGCAGGTACCGGCACCGGGTTTACTGCAGGTGCAGGCGCTGTGGCAGCTGACGACTTGGGGGGGCGCCCACGTCTTGGGGGCTGTGCCACCTCCACCGGCTGCTCCGGCATGGTGTGGGCCGGCTTCAGGCGGTCCAGTGAAACCCGGATCCGTTTACCCCCCATGTCCACCACAAAGTTCTTTGTCCCTGCCTCCAGGACATGAAAGGGGCCGTGATACGGCGGCTGAAGTGGGGAACGGTGAGCGTCATGTCTGATGAAGACATATTTGGCTGTCATCAGGGTTTTTGGGACGTATGACCGGGGAAGGCAGTGATGAACTGGGACCGGGTCGAAGGTGTGGACTGCGCCGTTGAACCTTGGTGGTCCCGCTTTGACCCCCCAGGGTTCTGATGGCTGTGGCAGGAACTCTCCGGGGACCCGTAGTGGCTGCCCCAACACCAGCTCCGCAGACGATGACTGGAGATCTTCCTTCGGAGCCGAACGCAGGCCCAACATGACCCATGGCAGTCGGTCAGCCCAGTTGCTGTCTGTGAGTGTGGCTCGGAGCGCGGCCTTCATTGTGCGATGGAACCGCTCACAAAGTCCATTGGCCTGTGGGTTGAATGCCGTCGTCCGGTGCAGCTGCACTCCCAGGCCTTTAGCCACCTCTGTCCACAGCTCAGACGTGAACTGGGAGCCTCTGTCCGAAGTGACGTCCAAGGGCGTGCCGAACCGTGCCACCCAGGTGGCTATGAAAGCGCGAGCCACCTCTGCCGACGTTGTTGAAGCCAGCGGGACCACCTCTGGCCACCTGGTGGTCCTGTCCACCATGGTGAGGAGATGAGTGAAGCCTTGGGAGGGAGGCAGCGGACCCACCAAGTCCAGATGCACATGGTCAAACCTCCGTTCCGGGACCAGGAACGGTTCTAGGGGGGCTTTGGTGTGACGCTGTACCTTGGCCCGCTGACACGCCACACAGGAGGCTGCCCAGCTCCTGACGTCCTTCTTGAGGCCCGGCCAGACAAACTTTGCCCCCACCAGCTTCACCGATGCTCTCACGCCTGGATGCGATAGGGCATGAACAGCATCAAAAACCTGCCGTCTCCAGCCAGCAGGTACCATGGGGCGGGGCCGACCTGTAGACACGTCGCAGAGGAGTGTGGCACCATCGTCGTGGAACAGCAAATCCTGCAGTTGTAGACCTGTGGTGGCTGTCCTGAAGGCCTGAATGTCAGAGTCTGCCTGCTGGTCGCTGGCCATGGCAGTGTAGTCCACCCCAAGGTGCACAGAGTCCACGTGTGCCCGGGAGAGGCAGTCGGCCACAGCATTGCTTTTTCCAGCCACGTGCTGAATGTCTGTGGTGAACTCGGAAATGGCAGAAAGGTGGCGCTGCTGCCGCCCAGACCATGGCTCCGAGGTCTTGGACATGGCGAAGGTGAGGGGCTTGTGGTCCACAAAGGCAGTAAACCGCCGACCTTCCAACAGGAACCTAAAATGGCGGACAGCGAGGAAAAGAGCCAAAAGTTCTCTGTCGAATGTGCTGTACTTCCTCTCGTTGTCGCGCAGTTGTTTGCTGAAAAACGCCAGAGGCTGCCAGGCTCCAGCCACCCATTGTTCACATACTGCCCCCACTGCGTAGTCTGAGGCATCGGTGGTGAGCGCTACCGGTGCCGTGGGAGATGGGTGGGCCAGCATGGCGGTGTTGGAGAGCGCAGCCTTGGCCTTTTCGAAAGCCAGGATCCTCTCTGCGGACCAGTTCACGTCCTGCTTGGCCTTTCCGCCCCTCAGGGCTTCATAGAGAGGCCGCATCAGCTGAGCTGCATGTCTGATGAAGCGGTTGTAAAAGTTAACCATGCCCAGGAACTCCTGCAGTGCCCTGATGGTCTTTGGGCGCGGAAAAGCAGTGATTGCTTTCACCTTAGCTGGTAAAGGCACCACTCCCAGTGCTGCCACATGGTGGCCCAGAAAGTCAATCTCTGAGAGTCCAAAACAACACTTAGCTGGGTTCACGATCAGTCCATGCTCCTGCAGTCTTTCAAAAAGCTGACGCAGGTGTAGCAGGTGCTCCACGGGCGAGGCGCTGGCCACCAGGATGTCATCCAGGTAGATGAATAGGGAAAGGTAAGCCCCTTAACACGGAGTCCATCAAGCGCTGGAACGTTTGTGCTGCACCTTTCAAACCAAATGGCATCCGCAGAAACTCAAATAGTCCAAAAGGTGTGATCACTGCAGTTTTGGCTACATCCTGCGGGTGGACTGGCACCTGGTGGTAGCCTCTCACCAGATCCACCTTGGAAAATATTACCTTCCCTGCCAGGTGGACAGAAAAGTCTTGGATGTGCGGAACAGGGTACCGATCATGTGCCGTGACTGTATTAAGGCGTCGAAAATCCCCACAAGGCCTCCAACTCCCATCAGATTTTGGGACCATATGCAATGGGGATGCCCACGGGCTGTCAGAGCGCCGCACGATACCCAGTCTCTCCATAGTGGCAAACTCCTCCTTAGCAATCGCCAGCTTTGCCGCATCCAGTCGGCGGGGGCGAGCAAACACCGGCGGCCCAGCCGTGGGGATATAATGTTCCACTCCGTGTTTGACTACGGCTGCTGAAAACGTGGGGACTGTCAGTTCAGGAAACTCTGCCAGGAGCCGCTGGTACACATCCCCCGAAGCCAAGATATTAGGAAGGGACACCGCTTCTCCTTTCCCCAACGTGCAGGAGAAGGAGGAGAATGAGACGGCGTCCACTAGGCGGCGATTCACCATGTCCACCAGGAGTCCATGCGCACACAAAAAATCTGCTCCCAGGATGGGCACGGATACCGCAGCCATCACAAAATCCCATCCGAACTGACGGCCATTAAAACACACATTCACGAACCTGGTGCCAAATGTGCGGATGGAAGTCCCGTTCGCAGCATCCAGAGGCGGCCCTTTACCGCCGCTCTCGACGTCGGTGGGGGAGGCGGGAATGATGCTCCGCTGGGCGCCGGTATCCACGAGGAAGCGCCTCCCGGATACAGAGTCTTTAATGAAGAGCAGCGTTCCGATGTCCCCGGCGCTCATGGCTGCTAACGAGTGCCGGGTCTGGCGTTTCCCTGCACAGAGAAGGAGCAGGGCGGCGTGCAGCGCTTGGCTCTGCTCCTGAACCGCCGGTGAAAAAAACACAGCTGGTTGTCATTCCTGCGCCGATCCGTAATCGTCCCGACCGCAAACTGCACTTCCTCCTCCGGCCGGTGTTCCGGTGGCTCCGGCAGGACTGCATGCACTCCGTACTGCCGTGATGCGAGCAGGAGCTTGTCTGCCTCTTCCGCCAGCCCCCGATAGTCCTTTGTGCGCACGAGTGGAGAACTCGCCAGAGCCGTGCGGACCGGAGCTGGGAGTTGACGCAGAAACAGGTGGATAAACAGGAACTCCGCGTCCCCCGATCCCCGCAGCGTCAACATGTTCTCCATCAGCTCCGTGGGTTTACTGTCTCCCAAGCCGTTGAGAGACAGGAGCCGCTCGGCTCGCTCGGCGTCGGGAATCTGGAACAGCCGTAGGAGCAGAGTCTTGAGGGCGGAGTACTTTCCTTGCGCCGGCGGGTCCCGGAGCAGCCCCATCACTCGGCGGGTGGTGGAAGAGTCCAGAGCTGCCACGACGTGGTAATACTTGGTGTCGTCGGCCGTGACTCCTCGGAGGTGGAACTGCGCCTCGATGTGCTGGAACCACGGTTCCGGATGATGTGGCCAAAACTCCGGTAATTTTACCGCTGCGGCGTACACCACGGGCGCTCCGGCCGCCGCGCCGCCGGGGATCGTACTGCTGCTGGCTTCGGTCGACATGTTCGCTTGTCAGGGTCACCAATGTGGAGGCGGAGAAAGAGGAGACGGACGAAGGAGTCGAGTCGCTTTTTCCTTTATTTTCTCCAACCGTCTGACAGTTCACCTGTCAAATAACCAACCCCATGTGTCACCGCACTTCCCCTTATATCCCCTCCCACTATCAACACCACACCACGTGCCCGACACACCCACTCCATTCTGGTTGGGAGAACCTCCCTCTCAGGTGCACACCACAATATATTCATTAAATATATTAAACAGTTTCATACCTTTTTCTGCATCCGTCTTTAAAAAAGAGTTCATAATATATGGATTTAGTACGACAAAATGAACACAATTCGACTGTCACATTTAATAGTTTATGCAGCAGTGTTCTGCAATGCATCAGTGTGATCTTCTGTATAATTCCATTTAAACACTGAAATAATGGTGGAGCCATTTGTTAGTCCCTGTGTTGAAGCCGTGGTTCATTGTCTCTAAATGCCAGGAGGAAAAATTACGCTAAAGCTTAACAAATAAGTTTAAAAAAAAATCAATCACTGCTAAATAAATTACTTAATAAAACAATAACTTGCATATAAATTCTCAACTTTACTTGTTTAATGAGATAAAGTTGGTACCACATGGTATGTGATTAGAATTTTGAGAGAAACCTTTATAGCTATGTGTCAATAAGTTTTTTGAGAAGAAGCAGGCCAACAACTCCACACTAAAAAAAAGACTTCCAATCAAACATAGAAGAATGAAAAACCATGTTGAAAAATGTATTTAATGTTTAATTGTTGAGATTTTCATGTGTAAATGCACCTTTCTTTAAACTCGTTTTTGACTTTAATAACCATGTTGATCTTGTATCTCTGGTGAATGAGGGAGTACGCCATTTGTTTGTCTGCACACAGCATCTCAAACACCAGTTATCAGATATTGTGAATCACAAATCAATGATAAAGAGGATGGCACAAAAAGGATGACGTGTTCTTTTTATTTGAGTAAAATATTGTGTTTTCTCAGTTTCCTCGGGGGGAAAAAAAGTGTCTGTATCCTCATTACTTGACACTTGTTAGGCTTTTTTTTTTTTTTTTGCATAATACTTTATTCAACAAAGTGTAACTGTTATAACAACCATTTTCATCTTGTAGTTCTGATGATGACATAATAACACAGCTCAGTGTTTCACCACTAATTGCAAAAATAATTTTACTCAGGTGTCTTTTAGTTTTTCCAAAGTGCAACATCATGGTTTACTTAAAAAGGTTCCAATCAAATTTTAACATTTATTGATGACAATTATTTGTGACAATTATTTTTGTTTTATTTGTAAATTATTTCTTTAAAAAAATCCACCCTCATTATTCTACACTTGTTAAGGCTTTAAGAAGTTTAATCAAAACAATGGCAGCATTTCTGTTAAAAGTCAAACAATTATAAACCACAGAAACCTTCTCAGAAGTTGTATATTCCAATGTGTATTGGAGATTCTGTTAGCATGATCTCCTCCCAGCATTTTACACCATTTTCAACACACGCCTGTTTCATATAATCATATTCATAAAGGAAACATACTTTCCTGTTATTTTACATGTTCATCAGACACAACTTAGTGCTGTAAAATCCTATCCCACGTGTAATTCTTTAGAAGATCTGGGTAATAATGATGTGCTGAAAACATAATCAAACTGTAAAGAATAGGAAACCTTGCAGACAACCTGAGTCTTGTAAATTTGCAAAATAAACAACAACATTGTCTTACTCTGCGCATTTATTTGTATTGTTACTGACCGAACAAGAAAAACGGCCACGGAAAAGAAAGCTTTTAATCTTACATATGATGCATTGCTCGTCATTAATTCACTATCGGCTCTTTATAGCAAAATGAGACACACATTCATTTTGTTTGCAGATTTCAGTCTGTCTGCTTTTTTTTTTTTTTTTTTTTTTTTTAATGGTGTTAGCTGAGACTACGGTCTACGGGTGTGATATGGAAATTCCCCATCTCTCAGATGTGTGGAAAGCTTGCAAAGAAAATGCCAAACCAACAGACTGCCTGGTTTATTATGAAATACTGAGCCAGCATGACGATCATTTCATGGATCTGTGCCTCGCTGTCACAGTGCCATTCCTGGTGATGTGCTGAAGTTCAGGATGGTCAGAGCGACTCCGTTAATGCCTGCGAGTCCTTGAACCTGAAAGGCGTCATGACCGTTTGTCCCTTTGATGTGAGGAAAATCTCCTCTGGGACTTGAGACTGAAAGTCAATGAGAACATCCAGGTGTTTCAGACAACAGCCTCTGAACCTCGTCAGAGAAAATTGGCAGAAAGTCAAGGCACTATGAACATCAGCGTTGGTGCTGTGCAGAAGAATTTGGTATATCCCATCTATTTTCAGCACAGTACAGAGTTTAGACTCGGAGAAAAAAAAATACCACACCTAAGAGATTTAACATCAACAATACTTCAGAGGATGATTCTCTAAGCACAGATTTGCTACAATGAAGGTGAATGAAAATGAGGATGAAGAAGGGAGGGGATAAAAAATGAGAGAAAAGGAAAGAGGAAGTCCTCTTTCTTGGGGACAGACTGAAATTGTATTCATGGCTTAATGAATACTGAGATGAATAACAACATACTGTAAGGGGTGTATATTAACTAAAGTAAGTAATAAGGTCACTTCGGAGTTAAAAGCAGGCTCAGACTTTTCACATAAAAAGATGAATAGACCAAAATTAACAGTACACCTCAGTTTGACTTACATTGCATTGAAATTCTGGCAGGGTACAAGACGCACACATTTTACAACTTATATCAAAACAATAGTTTCTGTTTGAGCAAATTTAAATGATAGTATGTGCAATGCAGTTTTAATCAAAGTTCCTGAAGATTTATAACCTCGATCTTGATTAAAAAAAAAAAAAAAAAAGAGCAAACGCAGTACAAAATTAATATTTATCAAGTCATGAAGTACACACATTTTAGAATTTAATGTAATAAAGTGTGATAAATGTATGAAATTGCAGGAATCACACAGTCTCTAGGCTGCTCAACAGAGCAACAGAAACAGCTGGTTAAGCACAACATGTAGGCAAAGCCTTTGTTTGCTCATACTTGAATGGGAGAGAAAATAAATGGGGAAATCATTATGTCATTGACCTTTGGTTCACCTTCGATAAATCACATTTTCTATTTCTGTGCACTCTAATTACAATGAGGGTTAAATTGAGACTTTGTAGGATTTTTTGTGTTTGCGTTACCCATTGGTCTAATTATTAATATTTTCTTTTTCTTTTCTTTTTTTTGCAACAATGCAACATTCAGACTGCAAGCTTAGCTCCAATTATCCTCTCAACCTCATTACTTCATTAGCTAGACAACATTGTATGATGAGTCAGATCTAATTAAATATGTCCCATGTGGACAGTTCAAGCAGGTATTTGAAAATGTCAGTTTGACCACAGAATTACCCCGATGGTACCTCTGCACCACCTCTGTGTTTATGAGTGTATTACTGTCTGAGCAAGAACCTGATTCCAACTGTATTTTCATGAAAATTAAGAATTATTGAAAAAAAAAAAAAAGATTGGAGATGATTGGATTGAAGTGAAAGGGAAACTGTATTTTCATGGAAGAGCAGCGAGTTAATTGGTTTTCAGTAAAATTAGGATATAGGTAAACAACCTCATAACAAGGAGCAGCATGTCATCAAGGTACACAGCCACTGAGTGTTGGATCTGCATGACTTCATTAAGAACTCTCAATACGACCACACAGAAGATAAAATGGAAACTAATCAGTGTCTCCTTGAGAGGCTGTACACGCCCCCACCTCCCCGGCTGAGGCTTTTTTACAGAGTTCGCATGTTCTCCTTGTGCATGTTTAAGATTTCTCTCTACTCGGTCTCAATACATTTGACATGAATGGTCATTGTACACAGTAGAAATGCCCATAGGTGCCAATGAGTCTGTGGCTTTCTTTCCTCGCCCACTGTTGACTTGAATCTTGGAGTTTGATGAAGCGGTATAAGATGGATGGGCTGCAGAGTCCTCACATGTGTCTCGCTGATCCATCAACATATTATTCTTCCAGCTGATCTTGTGTTTTGTGGTAACCTCTTCACCACGTAGCCATGGCAAGTGCAGAGGTGGAATGAGTTAATTTGACCTCCTACGTGTAGCCCCTGCATTCTCCCTCGCTGAAACAGTGACATCTTAATCTGCATTGAGTCATTTATATTCAGCATGGCACTCTGACTCACTTCAGATCAAGATAGCAAGCAGCCTGTGCTCCTATATGCACTCGCGCTGCACAGGAGAGTCTGCGTTTTCTCCATCACTCACATGTGAACACTTGCCTTCCTTGTCCTTCTTTGAGCATTGAAAAAGCCCTCCCATTTTGTGCTTTAGCGCTGCTTTCAAATGGCTTCTGAGTGTCTGCGTGCATGCACACAAACAACTCGCCTGTGTTGCATGTTAGTCCTATTTAAGTCTATTATCTCTCCCTCCACGGGCTCCTTTCAGAGGGGCTCTTCTTCTCTGTAGTGCTGCCCTTTAAATGGCTGCCGGTGCCCCTCATTTGTCTGAGGATACTTCTGCATGGGTGAAAACATACAAGCCTTTCGGCGATGGATACTTGTATATGTGTGTGTAATGGCTGGTGTTGGTGGAGAGAAAAGATGGAGAGAAAGGGATGAATGGGGGGCTGCTAATGAGAGATTAATGTGGTGAAGCAGGGAGGAAGTGGAGGGGTGAAGAGACGCAGGGGTGTACAAAAGCAGAGGTAATGGGAAAAGGGATTTTTTTTTTTTAAAGAATCCTTATCTGAAGGTAAAGCGTAAGCGTGATGAAACCTCACTGTTGTGAAGCACAGTGCACAGTTTGAGCTATTTCTGCATCTTTGAAAACATTTTTTTATCTCTATTTGCTGTTTGTACGTGATGCTGCATCATTAGTCATATGGTGCTAAATTTAGAACATGTTTTGATAAAAAGTGCACCATGTGTCACTGTTCCAGTGGTGGGTGAAATGCAAGGACAACTGGTGCAGAAGTTGACTTTGCGGTAAGAGAGATTGCGCAGGTGCTACAAAGTGCTTCTGCAGACATCCAGTATTAAAGTATACACAACATGCGCTGTATGTGATGGTCTGTCAACTTTACTTTTCATACCAGAAATTATCAAGGAAGTTTCACTGGCATTAGGAAAATTAAAATGAAGATCAAGCTAAAAATAGCCATTATATAATTGTGATGAGCTTTACTTTTATTTTATTGTAAATGTATTTGATGTGTCTTGCTGATGAAGGAGCCTTAATCACTACACTGGGAAGATATAATTCATACTTGCCATAAAAATTATTATGAAGAAAGAAGATATATATGTAGACCAGATGAAGCATTTCTTTCCTATCCTTTTTTCACGCCCTGACAATAGTTGACTGAAATAATCAAAACAGGCAAAGCAACACAAGGAGATAACATAGTGACACAAAATATACAAATTTAAATGAAAGGATGGAATAATATTAAATAAAGGGACAAGATAAGCTGAAGGCATGTCTGTAAATGTGCAATTCAAGAAGTTATTTAAAGAAAATCACATTTTCTGCAAAGCTTATGTCCTCGGGCAAGCCGTTCCAAAGGCGCTGACAGTAAAAACTCAGTCACCTTTTGAGGACCTGAAAAACGAGCAAAGCTAATGTTGCAATCATGAGTAAGAGGGAGTTGGGAAAAATACCCGCTTGGCAGTGGGAAAATGCCTCTGAATGCAGTCAAACTGTTAAGGTGACTGAATGTACTCGCTCTATGCATGAAAAAAAGTTATTCCCTTCCTGTTTTTGTTCATGAAATAACGATAAAACTAAAAAGCACTATTGCAATACCAATGCCAGGAAAGAAATTAACAGCTTTAAAAGAAAATGTTCACACAGTCTCTGTAATATCCAATTTGTACCTCCTGGGTTTCAGTTCATCCCCCTCTTTGTTGATCTATGTGATGTCAAGCCTGTTTGTCTCTTTTCTGGACTCTAATAGCAGCAATAAAGTGACACTGCAGAAGGCGGCCATGTTGGTTATTTATTGTTATGTGAACGCTGTAAAGTGGGAAAATGGGACCTTCCCAACTGGTAACAATCCCTATTCTCTGCTGCATGAACGCAGCTTAATGCATTTTTAAAATATATAATCAGAAGTTTAATCACATGCAAAAGGAATCTGGGAAGTTGGCCAAAAGGAACAGAAGATAAAGGACTCTGGGGTCAGCGGTGTAGAGCCGGCTGTCAGATACAGAGATTTGACTTGACCTAAAGATAAAATACATTCTTAAGCTACAGGAAGGCCAAAGAAATGGCAGCTCAATGCTCCAAACCAAATGAAAGGAAATAAAAGAAAACTATATTTAAAACAGAGCACTGTGGAGGTCAGCAGGTTGACTCCTTCCCCTCCAGCCAACACTCATCTCCACTCTTTTTACCTGAGAGGAAGAGGAAGGAGAAGGACAATTATTACACCTTAAGTTATGGAACATTCAAATCACACCTGCTATTATACTGAAAATGAGTACATTGTTTGGATTGCTTTGATTATGTTCAAGTTGTTCTCACATTTGTGTTGTAATTTACCGGTGTGGAACAAAGCAGAAATAACCATTAAAAGATAAATTTTTAGATAAAGCTTACAATACTTCCACTGGAATAAATGCACAGGTAAAACTACTGTGGTGGTGTTATTAGTCATTTTGCAACTCATGTTTGCTTGTTGAATAAAACAATTACTCCATCCATCCAGTCATTTTATGTTCTGCCATATTCAACGTAACACTGGCGCTGATTTCAATCTTGAACCAGAGATATTCTTAATGTGAGGCGAGAATATTTCCCACTACAACACCCTGCACCAAAATACATTAAGAAGCTCTACTGCAATACAGTAGTTCAGAATCCTGTCTCATGTTGCACACACTTTTGCAAATCAAACAAAAACTGAGCAATGTCATGAGTATGATTTTGACTTTCACCAGATCCTCGAAGAGTGCACACTCCCCAAGTTTGAGGTTTGCCCGCACGGCACTCGTGAAATCCCAGATGTCTTTGAGTGCAAATAAATTCTAATCTTAAAAGTATTTCTTTGATGATTTCTGCTCGTTTGATTTTTATCTCCTCCCCTTCTGTTCCACTTCACCTCCCTCAGCCTCCACGTCTTGATCTGTGCATTGCTTATATAAGTGGTCCCCTGAGGTTTGTCTGCGAGATTGTGTGTGCATGTGCATACGTGTGTGTGTGTTTTGCGTGTTATTCGAGGTTGTGCGGGTTCAGGAAGAACTTTGCGGAGACAACTTGCACTGAGCAACAGTGGACTGTTAATGTGATCCTTCACACGTAGTTTGATTCTTGAAATCGATACTCTGCCTGAAGAAAAAAACATTACCGAGGATAAACTGGTCAAACAAGCATTTGACAAGCAAGAAACATTTCCAAAATAATTTTGAAAAGTTTCTCCATTGTGGCTTTTTAAAGCTCTTATTTATCAGTGATGGCAGTTACTTTTCTTGAAGAATCATTTTAATGGAAACATTAATTGTGTGCTGCTTGTTAAAAGTGATGTATTGAACTGAAGACTACAATGTTAAAAAGAAGTATTACTGCAATGTTGGCTTGCTGACATTAATATGCAATAATTATAATCTCCCATGAAACAGTTTTTAACAAAATTATTTCTATTTGATTAATGAACGTTGCTTGTTGATCATATTAAGGCGGTAAAGTTGAGTTTTATCCGAGAATTGCAAAAAAGCTCAATCAGACTTACAAAAAATGGCCATGTCAACACAGCTTAAGCTTTTGAAATTTGGCCAAGCTTCTAAGGGGTTCAAAAAGACTTAAATCTTTGAGTTTTGTTATTGATTGAGAATGTGTCTGATAGAGGTACACCAGAATGAAAAACGTGTTCCTTTGGAAGGGCAAGATAACCTGTTTTATAACTCTGTCTGGTGACGTAAGCGTTGGTCGTTTGAGACAGTTGAACCAACTGCTGATGCTATCATTCTTATTGAGAGAACGTTCCCTGAGGTAGGCTAACATCAGCTAATTTACAGCAGTGCTCATATCAGATTAAATACAGCTGTAGCTGCAAAATCCCTGAGTGCACTGAAATGAGTAAAGGTGCTTTTTTTATTTCTTATAAATCCAGCTTTTAATTTGTGGGGAGGAAGACTGTTATTCCCTCTCTGAAGGATTATGTGGTGTTGAACCAATTTGAAGTTTTCCTGACTGTTGTCAAGGGAAAAACCTTTACCAGAGGCTTAAAATAAACACCATTCCCATCCATTTCAGGCAAGAAGATAAACATATTCATAGTTTTGCAATTTAAAAGTTTCATAAAACAGTCTGTCCAAGCACAGGATGGTTTTAAACCTCTATACGTGCGTCTTTCTATAGTGCTTTATAACGCTTAAGCTTGAGTCGATGCCAGCTGACTACGGGGAAAAGCATAAACTGAGGACAGTTCACCAGTCCATCCAAGAAAGAAAAGAGAGATATAAATACACACACACACACACACACACACACACACACACACACACACACACACACACACACACACACACACACACACACACACACACACACCTACAGTACATACAGGGCTTGACTTGCTAAGATCAAATGTGTATTAAATTGAACATTCATTGAGTTAGGTTGCATATTTGGTTTGTGCTTATTTGCAGGGGATTTATTCAAAGTAACATTAAAGACACTGGAGCTTTAAAGAAAGTAATCAAAATTTGACCAAACATGATTGTCACGAAGTCTAAATCGGAAGTAGGTACAACACAGACAAAACCCTTTGATTAAGTCTGCAAATAAAGGTCATGGGGTGCCAGCTGAGGATTTGCCTCTCACCCCAATAGCAGTAGTATTTTTGCTAATTGCTAATTGATTAACCTCACATGCATGTTTGTGGATTGTGGGTGGAAAATTGAGTACATAATCATCCCAACCATAATCCCAAGTTTTTACTTGAGCTGGTAATATCCTGGTCATGAGGTGGGACACTACACCAACATGCAAAACGAGCCCATATTCAAAGCTGCAACTCCAGAAAATGAGAGCATCATGTGTTGAAACTGTCTTCTGTAGCCAGAGCAATTCAAATGAATGGCTTTGCTGTTTGCTCATTGAAATACAGCTGAAGTGTGTCAACAGGCCGTCCTGGGAAATGAAAATAGAGATAATGCAATTCAGTCGGCTACCTAAGTTTAATTAGTTATCATAGCCTGTGTCATTTGAAGGGGATTATCAAACATTTAGAAGCCATCAGGGGTGTGATGCCGCCTTCTTTTCTCAATTAGAAATCTATTGATGGATATGAGGATGTTTGATGACGATGGATTTCCTCCAAACTAGGGCAGCAAGTCAAGGCATTTTCGTGTGAATTGATCATTTAGAATTCTTTCTCCAAACGCTTGCATCTTTGCTTTTTAATGCAACACCAAGAAGGGAAACTCCATTGCAGTAAACAGCAGCTGATGGGTTTTATTGTGCAGTGAAAGGATTTTCTGTAGGATGGCTTCATATCCGGATTCAGTATATGCAGGACTCTTTTTGTGTTACAATATTTTGCAGCATGTGGAATTTATTCGTTTATTTTGCCTCATGATTTATAAAAGACTCAAACTCTGTTTTGGAAAGTGAACATTTGTAGAAGGACAGCGAAGGTGTTTAGTTTGTCCTGTAGTCAATTTTCTCTTACGACAGGACTTGTTTCATCAGCGCACACTTGTTTGATTATAACCTCACCTTCACCTCATCAGGACTAGCTTTGGATGACATTGTCTTGTTCTGCAGTCTTATTATGAGTTATTTCTTCTTCTTTTTTTTACCAAACAGCATGGAAAAAAAAGTGACCGAGCCCCTACGATGATTGCTTGGACACTACTTGTGTCCCTCAAATCTAATTCATCATTCATGAACCATTTAGGAATGTGTTATTCAAGGTGAAACCGTCCACCCTTCCTCTTCAAATCTTATGTAAGCATGTGTTTGACAGGTCTGCATGCAGGAGATATTATCTCACGGATGGAGAAGGACTAAAAATATAATGGCTGAAAAAGAAAACTGCACTGAGATCATTAGGAAATGTTTAATTAATTAGCTAATTAGTTTTCTGTGAAGTCAGTAACTCAAGAAAAATAAATTGAGCAAACTTTATACTTGCACCGCAGGTACCACACAAGGAGTAAATTATCTGATTAGAATTCAGTGCACTTTGCTGCATACATTTACATACTCAGAAATACTGATGACCCAGAAATGACTGGAGCTCTTTTGATCTTTAAAGATTCAAGTTGATATAATTTGATAAATGATGCCAGATACACAGCGGAGGTAAACATTTTTACAACTGCATGTGAACATTCCTCATTGAAAAACATGGAAGAGCAGAAACTTCATACTTACCCAACAGACTCGTCAAATGAACGACATGACCGGATCCAATTTTCATGCAAAAAGTACAAAAGAATGTAAAGTAGAGACTTGACAACTGGACCGATAAAAGAAGTCAAAAGTATCTCAAATCAGCACTGCCTTGTCTTTAGTGCACCTATTGGCACATGTTTTTCTATTAGATACAGAATTGAGATAATCCCTTGATTGCAGGATAAGCCATCAGCCAAATGACAAAGAACAGTTATTCTATAGATACAATTAAATATAACAGTATAACAATCTGTTTTCCATTACATGGGATCTTTAACGGTGCAGTGTGTACCATTTAGCATCATCTGAAGGTGAGGTGGTGTATTGCAACCTGCTGAATATCATTTAGTGGTTAAAAAAATAAAATAAATCAACACTTTGATTCAAATAGGTTTTAGGTTTGTTGACTTATGCAAGTTAAAAGGAATCTTCAGGGCATATCTGTGGTTGTTCCTTTTACAAGATTTTAAAAGGTTATCATCTCTTACGCTGTAGACTTGGATAGTTTTTATGCCGGATGTGTTTTGCACCGGCCACGACCCGAGTTCTACACTCATGGTAAACAATCAAACAGATGATTGAATCAATAAAGTAGAAATCTTTGGAATTTTCAAACCAGAAATGAATAGCACTTACCTTGTCAGTATTGTATTCTTAAATGCATTTAAGCATATCAAATGCATGCAGTAATTTTATAGGAGTTGGAAATCAAGGGTCATATTTCTCCGTCTTGATGAAGAACATATTCTAATAACTGGTCATATTACATGCTGGTATAACATGCCTTTTTCAACCATAATATGAGCACAGCATCTCCAATTTAGTTTTCTCAAAAGCCTATGAACAGAATATTGCTTCTAATATTGTTCCACAGCGCCAATTCAAGACTTCTTCGGTCCTTGCCGACCTTCAAACAACCGTATCAGTCAACCGCTAATATCAACATTGTTCATGCAACATTAACGTTAATGAAAGCCTAACGGATTGAAGTGAATTGCTCTGCGGGACAGAGACGCCCAGAATATTTTAAGGGACTGACAGAGACGAAGAGAGCGTGGGGGTGGGTAGCAGCAGGTCTGCTCTCAGATCACAGTGACTAAGTCGTGTGAATTCACAGATGGGTTTTAACAGGAACAAACTCTGGCCAGGGGAGTTGTTCTCACATACAGCAGGATGCTGCTACTACACACACACACACACACACACACACACCTAATGCGTGCTTCACGTTTTGGAAATGGCTGCATGACATTCCTTTGGTATGTAGATCCACGAGAGAGGATGTAAGGAAGCACGCTCAGGTTCAATTGTGAAAGCTCTCAACTCAACGTGACTGAAATGACTCTGAAATCAATAAAAATATGTGCAAGGGCCTTTATGATTATTTCAGTGAATGATTATTTTATCCTCATCCCTAGGTTTTATTCAGTCTGAATTGATTTTTCTGTAATTTAAAGCAGCACAATGCACATTTTTAAAGCAAAACCAGCTCATTCACTCAAACTGAATCCTTAATATATGTATAAAAAGACCACGCTACATCCCTGCAGTGCTTGGCATTTTTTGAGTCTGTTCACTAATTGTATGATATTCTCTACCTTCTCTACAATTTCTTATAGTTTCATCTAAAAAGTGAAACTGAATCTTTTCACATTGTCTCTCAGCAGGAGATGTCACGTCATCATTATGGCCCTCAGATTAGAAAAGGCACTGGACTCAATGGTGGCTGAGCACCCCGCTTGGTCATCGCTGTATGAGTTGAGTGTGTGAATGAGATTGAAATTGTCTATTGCAGTGAGAGCACAGAGGTGAAGACGCGCTTTACAAGTGCAGTTCAATTTCATTTAAGAAGGGGCAGTAATACCTGGAATTGTCTCAAGATGTTTCGCAGAGCCCCGAGCTCAGGAATGCCCCAGGAGTATCAAGAAATAGAAACCTCAAGAAGTTTTTCAATAATACAAGGTGTCCAAATATTAAAATAGATATTATTTAAATTCTCTTTCAATTGTCTTTGTATTGCAATCAAAGTGGCGGCTAAAGTTGAGAAGTTCAGAGATAAAGGTAAGGAGGCCATGTTGACATGGTTTGGAAATGTGGAGAAGAGAGATAGTGGATATATGGGACAATTTCTTCGAATTATCTTCTGCTGTCTCTCTACATCCTGCTAACTAATTTCCTCCTCAGTACCAGTGATGCAGTACCGGTACCCTGCTAATGTCTGCACATTGTTAATATCAGCTGTGTGGTTTCCGCTATTCCTTTGTCATTCATGCATCAATGAGCTTATGAGGTTATGCAGACTTGTGCCTGACACCATAAAAGTATTACACAGTTGTGGGAAGTGTGTGCAGTAGAACGATTGTAGACTAAAATACCAGAGTTTAAGATTGACTGATTACCTCAATCGACCGCAATGGGGGGGAGGGGAATATTAAAAAAAAAAAAAAATCCACAAGTTACTTTATGAAGTAATAACTAGTAACTTTTCAGTAACTCGTAAAGTACTAATTTTCGCATATATGCACGTCACTGTTTAGCAGTAACATAATGGGAGACAATTAAGTTGTTTTATCCATCAACTCTGAGCAGCACAACCCTCATCTTAACCCTTTGTTATTGAAAGTCATTTAAAGACTCTTTTATAACTTATTTAAAAAGATTTTGTGACTTAAGATGGCAGAATAATGTGTCCCAAACAAAAAAAAGGACAAAATCCACACTTATTTTGCAACTTGTGGCCTTAAAATGTCTTTGAATGTGATTTCAATGGATTTTAATGCATGTCTACTCTTGTTGCTACCAGCTTTTAAAATATAGATTAATAGGAAATTAGAAGTAAAAAGTTACATAATGTGTGTAGTGATCCAGCATGGTGTCATGATTTTTTAAAAATAGAATGCACGACAAAAAACACCAGCGTTTGTGGTATTTTCAGAAGTGTAAAGCAAAGCTTTTGCACATTTTCAAAAGCAGCACTCATTTTAAATAAATGTTAAAAGTTGCCAAATACAGTCAGTTTCTCAATGAAGGCTTTAAAAAGCTCGACATCCTTACAGTTGGGATTTGATTGATTGCCTACAACCTAATGAATACAATAGATCATGACCAAAGTCTTTGATGGGTTTCTCCATCAAAGCACCTCTAAGCACATTGGAAATCTAATGACCACTTAGCCGGACCTGCTAATTGTTTGGACACACCTACTCATTTAACCAGTGGATACATTAGTCACTTGTCATCATGGTATCCACAGCAGCAAAGAGGTTCATTACATCTGACTGATGATGCTGAATTATCTCATTAACATGAAGTGAAAAACACTGCAAAATACTGTGCTGAGACATCATCATGAGACACCCAAAACACCCAGATATCAGATAAGATTAGCTTCATAGAGTCCTTTTGCAATCTTTCTCAGCACGCAGCACCTTTTTCCTCTGCATGCTGCTACTGTTACGTGTGGCTGCCTTCCAAAAAGTGCTGGTGCCATCGCAGATGTTTTTTGTTATTTTGGTTCCAGGCATTTAATCATAATACATTACCCGTGTAATCAGTTACATGGACAAGAGGCTTGAGCTTGCTCTGCCGGTCTATCTAGAGTTATATATCCAATGCATCCAATAAAAATGTCAAAAGAAGGAATTTGTGGACAGATTTGCCAGATTACTCATTTTAGGGTTGCATCTGGTCTTAATCTGGGCTCGTAAAAATCCCACTGAACCTAATAGATGGAGGGTTCGTCCTATCCAGACTTTTTCAAGCTACAGTCATAATCTCTTGCTTCACCCATTCATCCAGCCTTCCATCTTCGATAGTAGTGATATTCAACTGGTGTGCTGCCACCCATAAGCTGAATGCCAGCCGGTTT